>NC_092209.1:72434827-72573298 GCF_043381705.1 Parasteatoda tepidariorum
TTTTCTGCCATCTAAATTTTTTTCATGAGCAGAAATTATTAATTGCCTATTTTTCCATATGTTACATATGTACAATTTGGATAGTTTATATTCCCTGCAAATATCAACTTGATTGCTTCCATTTTCAATTTTTCTGATCATGCCCATTTTATGATCAAGGGAGAACGTTTTACGTTTACCGGTCGCCATAGTTAAATTTGAGACACTTGTTTGCAGGATTTTTTTAACTGAACTGAGAGCAAAAAGGAGTTGAAATGAGGGCCTTATCAACACATATTAGTGTCCCACCCTATGACCAATAATGAATAATTACTCATTCCCTCTGACAGAAAATGCATATTGATACCACTGACACCTTACAGGTACATCAACTGCCTGGGTTGGAAACATCTGCTTGGTTTGTTTAGGGATTGGAAAGTGAGATAAAAGAAGAAACAAACAAGAAAAAATGCTTATCGCTACATTCCTCTCTATAGATGGTTTTAAATATTGGTATGTGTATTTATTTTGAAGTAGAAATTTCAAAATTATTACAAAAAAATGATGAAGAAAAATCAGTCGAAGACAGAAAAAAGTTCATTATATCCAACTTCTTCTTTTTTTTGGTTCACTATATCCACAAAAAATAACATTATACGTGTATAGCAAGGCACGGGACCGAACATTTCGTTCACTATATCCAGGAGTTCACTATAAACCGTGTTCACTACAGCGGGGTTTGACTGTAATTATATTTGTTTTACGGAATATTTTTGAAAAGTATTAACATCTTTTAAATTATACTGAATTCAGTTTGTAAAACTTGTATAAGAAAGCCTTTAAAAGAAGCCGTTTCCTTTTTTTAGTCATAATCTTAAATTTAAAACTATGTGATCATGATAACTGTTATTTTATGATTTATTGTTTTACGATTCATTATTTTGTTGCAGTGCTATGGTATTTGGTAGACCTTTGCTAGCTCCAGGTTGCATTGCTCGTAAAAGCGATTCTTACGCTGAGGCCTGTTTAAATACCATTTTGTACAAAAATCCAAGAGTATGTTCTTTTCAATCTTATTATTATTAATTACTTAAACATAGATTTTTCTGTCAGCTTTTCATACTTAACTTGTTATATTATTTAAATTAATATTTTTCTGAATTTTAAGAAAACATGATGAGTATCAAGTTTTTTCTTTTTAAATATTGTAAAATAATAGCTTTTTTTGACTGTAAGTCCAATAAGTATTCATATTATAAAATGTAAATCTTTATGAGACACTTACTTTTTTAAGTTTATGTCATAAATTGAGTGTTTGAGAAGTGTTTCATTTTCTAAAGAACAATGTGTTTATAATTGGAACAGTTGATTAGCTTTTAAAAAACTTCATAATTTAAAATCTTTTTATTTTATTCTATTATTTTTTTGGTGAAAAAAATATTTATACATAAAATATAATATTTATGTATTAAAAAATATATAAAAATAACTAACATGTACAAAATATGTAGCTTAGATTTATTGTATTTATTAGGAGCATTATACATATGTTTTTTTTTGTTTAGTGGATACTTTTTGTCCCCCAAATAATACAAAAACAAAGAGCAATTTGATAGCATATTGAAATTTTCTATTCAACTTTCACTTATTAATTATGCCTTTTACTGTCAACCCCAAACTTGGTTGAATACCACGTGGGGAAAATTATTTTACCCACATTTCTTTATGGCAGAATCTAATTTTAATAGGGAAGTCTTTGAATAAATTTTCCATGTGATGGTTAAAAAGATATTAAATCAATTTTTCGATTTAATGTTTACTTAGTTCTTTTTAAAAAAAATTCTCATAATTAAAATGATTTTAGGAAGCATTAATTGAAATGAATCGTCAAATAGTAGAATGTGCTGGTAAAGAGGGTTTTAATGTAGATGCAAGCTCACGCCCGACACCAGATATTTTAAAGAAAAAAGTTATCTGTTTTAAGTAAGTTTAAAAATTTACTTGACAGTTTGGATTACTATTCTTTGTAATATAAATTTTTTGATTGTTGTTGGGTAACTAAGAAAAGTTAAAATCCTGTTACATAACTATTCTAATTTATTTATGATTCATAAAATAATTGTCCAAACTTCTTTGAATTATGTTTTTAAATACAGTAGTTCCTTTGATATACCAGGTTCTTTAGAGGGCAAGAAAAAGTTTTAATATCTCTACATTAAAACTAGGTAATATTGTCAGGAATATTTAAAACGATATGATGACAAAATTATTCAAACTGAAGAAATATTGCTATTTTATGATATATTATTAATTAATAATTTATTTTTAATTAATAATTTTAATTAATTATTGCTAATATATATTATTGTGATTATTATTAACTAATTCATATAATTTTTACATTGGTCATTTTCTATATCCAAATGAAATTAATCAACTTTTAGAATAATATATTCGATAAATATAATAAATCTTTATAACATATGATATTTATATTCAAATTTATCATTATTTAAAATATCTTATTATCCTTATTAATAATACTAGCGACATCATTATTAAGTGCCACCTTTAAAAGTAAAGTGTAATGCCTCTATAATTATGACATTCGAGTTTGTCTCCTTTTTTTTTATAAAAAAAAACGTCAAATGTTATTTCCATTCGATGGGTATTTGTTCAGTGATCCAAATGTTGTTATAAAATTACTAAGTGTTTATTGTACAGGACAGTTTTGTTAATAATATTAATGATAAAATATTTTTCTTTTGTTGTTACTTTAATTATTTATGATGTTTAGAAAACAAAGAAAGCTAATGGCTGGAAACTAAATTTAAAGTAGTTTGCTAATTTTTTTTTTTAAAAAAAAGGAAAAAAGTGGTGTGCACTTGTAAGAAATGCATAAGTGTCCTAACTACATTACAGTTATAGGATTGGATCTCGACAGCTTTTTGTATACTGTAAGAATTCTTCATCAATTTCATTTTATTTTTTGTTCTTAGCAATTTTTGGTTAACTGTTAGATTAGTATATCTAATTTTAACACATGTTTATTTTGTTTTTCTTCATATTGGTAAATTTGTTTTCTGCTTTTCTTCTTTCATCTTAAACTCATTTAAAATTACATTTTAAAAATTTTTTTAGAGGCATAGACGCATTATAAAGAGTGACATTTATATCTTAGGATAATTATTCTTTATTTTGTAATGTCTCTTTTGCTATCATAAAGAAACACATTCTAATTATATTGTATATATTTATTGTGAAACATTTAAATTTTTTAATGATTTTTATAGATTTTTTTTCTTTTTAGAGAAAATTCAAAAGTCATGGCTAAATTTACTGGACTTCTTCAACAAACATTTGCAGTGATTCAAGCTTTAGAATTTTCTAGTTCAAAAGGTGTTGATAATTTAGCTGCTATTGAAAAAGCTTTGCTACAATATTTAACAACATCGAGTGAAGAGATTCTGAACAATATAATGCAGATGATAACTGAAAAAGAAGAAATGTAAGATTTGTATAAATTTTTTTTGAACACAAATTATATTCTTAAATTTGTTGGTTGTCTTATAGTTAATTAAAATGAATTTATTACTAGATGAATAAATATACTAAATAAATTGGTTATAATAACTATATGAACTGCTTTTTAAGTAAAATGAATCACCTGAAATTGAAAAAAAANAAGATTTGTATAAATTTTTTTTGAACACAAATTATATTCTTAAATTTGTTGATTGTCTTATAAATAATTAAAATAAATTTATTACTGGATGAATAAATTTACTAAATAAATTGGTTATAATGACTATATGAACTGCTTTTTAAGTAAAATGAATCACCTGAAATTGAAAAAAAAGTACTTACAGTACAAGTTACAAAGTGAATTCTTCTTGCTGTTTGAAAATTTCTTTATAAATTGTAAGCTACAATTATTAATTAGAAATAATTATTTATTATATTTCTGTGATTGTATCAATTACTTATCTGTTAGTTTCAAATTGCCTCTTCTGTCAAAATCTGTTAAATTTTATGAATTGTCACTTTAGAGTCATCAAAATCATCACAAAAATTTAATGCATTGTGACTTGAGAGTCATCAGAATGAATACAAAATTGAACGTGCTTTTAAATTTAGCTGTATTGTATCAAAAAGAGAACTTAGAGGCGCTAACTTGTTATAACTTTATTCCTCACTGTTTTGCCTGTTAATGATAATTTCCACTGGAAAGTAAAAAAGCTAAGCTTACTAAAACCACAAAGCACTAAGCCTAAACAACGCTATTAAATTTCTTAATACAAAATTTAGTGCAGCATCTTAACTTCATTTGTTTAGGCATCAAAATATAGATTGCATAAGTCTTTAAGATACCATACAAATGGGAAGATTACCTCCAGTTTTAGAAAAAGATAGTTTTTTTGTGAGATTTAATTCATTGGAAACTCATATTTTTTAATTATATTATCTAAAGAGAAGTTTTCGAAGGATATTAAGAATTTCAACATGTATATATATTCTAATAAAAAAAGAATTTCTATAGGTATGTTTAAAAACATCTCCATTATTCTTACATATTTGTAATGTTTGCTTTTGGCTAAAACAAAATATTATTCAAATAATCATTGTTGCATTTTTAACTTAGTTTCTTGGTTTGTCTCAGTTTTTATATTTTTTTATATTATTCATCCAATGTTAATTGTTTTAATTAAGCTATTTTTGTTTTTTTAGGAACTACAAAATGGAAGAGATAATAATTTTCCTGGCATTTTTTTACATGTTATCTGGGGAAACCAACTTTGCTAATGAATCTGCTATGCAAGTAATGCAGCATTTTTATCTGATTGTTTTGTTTTTGGTTTTATCTCATTGCTTTGTATTAGAGTGGGAGTTATTTTATGTTTAATTATCAGATAAATAAACATTCATTCGCTCTATCAAATCAGCCTTAGATATCCACCCTTTTGGTCCAGTTGAAAATGGATGTTTTAACATGAGGTTATTATATCATGAGACCAAAAAAATATGGAACTATATGTTAAAGTACCCTTTAAAGTAATACTTCATACATGAAAAGTGCATCAAAAATAACATGCTGATTCGGGGCTGCAGTTTTTAGTAAATAACATACATCAGGATAACTGTGAAGACCGCATGTTTTAACTTGTAAATCAACCACACAAGGGGACTGACATTTTACAAAAAAGAGTGAATATAATTTTCGCGAAAGAAAATGATAAATTTATAGTACTCTTTGAAAAGAAAATTACACATATTATGAATGACAATAAAGTGTAGATAAGGATTTGTGGCTTACTCTTCCTTTATTCAAAAGATATACCAATTGTTTTATTTTGCAGTAAAAACAAAGGAAATACAGTCGAACCTGTTTACCTCGAATCTCACAGGAAAGGCGAAAAATTCGAGATAAAGAGGTTTCGAGTTATGCAGGTACTATAAAAAAATTAAATTTAATTAAGAAATTCTATTAAAAGTGCTTTGTTTTTAGTTGAAAAATAGAAACATTTCTTTTAATTAATTATACCACATACATCTATTTGCATAACAGTTTTTAACATACATTTGACACTGAAAATAATTTTCCAAGATTTTTGACTGATAACCTTATTTGTTTCTATTATTCTTTTGAGGTTAGAAAGATCGCAAATTCCTCATAGATCGTTTTCTATAATTCACTTTAAAACTCTTAATTATCCTTTTATCCATTGGTTGCAATTTTGAGGTCAAAATGAATTTCTATTCTTAGCTTTCTTATCTATATTGAAAAGCTAACCTCTGATGGTCACTACTCATTAACCCCTCACTTATTGCCAGAATCATTGTATTCCTTTCTAGTTAAGGAAGTGCAGGGATAGTGATTGAAATTCCAAGAAACACCCCCAACTTGTTCATCCCTACTTCTTGTGGGTTCACAAAATTCATCTCTGTCTCCAAGTTCTACTGAGAAGGAAAGTTTTGACATCTGTGCTCTATTATAAGAAATTCGAGAAACAGATTTTGAAAAAAAAATTAGACATTAACATGGAAAATACATTGCTTTTAGACAGTAAAATTTAAAAATTTCGAGCTATAGAGGTTTTCGAGATAAGGAGGTTCGAGGTAAACAGGTTCAGCTGTAATTGTTTAAAGAAGTTATTTAAAACTCTTCTAAATCAAATGATAAAATTTTGTTCGTTATAATCGAATGAATGGTTGAGTGCAGACATACATTAAAATAATATTGCTTCCATGGATTAACAAACAGGACTTAATGCATCTTCATTATAATAGAATGTGGTTACTGTATGGGGGAGGTAAAAGAAATTCTGCAATGCTATGTCATGTTAGTTTTATGTATTTTAAAAACCTAAAAAATATTGCAATTTTTATCATGTTCTGTTGAAGAATCTCCTTAAATTGTATAGTTTTTGTAACTTTAATTTGCGATACAGTAGGAGCTTGGAAAATTCTACAATTCTTGCAATTTAATTTAACAGTGTTGTAAAAGTTGAGTGCATCATATTGTATCATGAAATTAGTATTTTTTTTTCCAATTTATTTTTACAGGCTACCTCAACCTAGCGATAATCCTGTCATATTCATCATTGTACTTGGTGGAGTTACACCATCAGAAATGAAAATTGTTAATGAGTACGCTTCTCGTCACAAAGAAACAGAAGTAAGACTTCTAAACTGTCTTCTTTGATCTATATTTATGAAAACAATGCATGCATTGTGTTTTTTGTGTATATTTAATAATGTTGAATATTTTTTAAATATATAAAAATAAAAAACTAAAGAAAGGTAAACTAAACAGTGACTTAAAAATTATTGGTAATTTCAAATTATTACTTCAAGCTATCATGCTATATATATATCCTTTAAAAAACATGACATAGTTCTTTTTTTGTAATTTATAAATGTTTGACTTACTGAAAAATAAAATAAACAATGTGTACATTTATTATCTGTTTGTTCTCAATACATTTTGCTCCAGTAATTTAAAAAATATATTTATTGAGAAAAGAATTTGATGGTTAAATATAAATTTAAAAGTTAAACGATATTAAAAAGCTATAAGATAGGGAACTCCTATTAATAATTACACATATTTATAAAAAAATTTTCTCATGAAAATACTTGAATGGAAATGTTATTTCTTAAAATAGATTATATTTATTCAATTATAGTTAATATATTAATCTTCAAAACACGACGCTTTTAATTGATCACAATTAAAGTTACTTTATTTTGGAGTTTTAATTGTTAATTATTTTTCTCTCACAGCTAAATATTTTAAATTGTGCAACATGTCCCCTATTAGTGCCTCTTGCTGTTTGATAAACAACTCAATAATGAATTATTTTGTAAATCAACTGATGATTGTTTACCCGATTTTTTTAAATATTTTAAACGAGCAGGTCAAGGATGACCTTGAAACTTCCTGTGGTCCATTTCTTCTCAATTGATCTATCCGAAAATCATTGAACTTAAAAAGTTTATTTTTACCTATTTTTGATGTTTGAAAACTGGAAATGATAGGTTAAGAATTTCTGAGTCTGAATTATGTTACCTTATGTCTTATTTTAATTTTAATAATTAAATTAAATTTTAAGAAAACTGTGTATATTGTTTTTTAGATATTTCTGGGATGCACTGAAGTTTAGTCACCTTCTAATGTATTGAAAGATATTAGAATGATTGTAAAAAATCTATCCAAGAATGCATACAAAAATCAGCATTCAACTTAAAATTCCAAATTTAATTTATGTTAAATTTTGTATATAAATTGCATGTATTGTTATAAATTTTCATTTATTGTTTAACGATTGATAAATAAATATTTTTTTATTAGTTTGCAGTGTTCAAATTTGTCTTCTATTATTCCTTAATGTAAAGGCTACAGAAATTTGCATGTTCAATTTCAGATAAAAACTTTTTCTATGTTCATATTTTGAAAGGTTGTCTTTGACGTGTTCTGATAGTTTTCAGTACAATAACTTAATCTTTTTCAACAGAAATCGAATGACACAGAGGGAAATAAATAATAGAAAATACTGAGACTATTAGCATTGGAACGTATTAATATGGATCAAATTTTTAGATATGACAACTGTGTTGATAAAACATTTTAGATGTAACAGCTTCGAATGACAATGTTTTTCGCAATTTTAAAATTATAGTTTGTGGGCTTTGTAATTGAATAAACTCTTTTGATAATGACAAGTAAAACCTATTTGGTCGTGCATGGGAATCAAAAAGTGATTATTCAAAACACTTTCCAGTTTGATCGGTCAAGTTTTGATATTTAAGCACATGTCTTCTATATCATTGATTTGTCAGCTGAGAATGGGGCTTTTTTTTACTCGCTTAAATTTGCGATCCCCCATTGTGCATATTGTCTCTACAAGTATTATCGTAAAAATATACATTACGAATGATAATTACATTGTACCATGTATCTAGAACAAATTTAACCTTTTATTATTTGGAAAAACACTGAAAATCCTGTTTTGCATTATTTTAGGGAGTATCATTCAAAATAAAAAGCTAGATACTTTTTCATTGTAGATTTAGGTTTCAACTTTCCCCCAGAAATATAATAGAATCCTCTTTTGGAATTTTCGGATTTATTTTCGATCTTAATTTTTGTTAGCTATCATAAGCAAGATAGATTTAGCATCAGGTCCTGACTCATAATTAAAGTGTTTCAAAAGACTGTGTTAATTGAAATTTAAATAAAAAAAATTCTCAATTTTTCAGGTTTAAGAATGAATTGTAAATGTGTAATGTTCCGTTGGTCAGCGAATCCAAAAGCAATGATATTGTTAACTTTCTTCATCGAATACCTATCAAGGTTTTGTATACTTTGGGGATCTTGTTTATACCTCACGTGATAGTTGCATGATGGCTTGTCAGGGGGCAGAGCGGTTGCATTATGCTTCATTAATAGGGAATTAGCATAGATCTTTTTTCAATATTAGTTGTGAAGCAGCAACTTGCATATATTTTTCTTCCTTAGTGATTTTAATAGTTAATGTTAAACATTTAGTTGTTGTAATCAATGTTACATAAAGTAAATCACCAGATAATTATGGAGGGGTGACCGGTATTTGTAGGTTATCTATCGTGTTTCATATTTGCTTGCGTGCTTATTAGATTCAACGATGTTATTACTCTGCGTTTAACAATAACTTGATAATTTTATTTTATTTGAAAAGTTGTTGAACAGTCGACCCAATTTTATGGGTTTACGACTTCTAATGTTCAACTCCGTAGCCTTGTAATTTTTTAACCCAATCCAGAAGAAAAGGGAACTCCTGGATCGAGTATTGGGAGAAATTTGCCTTCTTGGAGGACTTTCTGATGGAGCTGACCCGCATTTGTGTTACATGGAGAGGAAGACCACGAGAACCTCCCACGGTTAACCTGGCGGCAAGGAGACTAACCCATGATCCGTTTACCACTGAGGATATTTCACGTTAGCACTGTGGCGGTGCAAGCCGGATGCGGAATTCGTATCGACTGGGATTCGAACCCGGTTCGCCGCATTGGAAGGCGAACGCTCTATCCCTGAACCACAATGGCTCAGTAACTTGATAATGTGCTGTCTGATGTATCTGACTAGTGGCTAGCATCATGGCTTGCCGGCTATATGCTTTTAGTCATAGGGATTGCTGTCAACTGAGCCTGCTAGGAGTGGAGATACCACAATACCCAAAGAATTTTCCATTACTTTTACTAACTGTTTGCCAAGATGCGATGCCAAGTTCACTATCTATCTGCTATCTAGATGAATATTTGAACCTGTAAATGAAATTTCTTGTTTTCCTACAATCTCCTGTGCAGACACCATTGCGTTACAAGCGTAGAACATTATTTTGTCAAATCTCTAAAGTCGATTGTTTAGGGTTAAACATGTTTTACAAATGAAGATTCCGAATATTTCCATAAATGTGTAGCCAACTTCTTGGAATTACTTACAGCAAGTCTGTAATTGATGGGTAAAATATAAAGTAAAATTGTCTTCATCATTGAAAACTATGATGAAGACAGAAAGTATTGAAATTATAATAACGTATTATTATGATTGGTCATTATGATTTTTTTAAATCATAGATTTGTCCCGCAGTGGACTGATCGTTAAGACGCGGTTCCCAGCAGATCACCGAAGTCAAGCATCACTGGCTGCGGTCAGTGTGCGGGTGGGTGACCACTTGGATCAGCCTGCGTAGGGACCGAGGGTGAGCGGTATTGGTCCTCGTTAAACTGTTCTACCGTAAAGTGCTCGACTTCGCGCGCAGGTCGTCGGGCTACCGAAGCGGGGGAGCCATCCCCTCCGCAGAGGATCAAAATTGTGATGGAATTTCTACGGATCATCCTCAGGGATGTTTCCCAGACCGTCGCCAATAGCCTATTGTGCAGCTCTAGTGCGACGTAAATGAACAACAACAACATCACTTATACAGTACTGCAAAGAATAGTGACCTGTTCTGTCAAAAGTAATTAAATTTAAAAATGCTTTCTGATCAAAATTAATTTACTTTTCATTTGACAAATTGATTCTCTGTCCTTACTATTCACTAAGGTTTTGAGTTAGATAGAAAAAAAGTAACTGACTTCATTTATTATATAATTAATTAACGATATTAACCTTTTTATTGTTAGTGGTGTTAAAAATTTTAGTTGCATTATTGTTGTTAAATAATATTAAGTATTTCCAATGCTTAATACATATATTTTTAAATAAAACATGATTATGATCAACTCTGATAAAATGCCTTACTGTTTCCCCACACTATCATTACAAGTTTATAGTTTCAAATCAGACTATCATTACAGTACAAAGGGAGAGATAAAATTTATAAACTTGCATGTTTTAATTTTATGTTTCTCTGCATTCTCACAAGCTCAAAAAGATAAAACATATTTGTTTTGTTATTTTATGTGCTCAGAACCTGAAATAAAAAATTTAAAAAGAAAAAACGGAACAATTTAACAGCTTTTTATCTAGTTAACGGATTTACACTTGAAGAATGTAATATTATTGGTTCCATGGTTTAAAATTAAATATACCAATTACTTTGTACAGACGATATTTTAAATTACGAGATCTGATACAAAAACTTCTTTCTCTGAATAAACATTATTTTGACAATTTCGGATTGATTTTTGAACCTTCAAATATGAGAGTAAACCACAATATGGAAAATATGGTGCTTATAATTTTGTCTAGAGAAAAATTTATATTTTTATCTCCGTAATCTTAATTAAAATTTTTTGCGTATCTCATTGCATTTCTTTCACTATTTGAACATGATCAAACTATTATTTAATGGGACCATATTTTGCAGACTGCGACCGACTTCCAAAATTTATAAGTCGAAAACCTGATTTCGTCAACAAAGAAAAGATCCCCTATGTAGTAAATAGTGATTGATGCCCGTTAAATCTGTCGAGTCACAAAGTCCTCCATGTCCGCATAACCAATCATACCTCTGGTATTACTGATCCAGGAATTTCTCTGCCTTCTGGATTGGTTCAAAATTACAAGCTTGCGGAGTTGAACATTGGTGGCAGTATTCCCAAAATTGGGAGTCGGCTGTTCAACGACGATTATAAAAAAACTATTTAAGGAAAGTTCTGTTTTATGATTGATTCCGTTACTTAAAATAGTGTCTGCATAAATTAATTAGCAATTCATGATAAGATTGGATCGCGAAAATCTAATTAATAGATTCCAAGGTGATGTTTTATTTTGCCCCCTGTTCATACTGCAGTTGAAAACAATAGATTTCATCTAGACCTTGACGATGCACATAATAGCGATATTTTCATCAGGTAGAGTTCAATTTTAGTCGCCAAAATCAGATAGAATCTCGAAAGCTTTGTCAGAAATCCGTGAAGAGATTGAAGGACCATAACACAAACATACCGAAAACATGACAAATTAGGCGGTGAGTCACTGTTTCTCCGCACGGATTGGGATCCCAAGAAAGCTCACCTTGTCTTTCGAATTAAGATATTGAGTCAGCACCATTAAAACAGAGATTCTTTTGTTGTTTTAGCTAAGTAGTTCCTGCCTTTGATGAGTGACACATTTACCGATGGAACATCTTCCGATGGCGCCGTAAACATGTTCACCTTTACAAACAGAAAACATTCTCACCTATTGATTTTGGAAAAAGAAAAGCTAATTTATAGGTTTTTTTTAATTATTTTTTGTGCCGACAGAGCAGTCACAAGGGTAGAGCAAACGAGATATTTACCCAGGGTCCCGTATTTCTAGGACTCTAATGGCTCAAGTAAATTTCTGAAAAAACCTAGGATTTTACAACCAACGTTGAACAGCCGACAAAATTTCATGGGTTTACGACTACTAATGTTAAACTCCGTAGCCTTGTAATTTTGAACCCAATCCAGAAGACAAGGGAACTCCCGGGTCGAGTATTGGGAGAAACATGCCTTCGTGGAGGACATTTTGGTAGACATTTGCGTTACATGGAGAGGCAGACCACAAGAACCTCCCACGGTTAGCCTGACGGCAAGGGGACTCTAACCCATGATCCGTCTACCACTGAGGATATTTCACGTCAGCACTGGTCGTTGCAAGCCGGATGCGAAATTTGTATCGACTGGGATTCGAACCCGGTTCGCCTCATTGGAAGGCAAACGCTGCCCTGAGGATTTAAAATCTAGGATTAAAAAAGAAAAAAGCATTAAGGTTTTGTTTTATTTTTTAAATTTATTTTTATTAGGGAAAATTTCTTTTCTATCATATAAGATGATATAGCTTAGACATGGGCTCTGAAAACAACCAGTTGACCAATTTTTGAAATTATAATTACTATTATTGTTTTACAGTGGATCCCTGGGCATTGTGTNATTAAAAAAGAAAAATTCATTTAGGTTTTGTTCATTAAATTTATTTTTATTAGGGAAAATTTCTTTTCTATCATATAAGATGATATAGCTTAGACATGGGCTCTGAAAACAACCAGTTGACCCATTTTTGAAATTATAATTACTATTATTGTGTTACAGTGGATCCCTGGGCATTGTGTAGAATCCATGGAAATAAAATTGACCACAAAGGGTGCCTTGACTCTGCAAACATCTCCTTCTAGTATACCTTATGGAACGATAAAGCGATTCATCAAAAATACCACGTCTGGAGAGTTCAAAAAAGAACCTCGCTGTTAGAAGAGATCAAAAGTCTCGGAAAAACAAATTATCTCTAATTTCAAAATGGCTGAAACATAAAAACGGTGGCTGAGTTTTAGCTCGCCACTGGCTATGACTGTCTCTCGAAACATTTGCAACGTTTCGGCATAGTTTCAAGTCTCATCTGCAGTCTTTGTATTCTGGGACGTAATCAACCTCATCTTCTGACGACGTTTAACCAAACGCAGCACTCTTGTGGAGATCTACCTTGAAGCCAGGGGCCTTTTGGATTCATAGACTTTCCCTTCGCTGCAGATGTTTCTCTTGTTCTTAGTTTTTCTTTTTTCTTTTTGCGTTTGTCTTTTATTTTTATTGCTGCAGTTGTTGCTTTTAAATTAAAAATAAAAATTCAATATTATAGTTTTGTACTCAATGAGGAGGAAAAGGACCTATCAAGCATTGCAGAAATCTAACCTTCGTGGAAGACTTTTTGATGCAACGAACCGTTTTGATTGCGTCACAGTGAAAGGAAAACCACGTAAACTTCTTACGGTTATACAGGGTAGCAAGAGGATTCTAACTGATAATCCGTCTATCACTGAGGAAAGTTTACGTTTGCGGTCAATACGAGCCATACAGCCATAGAACAATTCGTATCAACCAGCCATTGCTGGGATTCGAACTTGTGTCATCTCATTGGCAGGCGAATGCACTACCCCTTACCCATTGCCGCTCTAATAATTATTTTTGTTTTGAGTCGTCGTAAAAGCAGGACTTTTACACAGGACCCGCATTTCTAGGATACTAAGGGATCTCCTACGATCTCCTTCGATTTTAAGTGTATTTTTTCATCAAAATTTGAAATTATCTTAACTATTTGTTTCATATAAAGATGATAAATCAGGTATGGGTTCTGTGGTGTACACATTTCCAGTAACTATTCATAAAAATCAAAATGATCGAATCTGAAAATAAGATATGTAAACATTTATGGATGATTATTTTAATGAAGTTTCTAGATGCAAAATTTCATAATTCTCTGTGGTAAAAAAAAAAAACTCTGGGGCAATCATAATTTTGAGAAAGAATATGGTATGCATTGCTGAAAAAAATTAGAGGACAAAATGCAATATTTTACGTAAGTATGACCATTTCAAAATAATAATGTCTCGAGCTCGGGATTTGTTAATAATTTAAGAATACGTTCAAAGTAACAAAAATTGAAATATTTTCTTTATAAGACTTTAAACAAGATTTTGAAACTCAGGATAAGGACAGCACTAACCTCAGCCATGGCCCACGAAATCAAGATTTCCTCTACTGTTTCTGATTTCTGAACAACTCTGATCACAGCACAGAAATAAAAGAGCACTGTATTTTCAGTGCTTTATCGTTATAAGAGACTACTTATGCGTCGGGCTAACCAAAAAAAGTTTTTGTGTGAGATCTTTTTTCTATTGAGTGTCACCGTTTTGTTTGACAAAAAGTTTTTTTTTTTTGTTTTTGTTTTTTTTACTTTCTCCGCGAGGCTATTCCAAATTGTTTGCCTAAATCTTGACAACTTGTCCAAATTGATTTTAAAATTTAAACTAACGAATTTTCCGGCTTTCAACTAAATATTTGTTACATGCATGCACCGTGTATCGCAGGTAATAAAGTTAAATAATTTCAATAAGAGTGTTTCAAATAGTTATACAATTACAGTCAAACCCCGCTATAGTGAACCTTCAAGGGACCGAAATTTCGGTTCACTATAACCGGGAGTTCACTATATCCGCTACGCAGGCAATTTAACTAATGGTTCCCAAATTCCTCCCCTTTATTACACATTATTCAAATAAATGACTGAAAAAATATTATGTAGTAGCAAAAATGTTTTATTTTTTATTACTCGTCTTGCGTACAAAAAAAAAAATAGTAATCTTTAGCTGATGAACAATCCTCAACATCAAATATGGAAACACTTCCCGACTCTCAGATAATTTTTCCTGAATTTCTGTTATTCCGTTTTTTAAACCTGTCTAACCTGCCATTCGAGCACATAAAAGTCAGCATAAAAGTAGTCTCATAAAATCGTTTTCCAAATTCATCGACATTTGTTCAGATACTAGAAGATTACGGCTTTTTCGAATGCTGGGTTGGAAACATCTGCTTGGTTTGTTTAGGGATGGGAAAGTAAGAAAAAAGATGCAAACAAGAAAAAATGTTTATCACTACATTCCCCTATATAGATGGTTTTAAAAATCGCTATATGTATTTATTTTGAACTAGAAATTTCAAAATTATTACGAAAAAAATCAATCGAAGACAGAAAAAAGTTCACTATATCCAACTTTCTCACTTTTTTGGTTCACTATATCCACAAAAAATATCATTATACGTGCATAGCAAGGCACGAGACCTAACATTTCGTTCACTATATCCGGGAGTTTACTATAAACCGTGTTCACTATAGCGGGGTTTGACTGTATTATTTTTGTAATTGCAGTTTAGTGCTCTTTCTAATTTTTCTTCGGCAGTGGAACCCTAATTGATGGACGATCTTTAAGCGAAACTTTGACTTTATGAATTTTACAATCAATTATGGACATAATAATCTAAGTAAAATGATTTAGAACTTAACGATCAGTTTTATGAACAATGTGATGTATTCATAAACAGTATTTAAAGTATCAGTCGCTACCTTAAATTAAAGATTGTAAACTCCCGTAATGTATTATAACAATATACCTTTAATTTTAAATGTTATTCGAAAAAATGAAAACTACGCAAAAGTATTTATGTCGAATAGTATCAATCGAATAGTTTCTGAAAAATGTGTTTTTTAAGGCTTCATAAAAGCCATTAAGATTGAGTCCTATTACGAGTTCAATAGCCGATCATTAGATCAAAAGTTATTCAGGGTGTTCCGCCTTATTTACGTATTTATTTATGCACTGTACAACATAAATATCAACAATAGAGAAGTATACTTTTTTATTGTTGAACATATTTTATTTTGAAGGGCCTGGCTGGCAGGGTACTGAACTAACGTTCGTAAGCACGGAGTTCAAATACAGCCGGCAAAAACTCCCCGTGTAGTAAATATTTACTGGGGTACGTTAAATCTGTCGGATCACAAAGTCCTCCATATTTCCATAACAAGTTATATCTCTGGGAGTACTGAATTGGAGATTGATCGTTCTCTGGTTCAGATCAAACTTGCGATCTGTGAATGTGTGAATGGGTCCACCCTATAAACGGGTGTGATGTATGGGTGTGGCAGGCATGGAATTCCTGGCCGTAGATGGCGCCACTGGAAAAACAAGAACAATCGCACTCCTTGAATTAGTTGCCTACGACAACATTTTATTTTGATTTAAAAAGTTTAATGTGAAATACTAAAGCAATTTTTATAGTAGCTCATGCTTTTTATAATTTATTCAGCGTTAACAGAAAAAAATTATTTGAATTTTAACTTTTTTTCTTTTGACACATAATTTAAATATTAAATATTTAATGAATTATTAATTGGATATGAATATAATTATTTGTTTTAAAAATCATGACTGCCCTAAAAAAAGTTCTTGTTTTCGGAACCACTGTGATCTTTTTCCAGAACTCCGAAGTTCCATGCAACACCTTTTATGAACCATGGTTTTGTGAATGCTAAACATTGTCTTTTGGTCATGTCTTTTTGAAAATCGATTTACTATTTATGCTTTGTCTCAATCTATATAACTAATAAAAATACCTTTTCCAAATATATTTAACACTAGAAAGACGGAAAATTAGTATATACCAATATTGCACAAAAACAGTCAAAATGACTAAATTGTGAATGCGTAAATAAATTTGTTAAAAATTAATTTTTAACATTTTTTATATTATTTACAGTTATATAACAAGTTAATAGTAAATATTAACAATAAAAAAAATTATATGTTATACAAAAAGTCACAAAATTCTAAGAAATTGTGTNATGAATGGATGTGTGAATGGGTCCGCCCTATAAACGGGTGTGACGTATGGGTGTGGCAGACATGGAATTCCTGGCCATAGATGGCGCCACTGAAAAAACAAGAACAATCGCACCGCTTGACTTAGTTGCCTACGACAACATTTTATTTTGATTTAAAAAGTTTAATGTGAAATACTAAAGCAATTTTTATAGTAGCTCATGCTTTTTATAATTTATTAAACATACTGTTAACAGAAAAAAATTTATTTGAATTTTAACTTTTTTTTTAATTTGAATTAGTATATATACCTATATTGCACAAAAGCAATCAAAATGACTGAATTGTGAATGCGTAAATAAATTTGTTTAAAATTAAATTTTAACAATTTTTATATTATTTACAGTTATATAACAGGTTAATAGTAAATATTAACAATAAAAAAAAATTATATGTTGTACGAAAAGTCACAAAGTTCCAAGAAATTGTGTCATTGTATACATCATTGTTTTTCTAATTGAAATTAAAAGCAGTCAAACTGACTTCCTTAGGCAATCTAGTGTTAAAAAAGATGCCCCGCTCCTTAAAATAAAAGTTTCAGAACTCTTTTTAAGAACCACCGCGATAGTCTTTAATCTAGCAGTACTCTCTCTCTCAGAAAAGAGAAAAACGAGATTGAAAAAAACAAAACCAGACGTCATGATTTGAAATTGCTGACGATTGTCCCCAGTACGATTGTCCCAGATATAACATATTGACTATTTTTGCAGAGATTAGGAACATTATGTCCCCAAATGTTCATCAAGGGGTGAAAGATATTAAAGTCTTTAGTACTTAAGTTCCATGCTGCTGATACTTGAGATCATCATTTGTCTACGTCTGCCACTGGCCCATGTCCCAAAGCCCCTTAAATCTCCCCCTCTCTTTGATAGTTTCGTACTCCAAATTTGGACCATCGGTGTATTTATTTGTTCTTTTGCTGTGGCAGCGGGCACGTGTTTTTGTTTGCTGTTTTTTTTTATCATTACTTTTTTTTATCCTTTTCTTTTTTATCCTCTCTTCAGCCTGCGATAATTACGTATCCCTTTCTATACAGATTGCAGCAGCTGTCTCAAGACAAAATAGCTGGTTTGAGGGATAAATTTGGGACGGGATAGGGCTGCTATTTCGGGACACGCGTCCCTTCTCTCACTCGTTGTCGCATTGTTCTTCTTTCCGAGGTCTGTTCGACCCCATGCTTGGCTCAGTAGCTTTCGAAGAAATGGATGGTGTCTTTAGAACATAA
This sequence comes from Parasteatoda tepidariorum, assembly GCF_043381705.1. Lineage (NCBI taxonomy): Eukaryota > Metazoa > Arthropoda > Arachnida > Araneae > Theridiidae > Parasteatoda > Parasteatoda tepidariorum. The sequence continues at coordinate 72,453,191 of NC_092209.1, forward strand.
AGTGGAATCGTCTGAGGGAGTTGCTCATGACTAAACCTTTAATGCCTTTAGATTAGTTATAAAAGTTAAAACGGTTTGGAAATTTCTTCGATTTGAAGGAGGCGGCGATGTTGAGTAAACAAAATTTAAAAAAAAACTGGATCGGATCACCCTGAATAACTTTTAATCTAAATAGCTGATTTTTACGTACTATGTAGTTTAAATACTTGAAAAGTAGACTTTTAATATGCTGATGAATTGGTGAAAAAATACATGTTAATTTACGAAATAGAAACGGTTAAAAAAAAATTAAAGGTACATGATACATCAAAGGTACCTGACTGTACCTTTAATGTGCTCAGATTAGTTAAAAGTTCAAACGGTTGGAATATTTCTTCGATTTGAAGTAGACGGTGAAGTTAAGTAAACAAAATAAAGAACTGGACAGGGAAGTTTTAATCTAAATAGCTGAGTTTTACGCACTATGTAGTTTTAGTGTTTACGAAAGGGACTTTTAATATGCTAATCAATTGGCGCAAAAGCTATTTTAAGTTATAAAAAAAAAACAGTTAATTACTTTCTTTGTATTAACATATAGCTTTTTTTCGTCGGATTCAGTATTTTTTTATCCTTAAAATAGCAAAGAAGTAATCGTAAGTATTGTTTTAATAGTGTAGGAAGTTTGAATCCCTAAATGTTAATTTCTCTTTTTGCTTAGATTGCAACGAATAAAAAAAATATTGCACGCATTTATACATTTTCTCAATATTATTTAATTTAATTCTGTTTTCTTATATTATTTAATTTACTAATAATTGAAATCCTTTTAATTTTAAGCATTCAAATTTCTACATTTACTCAAAGGACAAGTTCATAAATTCGAATTGAATCGGTCGAATCGTTTATCCGCTTACTGGTGATGGTTTTAAGTGAAAAATGATTCAGATCACTAAACCTATTTACATACATTCACATGGCTCTGAATGCTTATTAATGTGTTATGGAACATGTTTAATTTTTGAAAATGAGCACCATTATAGATCTACTGAGTTTTATCTAATTTTGTTCTTTGCATTTTTAAAGCTTAAACATCCTTAAACAATACATATTTTCAGTTATTTCAAACTTTGTCCACTGTGTTACAATCACCATCTTTGAATTTATAATTTTTAATTTTTGAAAATGAGCACCATTTAGACTGTCGAGTTTTATCTAATTTTGTTCATAAATGCGCATTTTTAATACTTAAACATCCTTAAAGAATACATGTTTTCAGTTATTTCAGATTTTGTCCACTGTGTTAGAATCACCATGTTTGAATTCATAATTTTGGTGTCAGTCATGGAGATGACAACACCACTCCAAGATCTTAAAATACCCATAAATGCGTATTTTTTTTGTAGATTAGTCTTAATTCTGAGATCATGACTACGGTTTACGAATGATGCGTTACTTATTGGACACAGTAATGTAAACTTCCCAGCATTCATACCGGCTCGGATAGAAAGGGTGTGTTTGCAGGAGTGATGTTCATGAGGGAGACTTTTGTGGAAAAATAATGGCATTTTTTGTCCCCGTAAAGGATGTTCAAAACACACTTAACTTTTCTCTAGCTTGTTTAATAATAGTTAATTTATAAGGAAAATTCTTATTAAATGTTGTTTAATAATAAGTAATTTTATAATTTGTTTTTATTTAATTTCTTTAGAACGAGATTAAATTATAAATATTGCTAATTTAACGGATTCAATCAAGATTTCGGAATTCGGATTTGCAGTGATAAGAAATCAACTATCCAAGCAAAGTGATAGTGTATAAAATAAAGCCCCTAAAGTTATATTTATGCATCTGTTTTGGATACTTCATTTGATTATGATTGCCATTTTTTAGTTTTTACAGGAGCGCAAGCATGTTTCTCGCTTGTTAACAGTGCTTTTTTTTTAATAGACGCAATTTTGTGAGCAAATGGGCTTACGACTACTAATGTTCAACTCTGTATCCTTGTAATTTTGAAACCGAACCAGAAGACGAGGGAACTCCAGGATCAATAATTGGCAGAAATTTGTCTTCGTGGAGGACTTGTTTGGTGAAACTAACCCGCATCTGCGTTACATGGAGAGTGGAGAAGAAAACCACGAAAACCTCCCACGATTAGCCTGACGGCAAGGGGGACTTTAACCCATGATCCATCTACCACTGAGGATATTTTGCTTCAGCACTGTGGTCCGTCCAAACAGGATGCCGAATGATGTACGTCATATTTTTTATTTTATTTTTTTATTTCATAACCGTCGTTGAGCAGCTGACCGAATTTTTGGGCTTACGACTACTAATGTTCAACTCTGTATCCTTGTAATTTTGAAACAAATCCAGAAGACTCCTGGATCAAGTATTGGGAGAAATTTTCCTTCGTGGAAGACTTTTTGAGGGAAATAATCCGCATTTGCGTTACATGGAGAGGAAGACCACGAGAACCTCCCACGATTAGCCAGACGGACAGGGGACTCTAACCCATGATCCGTCTACCACTGAGGATACTTCACGTCAGCACCGTGGTCGGTGATTGCCAGATGCGGAATTCGTATCAACCAACCATCACTGGGAATCGAACCCGGGTCACCTCGTTGGAATGGGAACTCTGAACCATCCTGGCTCATGTCCATTATATATTTTCGTAGATGAGTAGTTGAAGTAAGTGGGCTGCAGGTATAATAGAAAAAATGTAATATGTATAGCAGATTTGTGATGTAAAGTCGCTGAATAAATCCAAAGCACTTACGAAGGTATAGAATAGCTTGTAAGTGCTTTGGAATGTATATAACAACTCCAAGAACTTATAGTTTTGTCCCCACTTCCAAAGACAAGGATACTTTGAAAGCTGAATAAACTTCGGTTCGAAATTTCGTGGAAGCTAATTTTGTTATTTAGAAAAATAAAGATGATTTGCCCATATACTATGGAAACTAAACCGTGGTTCGTCTAATATTTTTAATATTTTAGTTTATTTCATATCCAACATTGAGCGGCCGGCTAAATTTTTAGTTTATGACAATCATTGTTTTTCTCCGGTCTTGTGATTTTGAACCCGTTCCAGAAGACAAGGAAACTCCTAGACCAAGAAGTGGACCAACCTAGCCTTTGGAATTGACCCAAACTAGCCCACGTAAAGTACTCCTTTGATGAAACTAACCCGCAGTTGCGTTTCATTGAGAGTAAAATCTCGAAAATCTCCCACTGTTCGTCTGACGACAAGGGATTTATTACCCATGATCCATCATCACTGAGGATATCTTACGTCAGCACTGTTGTTGATTCAATTCGGGAGCAGAATTCATATCGACCAATCATCGCTGGGATTCAGACGTGGGTCACGAGGGAGGTGATTGCTCTAATCCCTGAGCCACCGCGGTTCCGTCTAATATTTTATGTCACCAATGCGGTTGGTTACGTTTAGGAGAAAAAAGGCGAACTTGCCAGAATTCGAACCTGTATCAAATAAGGGCGCTCCTCGAAAATAGAGAGTTCCGAGGCCATCTACATATCGCAAAAGTTGCACAAATGGCTTATGAATAACTTTATTTTGAGAAGACTGGTTATATCACACATTATCCTAACGAAATCTCTATAACAAAGGAACATTTCCTTCTGCCAACTGATTTAAAGGATGGAGGCAATGGGTTCAATTCCTGGAGCTACACTGAATACATCTATTATTCTATTTTTGTGCGGAATTTCCGAGTAGTAGTAATAATTTATTTACGTTTTCACTAGAACTCCGCAATGAACTATTGGCAACGGTCTGGGAAACATCCCTGAGAATGATCCGAAAACATGACGTCACAATTTTGATCCTCTGCAGGCTCCCCTGTTGGTAAGGTAGCTCGACGACCTGCGCGTGATGTCGAGCACTTTACTGTAGAACAGTTTAAGGAGGAATAGTGTACACCCTCGATCTCTTCGCAGTCTGATCAAAGTGGTCATCCACCCACTCACCGGCCGCTGCTAGTCATGCTTGACTTCGGTGCTCTACTGGAAACCGAGTCTTTACGGTCAATTCACTGTGGGACACCGAATTTCTAAATTTCTTTTTTATATCACTTTAATTTTTCAATTTTAAACCAGAAGTTTTGCTTACAGATATATTTCCCATGAAAAATAGTGCGTAGTGGATTTTACAAATACTTAAATAAATCAATGTTTGATTCATTTTTGAAAATTTTTAAGACCCTCTGCAACCTTATTTCAAACATTTTAATTAAAATAATTATGAGCTTGTTTTATGCATAGAGAACATGCTAAGAAATTAGTTTGCATTTATTACTAGTGTTAATCGATGGTTTTTGATGAGTATTTTCCCAATTTATCGATTAGATAAGAGAACATGAAACCGTAGCCTCAATTTAAAGGGAAGGAATCTGTCGAGTAAAAATTGAAACTCCAAGTCAACTTCTTTGGAAAACAACATATTCGCTAGACATGTCCTACTAAAATTGTTTTCATTAAATAACGATGACTTGATTAGGAAAAAAAAAGAGTAAAAATACTATTCTAACGTTTCATGATTAGCAGTTTTTAAAATGATTTAATAACAACAAAAACTCCCAATTTTTTTGTTCACGTGCCTATTATAATAATGCATCATCGTCCCCAACCACTGTAGCTAATTCCATGCATGCATTATTGGTTCTTAAATAAAGGTAATGAAGCTGCTCAGAACAGTGAACATCAAGCCTGAAAATCATCGGAGCAAATAATCCAGTTCTATTTTTCCTAACCATGAGTCTGCCTTCTTGCGGCTTAAATTAAAAAAGAAATCGCCGAGACAAAGTAAGTTTAAAAAAAAAAAAAATTCTTGTACCTTGGCGAAAAGGTGCGACACTTTGACGAAGAACACACCAAGGATGCAGCCAAAAAGAACAACATAGCGGAACATGTTATGCCAGAGCTCATCGAGAGCACCCAACTCGTCCCGAGAACTTTTTTACGTGTCATAAATTATGATGGACGAGTGTTATGTTAAGCAACCACGTGGGGAGGTGCGATCGTAATTTAAATAAACGAACTGTGAAATTCCTTTATTTTTTACCGAATAACCTTTGCGGTGGTTTGGTTACAATCGAATGATTTTGTTTGAAATGTTCTAGAGTTTGTGTCGAATTGTGAACAAGGTGTGAATATATGCTGTGTTTGTGAAAGAGTGTGAGGATGCTGCTCTTCTGGAATTTAATCTGATCGAACGTGATAAAAAGAAAAATCGAACGAGACGACGATTTCTTTTGGTACTAAGAAAGATTTCGCAGGTATTTAATTATGAAATTTTCGTAATTAAAAATTATTAGTTTATTTTTAAATTAATTATTGTAGTATTACCGGCGTAAAATGTGTTAATTTATTAAATAATGCTAGGACGACAGTCCTTGTCGTCCTAGATTTTTTTTATTTGTTCATTTACTTTTAACTTTGATTAAGATGCCGAGCCTTGCAATTAATACTTAAAAGCGAAAATCATAGATCCTCTCAGTTTATTTATGTTTAAAATTTCCAATCGAGCTCTTTTCATTTGATTTCTAATTTCCAATTGAACATTTTTCATGTAATGTCTAATTTTCAATCGAACTCTTTTTATTAGATTTCTAATTTCCAACCGAACTCCATATTCGATTTACTAATAGTAATATTTTCATTTGATTTGTAATTTCCTATCGAACTCTTTCTTTTTTTTCTTCTTTTTTTTAATTTTCATTCTAATTTCCAATCGAATTCTCTTTTATTCGATTTCTAATTTCCAACCGAATTCTATTTATTCGATTTCTAATTTGATTTCTAATTTCCAATCGAGCTCTTTTCATTTGATTTCTAATTTCCAATAAAATTCTTTTTATTAGATTTCTAATTTCCAATCAAACTTTTTATATTCGATTTATAATTTTCAATCGTAATATTTTCATTTGATTTGTAATTTCCAATCGAACTCTTTTTTTTTAAATTCTCATTCTAATTTCCAATCAAATTCTTTTTTATTCGATTTCTAATCACAAGCCAAACTCTATTTATTCGATTTCTAATTTCCAAACGAACTCTTTTTACTAGATTTCTAATTTCCTATAGAACTCTTTTGACCAAGTAACCTTAACAATGTTTATATTACAATCAAATGATTTTGCTTAAAATAATTTAAAGTTTACGTGGTCTTATGAACAAGGTGAGAAAACAATGTTTTAGGTCTGTATCTTCTGGAATTTAATTTGATAAAAAGTCGATTGCGATAATTATTTTTGGTGCCGCAGAAGGATGATGTAAATAATTTTATATATTTATAATCCAAACTAATTTGCATATTTAGAAGCAAAATCCTAGTAAACTATAAAATATTTGTAATCCAAAAGTAACTATAAAATCCTAATGAATTTTATAGTTACTTTTAAATTTTTATTGTCAAAAGTATTTGTGGTTTATTTTTAAACACAACAATTTTGACATTATAAAATATACTATCATATGCAATTTTTCCTTTTTGTTTGCAAAGATTTTATAGGTATTTATAAATTTGCATATTTAAATGCAACTGATTTATTTTTAAATAAATTACAGCTTTGATAGTACACAATTTATGTTTATATGTCATTTCATGTTGTTATTGGAAGCTTGTAGTAAATTAGTATTAATTGCACAAAATAAGTGTTCATACGCGATTTATTCATTTATTTATTTATTTATTTATTTCGGTATTTGGAGAGATTTTATATGTATTTTCAAATTTTTATATTCAGAACAAATTAGTTTTGTTTAAGCAAATTAGTTTTGATTAAAATATATATTCATACGCAATTTCTTCTCGTGTTTGGAAAGATATTAAAGGTATTTTTAAGCAAATTAATTTTAACTTTATAAAATATGTGCTCATATGCGATTTTTCTTCTAGTGCTAAGAATTAATTCAAAGGTATTTTTTTAATTTTTGTAATAAAAATTAACTTGTTAATTTTTTTAAAAAATGAAAAGAAAAAAAAACTTTGTATTTACGACACAAAATATGTGCTTAATACACGGTTTGAGTTTTTTTCATCCTAAGTTTCGTATTGTTTTATCTGTTTTTAATTGTTATGAAAATGTAGACACTTGTAATTTGCCTATGTTTAAAAGAAAATTTCCAATAAAACTCAATTCGATAAAAAGGAAACATGATACTGTGTTATTACAAACAGAGAAAAAACTAAAACTACAAAAGTACCGAAAAAAAACTATTGTTGAACATTATCATATGTTTGTTAAATTTAGTAAAAACATTATTTTTAAAAAAAAAAAAAAGTATTTTAATTTTAATTTAATTTTAATTTAATTTTTATTTAATTTTAATTTAATTTTTATTTAATTTAAATTTAATTTTAATTTAATTTAAATTTAATTTATTGTTGCTTTAGATATTTAAATATTTATAAATTTTTAGAAACTTAAGAATAATGAAGAATGCATAACATCAAACATTAAAAAATGAAAAGTTATATGATTAATCAACTTAGTACTTGAAGGGAACGATTGGTGACCTCTTTTTTCTATTAGTAATTTTTGTTAATTCTTTTANCTAATTTTAATTTTAATTTTAATTTTAATTTTAATTTTAATTTTAATTTTAATTTTATTTTAATTTTAATTTTTATTCTTCTTTGTCATAAAGTTTATTGTATACTTTTTGCTACAATTTCAAATCAATTTAAAAATAGGTTAATCAGTTGGTTATATTTTTTTTTAGGATTCTGTCGCTATTGCTACTGAATCCAGTGATTTATAGAAAAGCAAAATATCAAACAGATAAATTATAAAAAACTGTTAATATCAATGATTTTGGAAAACTTAGTTCAACAAGAAATTTTAGAATGAACTAAATCGACAATATATCTGATACTGTGTTTATTATCGTAAGTTTTCGTGAGTATCTTAAAACTTGTTCAAATTTTATTAAAAGTCACACATCTTAACCAAAGCTAAATTGAACAAATATTGCTACTAAAAATTTTAAACGCCTTTATTTTTACCTGTTCACTTCCTTAATATAGTAAATACTAGTTAATAGAAATTAGGGGCAATACATATGGCAAGTAAAATTAATACTGACATGCAAAAGTAATAAATGCCTTTTTCAAAAATTAGAAATTTTATTTCTTTCTTTTCTTTTTTTAATTAAAATCGTGAGTAAACGACCTCGTTACATTCAAACCATGAGCGATTCGCTTTCCTTCCTTCTAGCTAGCCCAACGGGCCGTTTCGCCCTTTAGCGACTTAAAAGGAAAACAGTTAATTAGGTAGGTTCGTATAGTAGTTGATACTCTACGGTTTATAATTTATTGTCTCTGTCATTCTTTCTTTTCACTTCTGATCGATTTTATTATAAACGAGGATTACATTTATCGCATGAGCGAATGAAATACTTTAATGTGTGTGTACAGTTATAAAGCTGTGTTTTTGCTTCATTCCTATAAAAATAGGTAATTCAGAACAAAGATATTGATAAAGAGAGAGTGCTAATAAAAATCCTTTTGTTTCTGTGTAGTAACATAAAATTTTCTAAGCAATTACACATCTTTTACCTTAAATTTTAGCTCTGCGAATTTAATTCTATCACATGATAAATTCTGTTATAAACAGAGAAAAGAAAAAATATTACATTAATAATGCTTATCCGTATTTATTCTTCTATTAGTTTAAAAGGATTAATGATCCTTACAAATTTCATCCTCATAAATATGTATTTTACTCAACACTAAAATAATTTTAAGAACAAGAAAAAAGGTGAGAAATTAAAATATGTGAAATAAATCATAATACAAGATGTACTTTTGACTTCATATCAAACATCCAAGCATTTTATGCAACTAAAATGAAACAAAATCAAATGATTACAGCACACTTAATTCAATTGTGTATAGTATAACATACGCCACTGGTCACATTATTCCTACTAAATTTAACTAGAGCCGCTGAATTAGTATAGGAGCCTTAAATTTAACCAGTAATTGGCATTTTCTGCGAGCCTGACTTTTAGCAACAAATAAAGATTAAACGAAGTGTGTTGTTATAAGTCGCTGCTGCTCACCAGGTTCAATTTGTATTAGTCTAGTTTTTTTTTTTTTTTAAATAATTGATTTTGTTGTTTTATCTAAGCTTATGTATATAGTAAACATATTTAAAACTCAGTTTATTAATTAAACTAAAAGGCAAATGTTATTCTTAGAGAAAAAAAAATTCGACGTGGAAGTAGTAGTGATTTTTTTTCACATTATACCCAATTGGGTATACTATAGCCTACATCACAGGTTGTGTTATTCCTACTAAATTTAACCCATGAACGGCATTTTCTGCGAGCCTAACTTCAAGCCACAAATAAACAAACGAAGTGTTTGATCGTTTAAATAGCTGCTCGCCAGATTTTATTGCATTATAAAGAAAAGTAATTGATATTCGATTTTTGATTAATAATTGATTTATGTGGATAGTGGCATTTATGTGGATAGTGGCATAGAATTTAGCATTGCGTCATGGTAAATGTTATTTCTACTAAGTGGAAGTACAGTACAGAACCCGTTATCCGGAAATCAGAAAACCGGAAAACCAATAAACCGGAACGAAATTCGTAAATTTTCCCGCCATTTTAAAAATTTTTTTTTTTTTCCTCATAAGATTTTAGAATTTTTCTTTCTTTTTGGAAAGATGTTTACCTTACTATTATTTTGGAAATAATCATTAGTGTATTACTTCGTTTTTTCTTCTTTTTAAGATTATTTCCAAATATTATTTTTTTTAGTTGGGTTTAACAATAAAAAAAACGGCTTTTTNCAACTACTAATAACAATAACTAAATAAACAACAACTAAATTCCATTCGTTTAGCATTGCGTCATATGTTGTTCCTACTAAATCGAAGTAGTTGTGTTTTTTTCATATTATACCCAATTATAATTAATCAAAGCAAACGATAACCATTGCAATCTAAATAGTGATTTTTTTTTTTTTACCGCAACGTGGCACTGAGATTAATTTGCTGAGAGAGTTACTATTCTGCCAAGCTTTCGGAACAAAAAACGTTTTGCCTTTTTACATGCTCTAGAATTAGAGTGGGAACTCTTGGTATGTTTCTCTGTGGTCCAAACAAAAACAGACACTATAATGCTAAATCAAATGACTATTTCGTTTAATGGAAGTATTTTGTTTTGAAAGTGAACAAAATTTTGACAATAGTTTTCAAATTATTATTTATGGAAGGAAAGAAACATGGAATTAAATTCGAATATTATATTGTAATGAAGGGTTCAATGTGTATGTTCTAATTGGTGATGAAAAGCATATCGTCTATGGAATAAAAACAGGACTTATCGGTCTTTATAATGGAAGGTCTGTTAGGCATACTGAAAAGTTTACTCGTTTTTAATAAAAATTTAGTAATTCTAGTAAAAAATTAAAAATCAGAAATTTCTTTCCAAATCCATGAAATAACAAGTGATTGATAATCGGTATAATTAAAACATATTGCTTAGAAGGCAAATTAGAAATATTTTTTAAATTAGTTTTTAATTTTTGCATTATTTTAATTTAAAACCTTAATTTTTGTTTTTTTTATCTACAGCATGATTTTTTATTAATTTATAACATGCTAATAATAAACTATTGCTTATTATTTTATTTCCTATGAATATAAATTTTATCTCTTACCAGCCGCATTTGGTGACGAACTAGGTCACCTTTAAAATTTAACTTGTGTAACAACCTTTAATGGTAACCAAACCGAATACAGAGCACAACTATATTTAAATCTTCTAATTCTTCTACACCACCTCCAATAATAACAACTTAAATAGTTTTATACAATATGTTAATCAAATGTTTTCACTGTATAAGTGTTGCCGGCGGAAGTACTGTGATATAAATTTCTAAATATTTTATAGAGATGTCTGCGATATTGTCAAAGTTCTTTATGTATTGAATTTTAGTTAAAATTTAAATTCTGTAATCTGTATTTAAATAATCATTAATTGAAAAAAAAACAATTAAAAAAAACACTTAAAATTGTAATATTTTTCGAACAAAATCAAATTTCGATCAAAGAAAAAAAAGCTCTCGTTAGAATTATAATTCTAAATGGGCCTTTCTTTTAAATTTTTTTCTTCTTAACTACAAGTTCAACAGTTATTTATTTTTGAACTAATAATCGAAACGTGAGTTTTTTCCTTCGAAGGAACTCCTTGTACCTTGGCCAAAGGATACTCTTTGTTCGCCAAGCCTTCTACATTCTTCTGTAAACCTTCGTTATTTAAAGTTTCTAAGTCTTATTATTTTTAATTAGATAAATGAAATGCAACAAAAAGCAGGTGAGAAATATTCGCAAGAAAGCATTTAAAATCGCAATAACTTTCAAATAAATTAGTATTTCAGAAAAAAAAATCTAATGAAAAGTTCATAAACAAATATGATCCTTTCAGCATGCCAAATTTCAACTCTGTGTTTGTTCCTGCGGTCTGTAGAGCGGCCCGCATGGTATTTTTTCCAACAAATTTGACTATTAATAATTCTAAAAAACTATTTTTTTACTTCATTGTAATCTCTGTATGTTTTTCTGCGGGTCTTATTAATTTCTCATTTCTAAGTTTTATAGTTTATGAACAGCGAAACAAAAAGTAATGTTAACACCCTAAAAAGTGCCAGGCCTTACGATAAGATATTTTTTTTAAAAATATTTCATGGCATAAAAAATAAAATATAGTATTAAATAAATGTTGGTATTTTTTTACATGCGCATTTTTTATCTTTTGTCATTAAAACAAATAAGTACTTAAATACATGATTAAAATTAAGGATCAGAAGGGAAGAAAAAAGTTTTTTCGTTGCAATAATTAGGAGAGAAATAATTTANTTTTATGGCATAAAAAGTAAAATATAATATTAAATAAATGTTGGTATTTTTTTATATGCGCATTTTTTATCTTTTGTCATTAAAACAAATAAGTACTTAAATACATGATTAAAATTAAGGATCAGAAGGGAAGAAAAAAGTTTTTTCGTTGCAATAATTAGGAGAGAAATAATTTATTTTATCCAATTATCATAAACTTATTATTTGTTCTTCTGACGAAACAATGAAGAGTCTGAAACTATTTCAGGAATATTTAATTCGCATAAAATAGCTAGCTGCAGACTATCTGCACAATTGATCAGTTAATTTCATGTGGTGAGGGAAAAAAAAACTTTTTCTATTTATACCTCAAGGTTTCTTTTGTTGTCAGAAATAGTTTGAATGTACTTATTAGAATTCTTTTTCTAGCATCAAAATTGATCAGCCTTTTCTCGTAAAAATGCCGCTAAATTGCTAATATTTCATTAATCTGATTTGAAAAAATTTGAATTTTGAATTAAAATTAAAGTAAACAAATTTTATTAATTGTAAGGAAATTTTGAGATTTTACGAATAATTTAAAATAGGAGTAAATCTATCAAACTTATAAAAAGGATATATTATAAAAGGATATTATCTATCAAACTTATAAAGGATATAAAAGGACTATTTATGGAACCCTTAAATAAAAAAATCTATTCTAATTTAGAATAATATTTTAGAAACATTTTGAACTAGCAGTTTTATATTCACGCTTTATGGCAATTGTCCCCTAAGTTTAAAGTGTAAAGGAAAATAGTTTCGATTTTTTTGTTAAAAAAAAATTTGAAAATTACTTTTAAAATTTTATTTAAATTACAAACTATTGTTGCGGTAAAACAATGACTAGATTGCAACAACATTATCGCTTAAAAATATTACATACTAGTTAACATCAATGATGTTATCTTTAAAATATTTGATAAAACTGAATAGTCTATATTTTATTTTAAAACAATGGTTACCGCTAAGCCAATGAACAAATTCCATCTTTTAAATGTCTCTGAATTAAAAACACAGTTAAAAAAATCGCAACTCTGACTTCGTAATTTGTTTACAATTGTACTCAGCTTCGTGTTGAGTGCTTACGGTTTACTCGTAAGCTTAAATACAGACACACTCAAAATTCTTCATTTTATTATATGTATAGATTAAATTTGCAATATTTTTAACTTCATTTTAATTAACAATAATGTAAGAGCTAAGAACTTGAAAGCAGTACAGTGATAAAACACATTTTTAAATTCTGTTATTAAGAAGGACTGGGGTTCAATTCTCAGTGGTGGCGTGAAGCTCTTCCAACTTCAGATTGATGGGTACCAGAGCTTGTCTGGTGTATAATTCACTATGCTGGTAGATGCGCTACACACTGATGCCATCTCTCTAGATTTAAAAATTGTAAGGGCCGCCGCTTTTTTGGGTCAGTAACGCTATCGACTTTAAGTTACATTTTGTTTTTCTGCACAAAAACTACAAGGCTTTGAAATTACAATGGTTTGTATAGATCAGGGGTTTCCAACTGGCTGCCCGGGGGCTGCATCCGGCCCGCAAAGCCTTTTTTTGTGGCCCGCGAACTAAAAAAATGTTAGTTGTCATTTTTTTTGCGGACAATTTTCGTAAAAAATCTATATGGGTTTAAAATTACTTTTCTCGTTAATAAAAACCTAATTTCTTCGTTTCTGTGAAATTGAGCATACCAACGATGCAAAAAAATTTATTTCTCAGGTTTTGCATCCAAGAAAATATTTATTCAAATACAAAAATAATCGTGTATGTTGCTCTTTTTTATTTATTTATTTATTTATTTATTTATTTTGTATTTTCTTAAGATAATTCAGCATCAGAATTTTTCTCGAAGAAATTCTCCGATTTAACTTTTTAAAACTACTCATTTTGGACGAAGGTATTTACACACACATTTGTAAATTTTAAATTTAAAATGTAAATATCTATTCTCTGGTGGTTGCGGCAGACAAACCTCAATTTTCTCAATGAATATTTTGTGTGCTACAATGTAAGTTTTAATACCAACCTTTTTAAAGTTTTATATCTTAACAATTAGATATCAGTTGCACATTACATAGGTGTACATTAAAGTTATTGTAAACCGAATTTTTATTATTTATTTAATATTTTTAAAAGTATTATTAATAATAATTAATTATTTCAAAAACCTACTTCTTATTTTAATTTGTAATTCAATACTTTTATTTTGTACAACTTCTGATAGTACAAAATCTGATAATAATTTCTAATGTTGTTTCTAACATAAAAGAGCCCTACATAAAATTTTGATAAAGTTGCGGCCCGCCATTTGATTTGTGCTTTTAATTGTGGCCCCCCGACCTCATGTAAGTTGGAAACCCTTGGTATAGATGCTTGACGATGATGTGTTTGATGTTTACATTATGATTATGATGTGTTTGACGTTTATATCAATGTTTGAAATGATTGATTACAGATAGTAAAAAAACTGTACAGAGAATACACTGGAATAAAAAACATTAACCTTCGATAATCAGAGAATTATTAACTGTTAAACTTGTATTTAAAAAATGACTTCGGCCAATCTACTGCCCACTGAAATACAACTACAGAGTTGAAATTTTGACATGCTGAATGGTCCATTTTCAATTATAGTTGTTATAATTTCAATATCTTTCGAAATTCTAATTTGATCGAAAGTAATCGCAGTTTAAAGTGCTTTTATTCGTCAATTTTCTTTTCATCTTGGAAGTTTTAAGTAATGATTATTTATCCATTTAGGTCTAAAAATTTTTTTTCAAACTTTGCATTTTAACTACTCACACGCTTGGCTTGATGTCAATAGTAACAGAAATTTTTTTTACACGAAATGAAAAGAAAATAAAAGAAATAGATTAGATGTTTCCAGGTGTAAAGCATAACATTTATATTAAATTTTTTTAAAAACATAGAAGTTTCAAGATATGTAAAAAACCGTATCGAATTTGAACTGTTATACAATATTAGGTTATCGTTATAGATTAATAACAACTAAAATTACTTCTCATTTTTTACTTCTTATTATGTCAGACATTTTATATTTCTGAGTTTAAATATTTTTTTCAAGTGCAATGGCCTTTTTTTTCAAATCCAGGTAAGAAATCGTTCATTTTGTTACGATTAACATACTAAACAAGATATATTTACTCCCAATTTTAGTAACTTTATATTTTATAAACAACGACATCAGCAACGACTCGAGCAACAGCATCAGGCCGAATGATTCTCATTATAGTTAATTATTTTTATTTGATAAACCGAACCGCCTCGAAACATGTCGAACTCATTTACAGATTAGGCAGCAGAATAATCATAATAGTCTAAATTAGATTACGTAGAGCAAAAATAAAATAATAATAATTTAGTTACTTTATGTAAAAATAAATAACATTTTACGTAAAATGACTCAAGTGTAATAACTGCATCAATAACTTTTGAAACCAGAATGTTCTTTATTTCTTTCACCGGAAATGTTTGATATGTAGAGTATCTACCACTACAAATATATAATACCAATTCCCTAGTATATAAGACATGTTAACTCGATTCTATGTTTGGGTACCTTTTCATAGATGACGGTTGACATGGTCGATAACAACTAGCCCCACATTGATGACCTTCGGTCACGCCTACCTTGACAGAAACGCCCACATCGATATGAACACGCCTATCTTGACAGTAACGGCCACTTCGATCTGAACACGCCTACTTCGATGGATGGTCCACACTGAACCACATTGACTTGCTATTTGCGACTGCGACATTAACCAACTCCTCGCACTGTTGCTGCTCAGTCTCATCTCGATCATACACAACGTCGGCTTGCACACACTCGACTGCTACAAGGCAACACAGGAGCGACCTCGACCGTGAACTTATTACAGCTCTCACGATAAGCAAAAAAAAGTTCGGTGATCTTAATACAGCTCTCCCGGCTTCGCACAAAAAAAGACAGTAATGACTCAACCAGCGGTATCCATACATCGAAATCTATCACAGATATAATTCCGGTGGGGGAGTACTGTAGAGTGTACCACTACAAATATATAATACTAATTCACTAGTTTATAAGGCATGTTAACTCGATTTCTATTTTGAGGTACCTTTTCATAGATGACGGTTGACATTGTCGATAACAACTAGCCCCACAGATATCTCTTATTGTCTCTTACAGTACGAAGTACTCTCAACAAAAATGTGATACTGAGTCATAAAACTGTAATACTGTCTCATTTCATTTGTGTTTAAAAAAAAAGTATGTTTGAAATTTTGTAAACCTATCGATTGACCAGTCAAAATTTTGCTTAATAGCGAAAATCTTTGGATGATCAGAGTTAGCTCTCGTACAAACACCCCTGGAGAAGACTTATCCCTTTTCTACTTTTTCATGACAAATTTATAAGAATTATGAATTTTTGCTATTTTTTAAATTAATGGGATGTTACGCATTTCCTAAGTACCAGGCATAGAATATTGGTCTAGATACATTGCATAAAATATAAATATGGATATGATGATTTTTTTTACATTATAGTTTTTAACAGTCTATAAATTGAACGGCATAATATGTAATAATATCGCATAATAAAAATGAATAATGTGACGAACTACGTTACAGCAACGAAAAAACGAACAATGAGATTCTAAGAATTATGGTCTTAACTGAAAATATAAGCAAATTAATATATAAATCAATGAATAATAAATTTTATTGCTAGTTTTAAATTTATTGAAATCTTTTAAAATACATTTTTGTCATACTTAAAAATGTAAATAAAAGTAAAAATAAAAGTGTAATTCATTTACTTCAATAAAAAAATCAAATTTTATTGCTACTCATATTTTCCAAATGTAATTTTTTTTTTCCAAAATATTGCTGATTTAACGATTTTATAGTTAATTATTCTAGTTAATTAATAAATTAATTAATGATCCTTTTTGCATATAGTAATAGTAAAATAAAGAGTTTATCTGTGTGTCTGTTCCTTTAATAACTAGAAAACCAAAAAATATTCTTGAAAAATTCCCAAAAATTGGAAAATGGTTGAAAGGGACTAATTCCGCCCCCGATCCTAAAAACCGTTCAAAAATTTTAATTCGATCATTATTTTTAAGATTGCATCGTTTGTATAGTTTTCATTTAAAAAAAAAAAAGGAAGAGAAAAAATATTGCTCGCTCTTCACTTACCTATCTTCTCACAATCGTCGAGTCGTACGAATCGTCCAATAGGAATAGTGCAAACGAAAATTGATTAAATGATAATGAAACACTGATCTAGATCATCCTCTGTCTTGAATGTCAGAGACTCTATGACCGGCATGAACATGATATCAAAGGGGTACAACGTCAACAAAATAGTATTTCCACAGTTATCTGAAATTTTGTTTGTAGCTTCGCTTTTAAAACTTGTTTCTATAAAATTAAATTATTTTAAATGAACGGTATTTGAAAAAAAAAAAAGTCGTGTACTGGAAAGCACTATTATTGGAGAATCACAAAAAACCGCCATACTACTATTAACGCATATAATGCTTGATTAATTTTGATAATCTGCTCTAATTGAAATTAAAAAAAATAATCTATGTACGTTCTAAACACTTACTATACAAAAAGTAAAGTTAATGGAGAAATGTTAGTATTTCATTCAAGAGAGCTTAATAAATCACCTAACTATTAATGACGTCAATGATGCTTAATTAATTTTGATAATAGGTACTAATTGAAACAAAAAATAACCAATATACTGAAAAGTCAAATTAATGGTGAAATGGTAATAATTATTTTAGGAGAAACGTAAAAATCAATATACTATTATTTACTCCGATATTGCTCAATTAATTTTTCCAATTATCACTTTTGGTATAATGGTAAATGGAGGAGTTTTAATAGGTACCAAACGTACTAATATAGATACGATTAATGTATTTGGTACATAATCAAACTGCTTCAAAAGTGTAAAAGTGTGCAGTTTTAATATTGATATTGTGGAAGGGGATTTTTTAAGGACCCTCGAAATAGATACGTACTGGAGAAAATCGATTGATTGTGGTAAATATTGATTATCATGAGTTCGCCTTGAGCAGCAGCATCAGGCCGAACGATACTGATTGCAGTTAATTATTTTTATGGGATAAACCGCGGTTTATCCCATTTCCAGGGGCCCCGCGGGCCCCTGGAAACTGGCCGAACTCATTTACAGATTGGGTTGCAGAAAACATCATAATGGCCTATCTAAATTAAAATACGTAGCGCAAAAAAAGAGAGAAAAAATCTTCAATTTCTACGTAAAATAACTAAAAATGTAATAACGGAATCAATAACTTTTGAAATCTTAATCTTCTTTATTTATTTTTTCGAAAATATTATAATTCATATTGTTTGTTCCATCGAATAGTTTTTGAATTTTATGACATTGCGAAGTACGCTCGGCGAAAATGCAATACTGACTCATAAAGTTGTGATAAGGTGTAATACTGTCTCATTTCATTTGTGTTTTTAAAATAAAGTGTAAATGAAATTTTTTCATGACAAATTTATAAGAATCGTGAATTTTTACAATTTTTTAAATTAATAATGTGTTAATCATTTCCCAAGTACCAGGCATAGAATATGAGTATAGTTTCCTTCAAACTATAAATATGGGTATGATTAATTTTTTTAACATTATAATTTTTAACAGTATATAAATTGAACGTCATAATGTCTTATTCTGGATTTTTATTTTGTACACTATTTTTTTAATTTTTAAAAAAATTAATTTACTTGGTTTTAGGTTTTCATACAGGGTCTATTTTTACAGTTTTTTATTTGGAATGTGTGAAAATTTCAAAAACATTTTGGCTTAAACGAAACGTAATTAAAAGGCACTCATTTATAAACAAAATATCGTAGAAAAAATCCATAGTGTTTTGAAAACAATATTTTAGTAATAAGACAAACGTTAGATATTATATATTCTTTAGTTTAGAAATTGGAGAAATTGGAAGTAGAGAAATTGGAGCATTGTATCATTGGAACATTTTTGAAACTTTTATTTCCTATATTTTTTTAATGGTGTTTATGATTTGGTCTTTTCTTAAATTTTTTCATAATTCGATGGGTAATTAATAATTGATAATATAAAAGCAAACTTTGCGACAAAAGCAAGTTTTTCGAATAAAAAAATACGTATTACATAACTCAATGAAAAGGTACCTTAAAAAATTAAAATTCTATCTTGCGCTGATTGTGTGAAACTTGTTATAACTTAAAGAACCGAAGAGCAATTGAAGCGAAAAGAATGGAAGTGACAATGACTTATTAATGAAGGAAAATATATTTAAATATATGTTGAGACAAATATCAATGGAATAGGTAAAAAAAATAAAATCTTATTGTCTCTTAGCATCTTGAAATTTTTTAAATAACTTTTGGGGGCAACGATTTGTAAAAGAATGATAAACGAATTCAAATTAGGAGAGTGAACAAATAAGTAGACTCATTATAATAGTATGCGTGTTGTAAAAATAGAATGTAAATTCTAATCACTTGATTATGATTGTAAATGATGACTTGTAAATGATTATTCACAAACTGATGCCACCCGTGCAATTCTGNATTGCTCGCTCTTCACTTACCTATCTTCTCACAATCGTCGAGTCGTACGAATCGTCCAATAGGAATAGTGCAAGCGAAAATTGATTAAATGATAATGGAACACTGATCTAGATCAGCTTCTGACTTCTATGTCAGAGGCTGATTTTGTTATGTCAGATGAACTCTATGACTGATATGAACATGATATCAAAGGGGCACAACGTCAACAAAATAGTATTTCCACAGTTATCTGAAATTTTGTTTATAGCTTCACTTTTAAAATTTGTTTCTATAAAATTAAATTATTTTAAATGAACGGTATTTGAAATAAAATAAAGAAAGTTGTGTACTGGAAAGCACTATTATTGGAGAATCACAAAAATCCGCCATACTACTATTGACCCCTATAATGCTTGATTAATTTTAGTAATCTGCTCTAATTGAAATTAAAAAAAATAATCTATCTACGTTCTAAACACTTACTATTATGCAAAAAGTAAAGTTAATGGAGAAATGTTACTAATTCATTCAAGAGAGCCTAATAAATCACCTAACTATCATTGACGTAAATGATGCTTAATTAATTTTGATAATAGGTACTAACTGAAACAAAAAAAACAAGCAATGTACTAAAAAGCTAAATTGATGGTAAAATGGTAATAATTATTTCAGCAAAAGCGTAAAAATCCCCATACTATTAATGACTCCAATATTGCTTAATTTATTTTTGCAATAATTACTTCAATAATGGTAAATGGTGGAGTTTTAATAGGTGCCAAACGTACTAATATAGGTACGATTAATATATTTGGTACAGAATCGAACAGCTTCACAAGTGTGCAGTTTTAATATTGATACTGTAGAAGGTTTTTTTTTACTGACCCTCGGAATAGATAAATATCAAAGAAAATCGATTAATTGTGGTAAATATTGATTATCATGAATTCACCTCGAGCAACAGCATCAGGCCGAACGATACTGAGTGCAGTTAATTATTTTTATGGGATAAACCGGGCCGCCTGGAAACAGACCGAACTCATTTACAGACTGGGCTGCAGAAAGAATCATAATGGCCTATCTAAATTAAATTACGTAGCGCAAAAAAAAAGAAAAGAAATAAATCTTCAATTTTTACGTAAAATAACTAAAAATGTAATAACGGAATCAATAACTTTTGAAATCTGAATCTTCTTTAGTTATTTCTACGAAAATATTATATTTCATATTGTTTGTTTCATCGAATAGCTTTTTAATTTTATGACATTACGAAGGACCCTAGGCGAAAATGCAATACTGTCTCATAAAGTTGTGATAAGGTGTAATGCTGTCTCATTTCATTTGTGTTTAAATAAACGTGTAAATGAAATTTTTTCATGACAAATTTATAAAAATCGGGAATTTTTAATATTTTTTAAATTAATAATGTTTTAATCATTTCCGAAGTACCAGGCATAGAATATGGGTATAGTTTAATTGCATAAACTGTAAATATGGATATGATTAATTTTTTTAACATTGTAATTTTTAACAGTCTATAAATTGAATGTCATAATGTCTTATTCTGCATTTTTATTTTGTACACTATTTTTTTAATTTTTTATGAAATTAATTTACTTGGTTTTAGGTTTTTATACAGGATCTATTTTTACAGTTTTTTATTTGGAATGTGTGAAAATTTTAAGAACATTTTGCTTAAACGAAGCGTAATTAAAAGCCACTTATAAATAAAATATCGTAAAAAAATCTATAGCGTTCTGAAAACAATATTTTAGTAATGAGACAAACGTTAGATATTATATATTCTTTAGTTTATAAAATAGAGAAATTGGAACATTGTATCATTTGAACATTTTTGAAACGTTTATTTCAGTGTTTATGGTTTGATCTTTTCTTAAATTTTTTCATAATTCGATGGCTAATTAATAATTGATAATATAAAAGCAAACTTTGCGACATTAGCAATTTTTTCGAATAAAAAAAACGTATTATATAACTCAATGAAAAGGTACCTTAAAAAATTAAAATTCTATCTTGCGCTGATTGTGTAAAACTTGTTATAACTTAAAGAACCGAAGAGCAATTGAAGCGAAAAGAAGTGACAATGACTTATTAATGAAGGAAAATATATTTAAATATATGTTGAGACAAATATCAATGGAATAGGTAAAAAAAATAAAATCTTATTGTCTCTTAGCATCTTGAAATTTTTTAAATAACTTTTGGGGGCAACGATTTGTAAAAGAATGATAAACGAATTCAAATTAGGAGAGTGAACAAATAAGTAGACTCATTATAATAGTATGCGTGTTGTAAAAATAGAATGTAAATTCTAATCACTTGATTATGATTGTAAATGAT
Organism: Parasteatoda tepidariorum; assembly: GCF_043381705.1. NCBI lineage: Eukaryota > Metazoa > Arthropoda > Arachnida > Araneae > Theridiidae > Parasteatoda > Parasteatoda tepidariorum. Next base: position 72,475,046 of record NC_092209.1, read on the forward strand.
GACTTGTAAATGATTATTCACAAACTGATGCCACCCGTGCAATTCTGCTGTTCGCTTACAATCGTTGTGCTGTGAAAGCCATTACGTTTTTGCCTTCGTTTAAATTTTCGCAACTAAATCCAACTATTGTCGATGGTAAATAATTATGTCAGAACTAAGATATGTATGATAAATTGTGCTGAAATTAGTTTTTTTTTACGTTTAATCTTTTTTCAAAACAATGGCAAACTCATGCGAATTATTTGTTTATTAATGAAACTGATTTCAAGTTTATTTTGACTTTTATTACAATTAATTAGTGTCATTTAATTAGTGTGTTTTAATTAAATTGAACTTAATAAGTGTACTAAATTAGTTCAAATGTACCTGTAAATTAGTTCAAATATAACTATAGCGTGATTAAAAATTCAAGAAGAAAAAAAAATTTTTTTAACAAAGAAATTGCGATTTTTTTTTTTAGTAAAATGCAAGGATGGTTTGCTTCTGCTCGCTTTGCTCATTTACTCCAAACGACTGCTACGACATTTTTTTTTTAATTTTTACATTAGAAATTAAAAAGAATTCAGTTGAAAGATCTCAAAATTCTTTTATTACATAATCACTGATTTGGTTTTGCAGATTTAGTTCTTCATTCTATTAAGATAAAATATATAATTTATTCGGTTACTGTTTTATTTTTATTTTAAATTTTTTTCGTCCCGCAGTGGACTGATCATTAAGACTCGGTTCCCAGCAGATCACCGAAGTCAAGCCTCACTGGCTACGGTCAGTGTGCGGGTGGGTGACCACTTGGATCAGTCTGCGTAGGGACCGAGGGTGTGCGGTATTGGTCCTCGTTAAACTGTGCTACCGTAAAGTGCTCGACTTCGCGCGCAGGTCGTCGGGCTACCGAAGCAGAGGTGCCATCCCCTCCGCAAAGGATCAAAATTGTGATGGCATGTCTTCGGATCATCCTCCGTGATGTTTCCCAGAACGTCGCCAATAGCTCATTGTGCAGCTCTAGTGCGACGTAAATTAACAACAACAATTTTATTTTTTTCCGCACTCGGCTCACACCGACCACAGTGCTGACGTAAAATAGCCTCAGTAGTAGACGAATCATGGATTAGAGTCCCCATGCCGTTAGGCAAACCGAGGGTGGTTTTCCTCTTCATGTAACGCAAATGCGGGTTAGTTCCATTAAATTTCTCCCAATACTTGATCCAGGAGTTCCCTTGTCTTCTCGATTGGGTTCAAAATTACAAGCCTACGGCGTGGAACATTGGTAGTAGTGAACTGAAAATTCGGTCGGCTGTGCAACCACAGTTCATAAAAACATAAAATATGAAATATATATGTAATTCGAAAAAAATACACTTTCAGACAAAGAAAAACCCATTTAAACTTTTGAAATATTAACACTTTTTATCCACATTTGCCTTTTCTCTCATTTGATTAAGCGAAAAAAAAATACAATATGCTTATTCATACAACATATATATTATAGTATATATTCGTTACACGGCAAATGAAAATTAATTTATTTTTTTAATCGTTATTTATTTGCAACTACCGAGCCAGAGTTAGGGACTATCAACCAACCTACAAAGTTTTAATTTATTCATATAAATTAATATCGTGGAATAGTTATTTACGATTTTGACTTCATTATATGCCAAAATTTAATTAAATTATTTTTAAATAAAATAAAAAAAATTATAAATGATTATTTAATATTTTTTCCGGGACTAGTTTTATAATCTAAATATGATTAAAGACATCATGAAATCATTTAAGATTTCTGAATATGATTACAGACAACATGAAAAGAACAAAATAAAAATAATAAAGAGGCATACTATCGCCGTCATCCTATAATGAAACACCTTTTTTAGTGTCGAAACAGAAGAAAAGCGAGAAACACAGGGGAGGAGAAATTGCATAAAAGATGCAAAAAGAAAAGACAGAACAAACCAATATTGGTGAAAACTTTAGTTCGATTTTTTTTTTGACCATATTCATCCGTCCTTTTTTTTTATTTTATTAAAACGTCTGTGTTTCTCTCTTTTTAGTCCTTGTTTTGAAGTGCTTCATTATAGAGATGAACTACGTCCTTCAGTGAAATCAATCAATCAATTATCGTAATTTTGTGATTGTGAATGGCCAAGTAGCTGTTAGCACTATTCCTATTGAGCGACATGTATTCCAATCCCAATAGAAACTTATTTCTATTGGTTGCTATATAACTGATTAATCATTGACGCATTGTCAATGGGCAGGAAGCGAAGTGACGTCAGCTTAGACGTCTCTACAGTACCGAAACTGTTTTTGTGAAAATATTTGCGTTCTTTTCACGTTCTTTTGCTTATGTTATTGGGTTCTTGCTACTAATCACATGGTTGCGTCTAATCACGTGGTTGTGCATGGCGTGTTAACGTTACAGCTTTAAAGATTGGGCTAATTTCCACGCTGAATAAATTTCCAGGTCAGATTTAATTAGATGCCTGCAAGCGACTTCACGAGAGTGTGTCGAACCTGTTTGGCGGATTCAAACGTGACGTCGCTTGCAGGCAAGAAATTCTATACAATTTTATTCTTATTTTAAAATTACTTTGCATGGAGCATGATCAACCATTAGGAATTCCGGACCGATCACAGTGCTGACGTAAAATATCCATTGTGGTAGATAGATCATGGGTTAGAGTCACCTTGCCGTCAGGCTAACCGTGAGAGGTTCTCGCGGTCTTCCTCGCCATGTAACGCAAATGCGGGTTAGCTCCATCAAAAAGTCCTCCACGAAGAGAACATTTCTCTTAATACTTGATCCAGTAGTTCCCTTGTCTTCTAGATTGGGTTTAAAATTACAAGGCTACGGAGTTGAACATTATTTAATCCAAAATTGGGTCGACTGTTGAACGACGGCTATAAAATTAAATAAAAACCATTAGGAAAATAAACCATTGAAACCAACGGATATTTAATCCAAAATTGGGTCGGCTGCTAAACGACGGTTAGAAAATAAAATATAAACCATTAGTAAAAGAAACCATTGGAACCAACGGATTCATCTTTGTTCAATGTTTTACCCGATTTTATCTAAGCAACTATCCCCGCGACAACAGTGTATTGTCTCATACGAAACTGTATATTAAGCCCATATATAAGGCCGTGAGAAATTTACTTTCCACTAACTTTATTAATTTTTAAATTTAGATAGGATGTTGTTTGTCCACAATGATTTGTGCGGCCATCTACAAAGAAATTTTTTTTTTTAAAAAATGAAGGGTTTTGTTTCCAGTAAAGGTTTGCGCGGATCAAGCAAAAGAGCCAACACCAACAGGGGTCTGTTTGGAAGAAATTTAGGTCCGTTAACGGATCCCTTTACGAAATATTTTTTCATAAAAACGGACCCTTCACAAAATAATTTATTTTTTAATCAATCGGACCCTTCAGAAATTTGTTTATCTTCATTATTGTTTTGTTAATCGAATAAACCTTCCCGGGAGAGGGGGGGGGGAGAAAGACTGTTCGAGACAAACTAAGTTTCCCCAAGTTTAAATTCCAAATGTAGTATCCTAAGAAGATATTTCTACTTTTACAAACATCGTGTGCGCATTCTTATTAATATCAATTCATATTTTTTTTTGTAAATAAATAATTGATCAATTTATATTTATTCATAAAATTAATCGAATATTATGTGAATAAAAATTAATTTATGGCAATTTTTTTAAATAAAATATAATAAATTTAAGAAATGTTTAAGTTTACTTAATGCGTAACACATTAAAAGTGATACATTACTAAGTTGTGTTATTTAAAATATGTCAATTGATATTATTAAAAATGTGAGTGATTTTGTTTCCATTATTCGTCCGAAATGAATATTCTGTGATGAGCAGTATAGGCTAAATACCAAATATTTGTATATTGGATCTCTAATTTAGTAGCAGCAACTATTGAGCAGAATCTTATATCCATTTACAATTTAAAAATTTCTTGAAAAGGTTTTTTAGCATTTTTTGCAATAACAGGACCCTAATTGCACAAATTCACAAAAGCAATACCATGGTTGGAAGGAATGTGACTTAATGCTTATTTTATATTGACAAATTATGAATAGTTTTTTCACAATTTTACAAAAACAGGACCTGTCACAAAATGTCTGGACAGATCCCTGACCAGGTAGTTATTTGTCTTGTTTGTTGAGCATTCGTTTATTTGATTATTTCCTGTCCAGTTTATTTGTTCTAATAAACACAAAATTTACGAATATCGTTATATATAAGCACAAAAGTTCAAATTCATATTTAATTCTTTGCAGTGGTAAAATTTTGAATATCGCATTGACCTTTCATCCAAAATATGGTCTTAAAAATTAAACTCATTTTAGGCAATAAGCTGAATGAATTTCTTTTTCATGTTTATCTCAATCTCAAAAAAATATTTTAACATAACTAAATTAGAAAAATATAGTCCTATAAAGAGTTAAATGAGAATATATTAGCGTTATATATTATTGAAGTTCATGTTTTATACAAATTAAGATATATAACGAAAAGTTAAAGTAAAATATTCACAAGAAAAATATTTGTTCTATTATTAACAAACTTAAAAAAAAAATTTAAAGTATCAAGTTTGTATTTGTGTTTCATTATTTCGCTTAAGCATTCTGAAAAACCAATAAATTCTTCCCATTTTAGGCGTCAAGCCAAAATGGGAAGCACCCACTTTCAAATGTCACTCACTTTTCTTACATTCGAATAGCGTTAATTTATTTATTTTAATTCTTGCCAAAACGTCTTAACACCCACAACCCCAAAATATTCAATTTAATTTTATACCTTGCAGGTTGTTTAAATGAATAAACGAAAGTGTTTCTCTTTTTTTATCGAAACACTTAATTATAGGTAAAAGACTTAAAAACAAAAAATGAACTTAAAAAAAAAAAGAAAGACATTTTAATTTCTATTTGAAGTCAGCAACTTACTGTTTTATTTAAATCCTCAATTTTTTTTAAATATTATTCAATGAGTAACATCAACTTTTTCAAGACTATGATTTTAAATGTTGGTATTTTATTCTTTTCAATGTTATTTCAAAAATTATTCTGGTCCAAGATGCAAATTTCTCTCATGAGCAAAGCTGCCAACTAGTATGGTCGCTAGGGAAACTTCTCAGTGATAGCAACAAAGTTGTTTTAATGTAGCGTTTCTCAACATTAGGGCCGCGGGTCGCAAAACCAAAAAATAACGAAAAATAATTTTTTATTTTTATAAAAAAATAAAGAAAAAATTAATTTAAATAAAGAAAAAAGTGCTTTTTTTAAGATTTTTTCTAAGATAGTGCTAGTGATAGTTGTACTACTAATCATACTTTGTCCAATTATCGAAATAACTGAGGCAGTTTTTCGAAGACTTCATAAAATAACGTTTTTTTTTCTTTCCGAATACTATGCTACTTTTGTAGCTGATGTATGTATGCAACAATTATTCTTGACCGTTAAATCAAGTTTATCCAACGTTAGGTCAAGTTTAGCCTGCTCCTACTATGCTCATTCTAATAATGGCGCAAAACAAGTGAGAAAAAACCACAGTTTAGTCGAAAATAAAAGCGTTATAATCTAATTTTTTTTAATATTTAAAAAAAATGTCCCAATACTGCGTTATTTGCGCTAATGGAAATTTGCAAAAATTCAGAAATTCGTTGGTTTTAAAATTTCTTGTTTTGATGAAAAAAATCTCGCTAGATTAGCTATTTTTATTTTTATTTATTTTTTTTTTGTGAAAAAGAAGTTTAATAAACTTTAAAATATTTTAGTTATTTGTCTGTTCTGAAGTCAAGATAATTCTTTACGACAGAATGATTTACAGAATTAGAAACAATAGCTTTGTTTCAGATGAAAAACGCTTAAACTAATTAAACTAAAAAGCATTTTTATTTTCTTTAGCGAGATAGCTTCGAAAAACACACTTAATGAGGTTGTTGATTTTTTTTCACTCTGTAGGTTTGTCCAAACAATAGAAAAAAATAGAAATGCTTTTCTATTTATAATTTTTTTTTTTTTTTTTTAAAGCAGTCCGAGAAGTGGATATCTGAAAGTGACGTCATCATAGCTAAATCATAGCATTTGGCGATTCAGAAGTCTATCAGGTTCAACAAGCACGCGTGAAATCGCTAACAGGCATCCGATTAAATCGTATATCATGCACAGGGTTAGGCATAATCATTTCACTTCTTCTAGAGCCGCAAATATCCAATTATTCATTTTTTAAATGCTTATTAGGGGGCGGTCACACGATCAAAAATATTGAGAAACGCAATTTTAATGTTCAAATTTTGATTTTAAAGTTTCAAAATATCTATATATATATATTACTCACCATGACAAATAATAAGTAATAAATATTTACTAAAAGTTATTATCTTTGGATAAACGAATTTTAGAATTGTGTGCTAAAATTTTTCAATTTGCTTTAATAGTTCTCGAGATACGGGGAAATACGCAAAAAGTAGAATTAACAAAGGGTTAAAATTAGCATCCAAACTTTGGACAGCTCTCCAGACCAAACTATTGAGACCATATTTCCCAGATTGCGGCTTCTCTCTATGTTTTGGGGGTCAGAAATCGGAGTCCTTCGAATAAAAGGTATGTTTATTCAGAGAAAGTACGTTTTTGTGTCTGATTTCCAAGCTTAAAATAATGTTTGCAGTAATTAATTATCATATTTGAATCCCTATACTATCATATTTGAATCCCTAATTCGAACCATTAAGATTGAGTCCTAGAACGTGAAGATCCAATCATTAGATCAAAAAATATCCAGGGTGGTCCGTTTATTTTTTATGCGCACTGGACAATCAGCAGGCAATTTGGCTGCATTGAAATTAGAGAGACACTGTGTGGCAACCACGCGATGAGTCTCTGACACTTGACTTCCCGATGTATATTTTGCCAAAGGGTTCCCGAAATTAAAAATTGTTTTTCTATTCTGTTTTCAAGGAATGGGAAGACTCTGAAATAAGTGCATTGGTTCCACAGTCTGAAATTTAGAACGTTTCTCATTACCTATCACGTAGAGGAGTTTTTAAAGAACATTCTACAGCTCAAGTAAGGCCAGTATTCGATGCATTTTCACACGAGAAAGGCTCTCCTCCATTAAACGATTGTCTGGAAAAAAAGGGCCCCAATCTATTTGAAGAAATGCCATCACTTTTGATGCGATTTCGAATGAATTGCATTGGTGCAGTATCTGACATTTAAAAAGCTCTCCTACCCAGGGCCGGCTTATGCATGTCGCGGCCCCTAGGCAATGCTAGTCTCGCCCCCCCCCTACCGTCTTCTAACTTCCTAATATATTTTTTCGCTAACACAACACTTTATTCATAATTACGCTGTTTTTTACTAATTTAGAGCTAAGTTAGCTCTAAATTCGTAAGTTTTGAAACACAAAGTGTAAAACTCTCTTTTCATTCACAGCCGTAAAACTCGCAAACAAATTGCACGAAGTGAAAATTCAACGATTACATTAAAAATGTTTCAAAAATGTTGTCTATGACACAGTACAACGTATGTATTTAGCGGATCGGGGAATTCCCCAGTCATGCGACGAAAGAACCAGTACTGCCAACCTTATTTTTACATTCTGTTTGGTAGCTTGGCCATAGAATATACATACCTATGGTAGGTACCAGAACAGTAAGTGTGCATTCACAACGTAGAATTTTGCGCGTTTTTCAAGCGTGTTGTGTTAAAAAAGCTGCTCTTGCTGTATAGTCATCTGATTAGTCGGCGTTAAAATTACCGCGATAAAATTGCTTGCGATTATATTACTGCGTTATATATGAACTAACTACCATAATATTAATATCTAATTTGGAATGCGTTCAGAAATGTACTAAAATAGCGTCGATGTAATGTACAGAGCAAGACAATCGTCATTGAAATTTCGAACTAAATTTTTACTGTTTAAGAAACATTGTCAATTTTATTTCTCTGTAGCACAGGGCCCCTCTGAACGTGGCGGGGCCCCTAGGCAGTTGCCTACAGTGCCTAATGGATAAAACGGCCCTGCTCCAACCCATTTCAATGGCAAAAGAAGACAAGTGATTATTTAAGATTTTTCATGTGGGAAGATTTCGAAAAGAAACAATTTTATTTTTTTATCGGCATTAGAGAGTAGTCTTTGGACTATCATGTTCTTTTGTCTGTTGTATTAATCAATACAATCCTCGAAGCAAGTCCACCAAGATGGGAAAGAGACAATTGACATTTTAACAAAGTCTTTTTATGTTGACAACTTCAGTATCTAGTCAACACAAGAGAAAAACATCACAGCAAAATGAGCGAAACTTTCAACCTCACTATAATCTCTTCGCGTACTTTCCAGATAGTATACCTAGGAGTGACGGACAATATACAAGTGTAAGGAAGCAATGATTACGAATCTCAAACACTTGCCCCATAATCTATAATTCTAGCGTATGAATCACTATGATTATTAATTTCAAATACTTGCCCATAATCTATAGTTTTAGCTTGTTCTGGTGTCTCACTCTTTATCTTTAGGAACATCAATAAACGTGTAAAAATGAACAATTGACATACAAAAGGAAAAACCACTTTATATCTTTTAATGATAATGCAAAATTTTGAAATGGAATGTAGAATCTTGAGAAAGCAATAAATAAAAAACGTGTATAATTTTACTCAATATAAACATGTAATTTGGCTACAGTAAACACGTAGAAACTAGAGAGATACTTCGGAGTGACAATATACACGTGTAGGGAAGCAACGAACCATAAATACCGAAGAAAGAAATATCTCATATTCTATTTTAACCTGTTACTTCTGATGTTGTTTCAGCCTTTGGCATAGATGTTGCTGTCTCAAAATACGAAACAGGTGTTATTGCTACGTTTTTTGAAGAAAGATTTCTTTTTCTTTGACAAACATTCTTTTCTTGCTCTCACGTTTGTGGCAGAGAAGAAAATGGGAAGTTTTCAGCTGTCGTCTTGACGTCATTCGAGTACTATAAGCCTCTATTGCCCCAAATATTTGTTCCAGAATGTTCAAAATAACAGACGACTTCATATTCATCAATTCGAAAAAAAAAGTGCCAAAAGAACTAAAGGTTGTGTTCGTTGGCGGATGGCTGGACGCCAAATCTACTAACACACACAGGTCACTAAGGTGTCAGAGAACTTTTCTCTTTAATCAACATACGTTGCGTGTCTGATTTTGGAGGAATTACATTTCTCCAAAAGTTGGCAACGTCTTTAGTTCATCACGAAATCAATCAACGTTTAAAGATCTTGATTAATGTACATTTTAAAGAATGTCAGACTTACCTGAATCTTCAAAATCTCTTTTAAATTAATTCGAATATGCTTTGAATTTAAATTTAAAACTGTGCTTAAATTCAATTAACATTATACCTGAAACAAGTTCCTGGCCTTCAAAAGTTTTGATTTCACTTTTTCGGTGAACTGACCCATTCATTTATTATTTAGAGATAATAATTATCATACAATAATATAACAATAATCATATTATTTAGGGATAATTATGAATCTGTAGAAGATTCTTACGTTACAATTAAGATTATTTGTCCAAAAAGCGGCAATGACACAAGACGCCATCAGCAAACATCTGAATGTTAACTGAGGTCAAATTTTTCTATCTAGGACACGTAGAATTGAATAAAAAAATAGTCATTTTTAGCTTAAGTACAATATTTCAAAGCTGAAAGATCATTTTGATTCATTAGTTAGGAATTTTTACAAATTCGACTACAAAATATTATCGTTTGGCAAGCAGAAAAGTCTTAAGTAAATATGTAATAAGGCTGGAGAGAAGGTCCTAACTTACAAAATGTAGTTTTTAAAATCAAACTACCATATTGAATTGTGAGTTTTCAGTGTACAAACATTAAAAAGGGCGAGGAATAGTTTCAGACTTTAAGAGGGAGATTAATCAAATACGAAAAAATGTGCAATACAGAAAAACTGCAATCTACAGATATGTTAACTTCTTTGCATGTTTGTAACGCCTTGGGTTGGTTTTGCAGAAAAAAAAATATTCTTGAGTTTGGGTTTCCCCCCGACTATTTCCATCTATTAGGATCTTCTACAAAATTCCATCTATTTAAACCCAAATATATTTAACGAACAAGTGGATATCGTATTAGTTGAGTAAACAAAATTCAAGTTTATGTTTTCTCCATTAACATTGACTCAGATCCTGGAAAATTTTAACAATGAAGAATGTTCGGCGAGATTCTCGAATATGCTGCAGATCATATCATTTTCGCGCTATTCTTCCCGTGATCGCAGATTCTTACGAGAGAGGCTTCAGCTGTTGCAGTAGACTGAAGGCAATTTGCAGAAACTCTTTGAAAGTTGAGACACTTGATGATTTGTTCAGAATTTCTATATATTGCACCCCCTACGCACACGCACACTATTTAATGTTAGGTTTGATGTTGACTTGCAGTATTTTAGTGTCAAAAGGCAACGGTTCACTAATAAGAAGTGTTAAAAGTACCGGGACATTTCTGATGTCTAAAGTTTCTAATATTTTTTGTAGTTTATTGAGTTTTAATGATATATGGATTAGATTAGAACAATTGAAACTTTTTTAAACTAACTAGAAGGCACCGCATCCTGTTCGCTTCGCTCTCCAACCCCCGTGGTTGCTCTTCATTTATCATTGAAGATCAAGGAGGAGGAACAGTTTAAGCCCGTTTTTTACAAAAAATTACTTTTGTATTGTCATTTGTTGCATTTTGAGGACTTAATTTTGGCAAATCAACTATATGGAAAATCGGTACCCTCACCTTCCCGAGAGTTATTACTGCATGAAGATAGGCCATGCTGTGGAAAAATGGTTCCTGTTTGTGTGCAAATTCGTTTTTTTCTCAGAATCAGCTTTAATGGAAATAAACTGCTCTCCTCCCTTGATCTTCTCAAAAGTATTTTTTCTTAAAATTCTGTTTAAAAAATTATCATTTTGTTAAGAAAATGTATAATATTTATAATTTTATGTAAGCGCGTTTTATTAAGTTGTTAATCGTAACGAAATGAAAGGATACCTGGTTTTGAAAAATAATCAAATGTACGTGCAAAATAAATAAACTTAATACAGAATATGTGACAGAATAAGCAGTAATAAATAAGAAGTAATTTTACTTATTGACAATATAAAACGAAAACTTTATTCATTCAGTTTCCTAAGAAAAATTTAAAACAAAATAAAACCGGAAGTCTTGCAATCCTCCTATGACGTCATAGCCGCTCAGATTAGTGTAAATCAATGCATTCGTATCATCAAGAGGAAGTTATAAGCGCCTCTGCCATCTGCTGTTAATGGAGAGAACCTCAGTCAGGAGTAAGGTAAATATCATATAACAAACAATTCGCGTTGGAAACAGTTATATCTCTTCAGTCTTTATAGTTTTAAAAATTTTGATACAAATATTAAGATTTATAACTGACGAACATCTAACCTTTCTTATTTTTTATTAATTCCTTTTTGTTACTTTTGTTACCAAGTGAGTAAAGGACTAGCTTTAAAATAAAATTTGCGAGAGAGAGAATTTTTCTACGGCATTAAGTAAATAATTATTCCTCTAAGGAAGAGAAATGCGAAAGAGCAGTTGAAATTGCAATAACTTTCTAACAAATCGGAATTTTGGGAGAAAAAAAAAACTTCTCGCTAATGCTATAATTCAAAATAGTCCTACGTAATTTCAAGTTTCTAAGCATTAGAGATTTTCAGCAAAGCACAAAATGTAACTGTAAAATAGAAATAATTGAGAACAAACTCACAAAAAATTACTTAATATAGCAATAACTATCAAACAAATTGGGACACCGAAAAAACCTCTGTGTTATGTTCATTAACATATATGGCCTTATCAGCATGCCAAATTTTAACTCTGTAGTTCAGCGTTTCTCAACCTTTCAGTATTCGCGGCCCAGTTTTCAATCATAATTTTCATCGCGCCCCCCACTTGCAGTAAAATGTATGCAACAGTAATGTATATTGAGTATTTTTAATTCTGTCTTTAAATTATTTTTAACTAACTACCAAAACAAAAGTAAANAAAAATTTTCCAAATTAATTGGAGTATGTAATTGCAAACCAATTAACTAATAATTATTAATTAATTAATTTTCTAATTAATTGATTAATTAGCAAATTAATTAATTAACCAATTAATTACAAATTAATTGGAGAATGAAACAGTTACAATAACTAATAGTCTGCATTGAAGTAATAAAATACCGATTTTTCTATCTATAGAATTATTTTTATCTCTTATAGGACCTTCTATGGGCCGAAACGAATGTTGCCCCCTAAAATTATTCTTCATAAGGCAGACACCCCACTAGTTTATTTCAAAATTTGTGAGTCACACTTCCCTAGTTTCCCTAGTCAGTAGTTGCATTCCTGTGGCCTTTAGAGCAGCCTCCCGTATAGTTTTTTTTCCAATAAGTTTAACAGTTAGTAATTCTCGAACTAATAGTCGGATGTTAATTTTTTTATTCCATCTTAATCCCTGTACTATTTTCTACACACCCTAGTAATTTCAAGTTACTAAATCTTGTAGTTTTCGCAGCCGTTGAGCAAAGTGCAACGCTAAGGTGAACACTTAAAGCAGCGGCGTCCACGTGTCACTATTTTTAAATATCGAGCGATATCAGTGATTTTTTAGCAATAAATAATGGTTTCAAATTTTCATTTTCCACGTTCTTTTATAGTTTTGTTTACATCTGTTAACATTTTGAAATATGTTTTCATTTCTCAGTAAAGTTTTATTTTACCCAGTACTTTAGAACTGAAATTTCATTTTAGGTTTTAATACAAAAGAACTATCGATGCTTGATATCTAAAGAAAAAACAAGCCTTTACAAATTTTCGTTAAATGATCATGACAATATAAGTCCACGTTTAATCTTGATTTATTGAATAAATTTCAGAATCTAAAAGAAGTCGAAGTATCAGATCCCGCGTTGGCTATATATATAGAATTATAATATGCGAATTTTCTGCTATCTTTACTACGTGCTTGATTTGAACAATATAATTTTTCATTTTCACTTAAAATATGGTTCATTTTAATGGTTGGTTAGGATTCCAACAAATTGTTCGTTGCGATTTGCGATGCACGATTAATTGTATAACGGTTCCGTTTAACGCACTAGAATTGCATCCAACTTTTGTATTATTAAATTCTACTTTTATACTTAATTTATATTGTGAAATGTTAGCAAGCCACATAATTTCTTTAAAATTTAGTTTATATTTTCTAAATTTAGTTTACATTTAAATTTTAAAAAGTCATGTGTGAGAAGCTTTGATCTAGTTAGTTTCATTGTAAATATTTTGTGTCTTTATTTTTGTTTAATCGCTTGTCTTTTTGTCAGACATTGGGTCAGTTCCCTGACACGGATCTTTTGGAGCCCACTCCAAACCGTTCTAACGATGCCGTTCGTAAACAAACTAAAAAGTTTAATCAATTTTCATCTACGGTCCTTCCTTCTCTTTCTGATATAAATACACGATTTTGTGTAGAATTCAAATGTTTTGAAAACAGATTATTTTTTTTTAATACAAAGCATTTTCCAAAGTTCCATCATAGCATTTTCCATCCAAATAAAAATTCCTACAAAATGCAAATTCGGAAATTGAAGATTTGATTGACGCATGTTGGAGTAGAAGTATCAAAATCATTAATAGTGTATTTAAATTTATGCAAATACCTTCTTCTCTATTAAATAAATTGTTTTTCTTAAAGCCATTAATATAGTTCTTCTATTTTCCGAATCAACAATTACGTCAACCACCAGGCTGATTATAGTTTACATGTGAATTTATGCATGTATATCGTTTATGCCAACGAAATTATTTTTCTTAAAATCATTGATGTAGTTCTTTTATTTTCCGAATCCACTATAACGTCAAGCACCATGCTGAAAATATTTGACACATAATTTATGGATATATATCGTCAATGTAAAATAAATTTTTTTTTTCAAAATTATTGATATAGTTCAATTTACCGAATCAACAACTACATCGAGAACCATGCTGATAATATTTTACATATGAATTTATGCATATATATCGCTAAGTCAAATAAATTGTTTCTGTCAAAATCATTGACATAGCTGCACGATTTTTCGAATTAATAATTACTTCGCTCATCATACTGATAAAAAAATTCATATGAATTTATGCATATGTATCGTCTTCTATGTCAAATAAATTATTTTTATTAAAATCATTGATAAAGTTCTTCTCTATTTTTCGAAACAAAAATTACGTCAAGCACCACTCAGATATGTATTTATGCATATGTATTATCTCTCAAGCAAGTTATTTTTTTTAAAACCATAGACTTAGTTCTTCTATTTTCCGAATCAACAATTACGTCAAGCACCATGCTGATTAAAACCTACATATGAACTTAAGCATATGTATCGTCTTCTATGTAAACTAAATTATTTTTCTTAAAATCATTAACAATTAGCATTTTTGTCGTATGTATCGTTTTCTCTATCAAATAAATTATTTCTCTTAAAATAATCAACATAGTTCTATCATTTTCTAAATAAACAATTACTTTACGCACCATGCTGACTATAACTTATGTATTAATGTATGCATATTTAACGTCTTCTATGTCAAATAAATTATTTTTCTTAAAACCCTTGACTTAGTTCTTCTATTTTCGAATCAACAATTACGTCAACACCATACTGATTGAAACTTGCATATGTAACGTCTTCTATGTCAAATAAATTATATGTCTTAAAATCGCAGATATAGTTCTACCATTTTCCGAATTAACAATTACTTTACGCCCCATGCTGATTATAACTTATGTATGAATGTATGTATATGTATAGCTTTCTATATCAAATAAATTATTTTTGTTAAAATCATTAATATAGTTCTTCCATTTTTCAGAATCAACAATTTCTTCAAGCATCATGCTGAAGCTTCATCCCTTAACTAAACGAACTCACCTGTGCTGATCAACCTGTCCATACCTCGATGGATCGGCAAGGTCCGTTTAACCGGAGAAGAAGTAGAGATAAGCCACACGAAATCGTGAACCATTCCACCTGTCCCTTACTGCTGCACGCTGGCCCAAGAGGTGGCCATGTGAAGCAGGCACTTGCCCTTCAGGAACACTTCACTTAAGAGATGAATAGAACTGGACTTAAATTCACTCTACAGGATAAACAAATAAAACAGCAGCAGCAGAAACAAAAGAAAAGACTCTCATTCCGAGATCCGGAGGTCGAAGGTCCTCAACAGCAATCTCAAATTTACGGTGGTTGTAGACCCAAAGCTCTCATTCCCTCCTCCAAACCAAAGACGGGAAGCCAAAACGTGGATAACTTTACTTTAGAAGTAAGTCTTTAAATGCATATCTACTGTTAGATAATTTGGAGCGCTTTGAGCCGTGATCTAAATCAAATTCGTTGTAGACTTAATATGTACTAAATTGAATCATATAATTTGACCACTTAAACTCGATTACAAGATATAATAGTTCAACTTGAATGGAAACTAGAGAACGATCATAAGAAGTAATAATAAGGACTGATAATATGATGAATTTAAAGATTTGGATTATATGGGATTTTGATATTATTATACGAAAGATTTTGAGGATATTATTTAACACATTGTTCATGCTTTTTTTCAGTATTTGGATTTATTTTCTGTCAAAATAAGTAAAAAAATTTATGATTAGTATTTTAATAATTGTTAATTATGAAATATTACTTGAGACACTGATGTCTTTTTCTGCGTTAAAGGTAAAATCTTCCAAACATGGCTCACTTCCAAACACTTATTCTTCAAATTCGCACTCAGTTGCAGCTATTTAGATTGAAAAGAAACAGTTATTCATCATTGAAATTTCTTTAATTCACAAAATCAATTCATCTTTAATTCATGAAATCAATTTGTCAAATAAAATCAATTTTATTTGTCAATTTGAATAGGAATGAAAAAAAAAAATTTAATTTCTTTCTTGGATCTTACATTTCAGTACAAATATAACATCGATAATCTAACAGATTTTTTAGTAACTTAGACTGTTTTTATAATTAAAAAATACCAAAATATATTTTCGCTTTCTATTAGAGCGCCAAAAAATTTAAGCGAGGAGTCACATTAGCAAATGATCATAAAAAGGTTTGTTTTAAAAAATTTGACTTTAATTCACTTCTGCTAAAAGATATATTTCGCATAAACATCAAATGTTGAAAGGTATGTATGTGTCCATGCTTTCTTATTAGATAGGAAATTCATATAATTGAATACTTAATTAACAAAACAAATCCAGATTTCTTTCGTTATCATCAGAATTAATGAAATTAATTAATAAATGAAATTAATTAATTAAGAATTAAAATGAAACCTATAAAAGTAATTTTTACCTGTAAAATATTTCAGTGTCTCGTATTTAACGTTCTTTACCTGAAATATTTATTCCTTCTAAATATCATTCTCTGTTATTATGCTTTTGAATTTGACTAGTAGCTCCAAAAAAATTATAAAAATTAAATTAACTCCCATATTTATCGTTTTTTGACTGAATTATTTATCCTGTCTTAGTATCATTCTCTGTTATTATCTTTTTGAATTTGATTACTATTCCTAATGAATGGTTAAGAACTAAAATTGGTGCTCCTTCATTATAAAAAAACCCTTATAAAATGACATTTAATAATAAACATATTTAAGCTTGTGCATGAATTATTAACCATTTTAAAATTATTGAAATAGAAAAAATGTTGTATTTACTTTTATTATAAGCATTATGTAAAATTTTGCCCCATCAACATATGCAATAAAATAATGAGCATAAAATTGGAAAAGAACTGTTTGGAAATAACTTTGCGTACTAGTATTTTTGCTTTGCCAAGATTTTTTTTTAATTATTATTATTATTTCTTGGCTAACCCTCTCTATATTTAAAAACGTTTTTGTTAAAATTTATTTGGTCAAGACATCTTAAGTATATTTGTGACCAAATTTTTTTATAAAAAAAAATTGAAGTTGTTTTTAAAAAAAAACTGTAGCATAAGGGACATTTTTAATTACGAATAATTGCAAAATATTTTAATATATTCATAAATTTTCAATGTTTTAATTGACACTATACACATATTATGCTGTAAATGTATAGTTGAAATGCGAAAAATCTGACGACCTTGCATTAGAAATAAAAAAAAAAGCTTTGTTTTTAAGGTTAACTCATTTACATCCTGTCACAGAAAGTGGTCTATGTTTGAAAAACACCTTGTGCATGAAATAAGTGGTAGTACACATTTTTTAATGCATAGTAAATTTTTCTTTATGTAGCCTATCATAGGCCTTAAGTAGCCTACCGGTTTAGCTTTAAACAAAACCTAACCGTGCCTTGACTTATTTAATATAAATATTTATATGATAATATTCATATACATTATAATCGACAAAACCATCTTCTTTCTGAAAAAATTTCATAACTACTGCAGGTATAACAGAAAATGAGAAAATAAAAAAATGAAAGCCAAATATTATTAAAATTATACAAAATATAGTTTTGCTGAAAAACAAAATTGATGCTATACATCCAAAAGAGCGGATTGTAGTTTTTGTAAATATACAATTCAAATGTTAGTCAAACACAGCCACCGAAAAGAGGCCAAATTTGTTTCTTTCCCATTCGTATAACAATGCCTCAATTACATAAAAAATAAAATAAAATAAATAAATAAAAAGAAAACGAAAATTTATACAATTGGATGTCTGCTAGAACATCATCATAGGTAAATCGTGGCATTTGCCGATACAGAAGCCAATCAAGTTCAACACACACACGTACCAACGCTTACAGGTATCCAATTAAATCTGATTTAATTAAGTCACATGGTTAGGCATAATCACTTCACTTCTTTTCGAATTGCAATGCATAAAACATAAGTTGAGCCAAAGAACTTTGAGCATTGCACAGAAATAATCCAATGAATGAAATTCAAGTCCCAGAGCAGATAATTAATTAATACAGTTTTCGTCTTTTTCTCGTTGGCAACGTCTTAAAAGACGCCATTTGAAGAAATTTTGAAAGCCTAAATGTTTGTAGACTTTTAATTCTCTTCTTTGCAATAAAATACAGATGACTAAAATATTCGTACTTGAAAATAACATAATACATTTCTTCAATAGATACCTAGCTATTATTGTGATGCCAAAGTTATTGAAATGTGATGCATAATTAATTTGATAAATAACGGGTAAAAGTTTATAACAAAAAGGGCACCTTTTTAAGGTGCCCTTTTTATTTTAGCATTATTTATGTTCTTGAAAGAAAAGGAAAAAATTCATTGCAAGAATTTTTAAAAAAATTATTTTATAAAATAACTAGGCAGTTCTGCCACCTGCTAGTTCACCGCATTTATTTTAATAAAATACTTTAATATAGTTAACCGACATTTGTTTAATACTATTATGTCTATCATATGTATTATCTATATTATATAAAATGCATCATGTGTATTATGTAAAATCGAATAAAACTAGTGTAATACGATATGATTAAATTTGAAAAGTCGAACTTAATGGCTCAGGATATATATATATATACATATATAAAAAAATTTACATAAAGGTAAAATAAATCGAAAAATTATGAAGTAATTGATTATTTTTCGGTACTTTTCGGTGCAAGAAAGTGAAATATTTTTGTTTTCATTATTATTTTACTTTATTTTTGCGTGTTTAAAAAATAGATAAAATTTTAAAAAAATATTTAAAAAAAAGTTGACGGAAGATTGCATATTTTGGGCAACTTTTCGCTTGCGCTCAGCTAACAAAAAAGTACCTATTTTTTTTTAAGCTTCGTCTAAATTAAAATTGTGATTAAAAAAATTAAACTGTAACATAGTAATTAATTCTGTGAAACACTTGGAGTTGATACTTCGGAAGTAATGTTTTTTCTTGCAAATATTAATAACATGCATAATTTCGAAATTTTTGAATAAGTAGAATTAGTACTATCCCGTCAACCATTTTCGCTAAATTTGAAAATAAATTTTGAAATTGTTCAAATTTAAATAACTCATTTTTTTGCTATAAGTTATATTTGTATTTTGTGAATTTCTTACTATTAATTACTATTATATAATAGATTTAAAAAATACCAAAATGACTCTGGTGCGATGTTGGCGAAAATGGTCGACGGGATAATACGCAAATACCGTAAAAAATTGTGCATGCTTGCCGAAAGATGTGGGGAGATGAGCGTTGCATACTGAAATAGTTATAAAAATTAAACGTCTAAATATTAACATGAATGATGACTATTATTAAATAACATTGACATGTACTTTTTATAAATAAATGATTGAAAGTGTTAATATCGGTGAAAATGACACATTTTGTATGGTTCAAAATATTTTTCTCTACCAGTTACTTACCTTAAATGTACCAAAATGTCCAACTTAGCCTCTGAGCGTAACTTTAAAAATGTCACAGTACTTATAAAGTACTTTTGCAAACATTAAAATTCAATCAAAATATTTATGATGAAATACTGATCTCAAAAATTGTGTGGAAAAATAAAAGCTCCTTAAATTTAATATTAAAGATTGCTATTACTTAAAAACATTTTTATTAAATAATATATCCTTATGATTTTCATACATTGTGGTAGAAATTTTACTCGTTGTAAATTGTTACGTATCCAGAAAAAAAACATTTTAAAACTATTAAATTATGTGTCTTGTAAAAAAAATTTTTTTTTTCAACATATATAAATCTCAAATATTTAGTGTAGGTTTTATGTCTTTAATTTATGTGCTCGTAAAAAAACGAAACCGTAGTTTACGTCGCTGTAGTTTATTTTTTACTCTCTGAACCCCGTCTTCGTTATCTTTTACGCGTTGTAAAATAATAAATTTTTACCCTAAAAGTAAATAAATTACCCTTGATATAAATGTAGGTGAAATTTCTTTGTTATATCTGTAAATAATTGAACAAAAAATTATTCATTTTTAAATTACTCTTAGGTGTATTATTTGCAATATCATGATGCAAATTTTTCACTCAATAATAAAGTAAATTAAATGAATTGATAAGTTATTTTAGAGTAAAGGGTGGGGAAAAAGTTTATTTTAGCAAAAAAAATTCATTAAAAAATATTTTTTATCTTTCGATCTTATGAAGTAATTAATGTCAGTGAACTTTCTGCCTACGTTTCCCAATGACACAACCGCTTGTCTGATTGGATAACTTTAGCTATGCGTTGACGAAACATAGAATTGATGCGTAATTAAGATTGTGATTACCGAATAAACTAAAAAAATTAATGCAAAAATATATATACACGAATGACAGAATTGTGACTTCTTTAAAAAAAAGGTGCAATTTGTTTCATTACATGATTCGATTAGTTTAAAAATCACTTTAAACTAAAGAAACTTACTGAATAACTTAAACCAAAGAAATAAATGAGCATGAAAAATTCATATTCAACTTATTCAAAGATAGAAGAGGGAAAAAAAACTATTGGCATCACTGTCTTTTGACGAATAGGTTTTAGTTGTTTACTTGTTTCGCCGAGGTAAATAATATTAAAATGGCTCCACTGTTATAGTACTATATAAATATATATTGATGTGAGTTTTCTCTTTCACCAAATTAAAAAAAAAGAGTTTGTAAAATCCAAATTAAACTTTTCAAAGAAAGAAAATAAAACTATCGGCATCACTCTCTTTTGGCGAAATAGGTTTTCGTTCTTTACTTGTTTCGCCAAGGAATAAATATTAAAATGTCTGCAACTAAATTGATAATTGTACTTGTGGGAGCTTATGTGACGGCGACGAATTAAAAGAAAAGGAAAACATTTTCATCAATGTTGGAAGCTATTGAAAACTTTATACCTCCTCAGTAAATTAATAATTCGAGATTAGGATCTAGATTACACTTTTTGAAAGAAGTAGTACTTAATAGATAATTATCCATTGCGGAAGTGCTTTAAAAAACTCATTAGCACAGTATATGAGGTACACATTACCATAGCACTTAATACCACAATTAAACACCACTCTCGTTGTTAATAGTTTGGCAATATTTTCAAGGCGCCCCGAAAAGAATAAGCACCCAAAAAATCATTTGTTTGAGTTTTCCTTGCTCACTATTTTTACCAAAGCAAATATAAAGATGGCGCTAGTGTTATTCTTTATTACTATAGCTAAAAAAATTATTCTTAAATTCAACGATAAAACATTAAAGCAAATAATAGTAAAATGTGGCAAATATGTTTTTAAAGACTGGGTATTTATTAACCAGATTGATACTTTGTATTTTATGAAACACTCTTCCAGTTTTCATAATATTTATGTTGGTTTTAACTGCAAATGTGTCAAAATAGTGACAAATTATAGATTTGCAATTTTGGGTCATTTTTAAACATAATTTTGAACCAATTTTCCGCAAAATAGAGGCCGGGTTGAATTATAACATCATGCTAATCAATTTTTCTTAAACTTGACTCAAATTGCATAAGAACATTTTCAAATTTAACATTCTATTAAAGTTAGAACAAATTTGCACAATATTATGATTCACTGGTTCCATATTATGGTTCAAAATTAAGTCAATTTTTCTGAGAATGTGCTAGCCATACAATACTAGATATACAGTTCTAAGTATTAGATAAAGTGATCAAATAAAAATATTTTTTTACTTTTCGATAAGCCGGGCGCAATCGAAAATCTCCAAAAAATGTATACCTCCACTAACTTTTTTTTATATCTGTTGTTTTATTTATTTTTTTAAACGCATAAAATTAAATTAAAAAAATAAATTAAAAAAAACTAAATTAAATAAAAAAATTAAATATAATTAAAAATTTTTAAAAAATAGTTGAACTACATACGCAGGGTGTTTCGCCATTGATATATATTTTAAAAATCTTTGTCAATTCAGTGGTTAACATTTAAGCAGTTAGCAATTAAGGTTATAAAATTATGGTTTGCATTGACTTTAATATGCATATTAACTAAAGTATGTTACTGGCAATTTTATTATATAAATATAAGTAACGTATTATTTATTAATTAAGCAGATATAAATTGTGTAAATTATTCTCGCACTCCGAATATGAAGTCTAAATTTCTATGGGAATAGTTTTTACTTCAAGTTGCATAAAACTACTAATTATAATTATTTTGTTAAACTGCTAACTGAATATCTGTTTAGTATTTATCGGTTAACCGGGAGCAATCGAAATGTCGCCAAGAAATATAGACCTCCACAAACGGTTTTTTAAAATTTTCTATTTTATTAATTTTTTTAAACATATTAAATAAAATAAAATTTAATTAAATAAAAATAATTGAACTTTCTTGCGCCGGGGTAACCGAAAAGTACAGTTTATTGCGTATAATCTAAGAGAGATTTGAGAAAGAATGTCGTAACTAATATAATCTATTTGGCGAATTAAAGTTCACGATGTTTCCATAAATGTTATTTTTTTGGCATTCTTTTTGTATAGCACAGACAGGTTCTTTAATTTATAGTTACATCAAAGTTTGTACTTTCTTTCTCGTTTGGATTGGGTTTTTCTTGAAAACTCAATTTTTCTTTATTTACTATTTTTTTTAGCACTTTCCGTTTTTGAAAGCTGTAAATCATTAGGCTGTGAATTGTTTTGAAGACCTATCATTATTAACGCCAATGAGGCTTAGTTATTTGTTGAAAGGTTGATCGACGCATAGAGGTATCCCTTTTTTTACCATAATAAAAAGAAATGGCAGCAGTACCTAGATGAGAACAAACCTTTTTAAGTATTTTTAACTAATAACCGATAAAAATATTAGAAAATTGTCATGCATTTGGTACTTAAGCTAATAAATTGAAATACTTTTAAAGTACAGTATGCTACTTAATAGTTAAACAAAGTACAGTGAGATAAGTTAAGATCTTAACATTCTAAGACTCGAGCAAAAGCTTATTTCAAATTTACATTCAGATATTTATTTTAATTTTTTAGTGGCTGTTAAAATGGTAAGTCCAAATTAATCGAATATTTTTGCATTTTACTTTTACTCTTCGCCAGCTTTCTTGGATTGCTTTTTTCGACGTCTTCCTTTTTTTCCTTTTTTTTCCCTTGGACTTCTTTGATTTTTTTCCTTTCGATTTCTTGGAACGACGTTTTTTCTGTTCGGAGATCTTATTGTTCACACCAAGATTCTTCAATGATCCAACTCTTTTCGAGGCTTGAAACAACTGCCATGGATTTTGCACTACCCAAGTAGCACAGGGATATTGTAAGAGCTTTAGTCTACATCGATCGACATTGTCAATATTGGCGAAAATCGACATTGTGTGTACGATATTGTACGATTCCCGTCGATTTCACATTAAAAGTCTGTTTGTAAAACTTTTCATTTCAAACTTTATTGTGTTCTTAAATCAAAATTAGTCATTTAAAAGACAAAAAATGACGTCAAATTGTTAAAATTCCAAAAAATAAATTTAAAATATAAATTTAGAGATATCCGAAATGCTGAGAGATATCGATCGACGTTCCCCAACGTTTTTACAATATCGAACAATATTGATTCGCGATATTGAATATACGTTATAAAAGGGGTCCATTTTTATATAGTACAATGTTTCGCTACGATATTGTACAACGTTCAATGCTCAAAGTTTTTACGATATCGTTTCTGTGGATTGTACTACTTGGGTAGCCTGAGAATTCCGATTCTGATTACGAAAAATTTTCCATCTTAAAAATTTTTAAGACTTGATAAGTCTGCGATAGTAATGATTGATTATTTATTAGAGTAAAAATTTAGAATGGAACGACAGCAAAACTTGAAAGGATTTAATTTGATATGAGTTCTACGATTATCTCGTGATATTAGATACGTGTGGTTTCATGGCGCGTTAAATTTAGACTGTTGCCCACATAATTTTGCAAAATATTTCTAAGAATAAAATTACTTCTTTTAATGAAGGCTTAACTAGATCTTTAACTTAAGTATTATTCAAAACTAGTGGGCTGCGCCCCCTGCTCGCTGACGCTCGCCAACCCCCGAAAATTGCTACGCAATCTTATAAAGTTTACTTCGCAAACCAAGCTCGCTTCGCTCGCTACTAACTTAGATACATTGCAAATTCACAAAATTCTAAGAATTCAAAACAATCATTCAAATCCATATAACGACTTTTTTTTTTTTAAATTTACATCTTTTTAGTAAATACTAAGTCAGTAAAATAAATTTGAATTCAAATAAATGACATGTAATTCGTTAAACCTATTAGAAATGTGCTATAGTATAAAATCTTAAGATAAAATTTCTAAAACTGATATCTCTTTAAAAAGGTTAAAATTTTGGCTATAATTAAGTCTATTAAAAATTTAAATAAGAGAAATTGCAATGGAAAAACCCTGCATAAACAAAACATTGAATTTCGGAAGAAATCTCGTTTGGTGAGAATGCTCTCTCTTGTCAAAAAATACAAAATAAACTGACCTCAAATAAAACTCCAAGGACTTCGAATCAAATAATTAAGGAAACTACTATCACGTTTAATATAAAAGGAAGATTTATTAACTAAACAATAAAATTACAGCATCGCAGTTCCAAAAAACAAATCTCACACTCACTCAAAAAAACAATTTACATTCTAAATAGTCACCATAGCAACCACAAAACTCTTCTCGTTACCATCTATAAACTGATATATAATAAATAAATTATTTAACAAAAAATACGATGCGCATAAGCACATAATATTTTACACTCTGGTTATTTCAGTTTCCGTTTTTAAAAGCGCTATATGTTGAGCCACCTCACCATGTGACATTCTTAGCCGCAATGATTGGTCGATTTTCTAGCGTTGCCATTCGGGGAGTTGTAATGAGGCTCTTTTTTATCGCCGTGTAAGAGAAATATATATATAGATTCAGCCTTGTTTATGATTAAATTTCGCGTCTGCTGAACTTAGAAGCATGGAGATGTCCAAAGCAGAGACTGAACTATATCACTGAGTGGAGAAATTAATCAGTAGTTGTTTGCATTGCTCCATTCTTATTGGATGATTCATATTCACATAATAGAAAGGTGTACTTATTGGTTGCTATCTGTAATTCATTGTAGAGCCCCTGAATTCGAGCATAGTATAGAAGCCTTTACTGATTGATCAGTAATATATTTTCAATGGATAAGTGACGTCAGCTTAAGCATCTCTATATAATAGCTTAATAAGCTCATTTGTAAGCTTGACACTATGTGTTACATCTGTTGAATTATTCCTTTATTCATATAATGTCAACCTGTATTCATATTAAATTTCATCAGAAAATCTGCCATCTAGTTCTGGAGATAATCAACCAAATCTGAAAAATCTCCTAATTTTGAAAAGCAGTGCTTATACAGATTTATTATGTGCGGCAGTGTTAAACATAGTGAAAAGAGATGTAAGGTACATGTACAGTGTGTATAATTAAAAAAAACTGAACACCCTGATTAACTTCGGATCTAATGCTCGGATTTTCACATACACTGGTGTGCAAAAATAAAAGAACAAAGTGGTTTTTCGAATACAAAACAAATGAAATAAAATAAAAATATGACCACCGAAGCCGACGTCTTCAGGGGGTACNAGACTGCCTTGAGAATGTAAGTTTGAACAGCTGTGTTGAAAATCGATAAAAATCATAGCATAGGATACTTAAAATGTAAGAATATGGGAAAGTAAACAATTTGCAAAATTGAAAAAATTTAATCCACAGAAACAATAAGGAACTTTATTGAAATACAGGCTTAAAACACAATTGTACAAATGACCAAAGAGTCAATGTTACACGAGATAGGCAAGGAAATTCTAGCCTTTAGTGTATAGGAATATGATCACCTCTGACTGCTATGCAGGATTGACATCGTCTGCCCATGCTTAGAACCAGGTTGTTAAGAAGCTCTTAAGGAATTGCTGCCCATTCCTGTTGTAGTGCTAATCGCATCTGCGGAATTGGTGCTGGCGGCTGGGGACATGTTGCCAAGCGCCTCCCTAGAGATTCCCACACGGGTTCCATCGGATTAAAATCCGGGGACCTCGCCGGTCATTCCTTGCGTGCTTCTTGCGTTGCTTCTTCACTCTCCAACACCTCTGTGACAATGAAGTGTAGCATTATCGTCCATGAAGATGAACTCAGAACCAACAGCACCTCTAAAAAAGACGCACATGAGGAAGTAGAGCCTTGGTACAATAGCGGGCACCAGTGACTAAACCACCTTGGAATATGTATAGATCAGTACGAGTACCAAATATGTTACAGCCCCGTACAAAAACTCCGCCTCTTCCAAATCAGTCTCTTTCGATGATGTTTGAGGGGTTATTGCGTGTTCCTCGCTCTCTCTACATGTGTGTGCTTCCAAAATCACTGGTCAAACTAAATCTGCTCTCATCCGTTAAGAGTACTCGATCCCATTGTGCATATGTCCAGTTGTTTGTGTTCTCGGCACCACATTAAACGGCGTCTCCATTGAATTGGCGTTAATGGAACACACCGTACTGCCCGTAGTGCAAACAGGTCACCCTTGTTCAGTCTCTTGACCACTGTAAATCGCGATATCGGGCTTGTACTTCGTACGGGCGGATACTTTGCTGTGTGTGCTGAGCGATTTCTTCTGCTGTCAGCCGTCGTTCTAACCTGTGGGACTATATTCCGGTCGTCCGCTTCCGTGATTGTGCGAGGATGATCTCTACTAAACCGCCGGATAGCTGTCCCTGTCCTCTGAAATGGGTTCCAAGCTCTTGAAACGATACTGTGGGTGATACCGGACTCCGCAGTCACACTTCGACCTTCTCGCAACTTCACAATGATTCGACCTCGCGTAAATTCATCCAGATGTCGTCCTCTGTGTTGTCTGTTGGCCATATTACACCGTGACAAAATATTCACTTCGTTTGAACTGATGTATACTGTGCAATCCCATTCACATAAATTCACCTCCAGCGCGTTTTATTTCCTTACGACACCCTCTCCGGTGCGTCATGATGCATATATGCGAATTTTCTACCTTACCGTGATTGTTCTCCTCAATGACCTATAACTGCCTGCCTTGTTGTTATGCTAGTTTTTCAACTTCGTCCTGTATTTTTGCACACCAGTGTACTAGAACTCAATCTTCAGGAATAGAGAACCCAATCTTAAATAGTTTAACTGATTAACGCAGACGATAATTTAAGTTATAAAATCAGACTCAAAAACGCTTTTTCTCTGTATAAACATATCTTTTATTAAACGAATTCGAATTCTTGACATTCAAAATAAGGTAGGTCGCAGCTATCTGAAAAATATGGTCCCAATGATTAAATCGAGAGAGTGGTCAGAAGCCTGGAGATCTGAATATTAATTTTACCTTTTGCGTATTTTACCATGTATCAAGATAGAACTTTTTAACGAATCGTAAAATTGTTGCAACTAACTTTTATGTTCTATTATCCGAGGGTAATTTCACGCAAAAAATAATTATTCATAATTGTTCTTTTTAATAATTTAATTATGGTCGAAAAATTTTGAATGACAAGGTATAAAAATTTTTACGTCAAAATAAAGAATATAGTGGGCAATCGAACGCAGTCGGTAAAATAACTTTTAAAAAGTCGTACAAAATTTAATGTCATATATAAGATATAGATTTATAATAATTGACAAAAATTACATTCAAACTGGACTAAAAATTGCTGTTTCATCGAAATTTAATAATCTGCTGATTAATTTGAAATATTCAGCAGATCTCAAAATTAACGGTGGTCCAAGACCACTGAAATATGACTTGGACCAGCATGCAATAGCTGCCAGTGGTCATAATTGGGTATAATATGAAAAAAACACAACTACTTCCACTTCGAAAATTTTACTAGGAATAACATTAACCTTTTAGTTTAATTAATAAACTGAGTTTTAAATATGTTTACTAAATTCATAAATTTAGATAAAACAACAAAATAAATTATTTCAAAAAGAATTAGACTAATACAATTGCAACCTGGCGAGTAGCGACTTGTAACAACATGCTTCGCTTAATGTTTATTTGTTGCTAGAAATCAGGTTCGCAGAAAATGCTGTTTACTAGTTAAATTTAGTTGGAATAACACGACCTGTGACGTAGTTTATAGTATACCCAATTAATTTCATATCATAATTGATTTTCGGTTTCGTGTTTTAGTCAGTATTTTTGTCTCTAATTAGTAATATATTTCATCATAATTGGGAACATTATACATAATTGGTAACATTATACATTCTCGCATTCTTTATTGTAATTTTTCATTAAAATTTATTTTATTATAAGAAAAAAACCTAACAGAAACTTGTAAACGGACCAATGAAAATGAATGCAGACTAGCAATTTCTTTCAGTCACTGGGGTCTTAGCTTTTTTAATTTCTACTCCTGTTCAGTTTAGTACGAGAGTCACTCTGAAATCTTTGAGATACAACTAGGTTTTTAAATTTACACTTACAAAATTTTAGGTGTGTTCAAAGTAGTTCCCTCCAGTATCAATGCCCTTTTGTAGTCGAATTTTCCACGGATTAAATGCCTCAAGCCATTCATTTCTTGGAATAGATGAAAAAAATGCATTTATAGCCACATCAATCTCTTCTTCTAAATGAAAACGACGTCCACGTAAGTTCTTTTTTAGATTAAAGAATAACCAAATGTCACACATGACTGGATCAGGTGAATACGGCGGATGTTCTATCACTTTAATTTGTTTTTGTTTAAGAAACTGAACTATTAATCCGGCTGTATGTGAAGATGCATTGTCATGGTGAAGCATTAGTCCCCTAACATTCACTTCTTGTAGAATTTCTGGAAGACATTTAGTGGTATACCAGTTTGCTGTTACATCACTGTTACAGAAAGCGGCATACATCACTTTTTTCAGTGCGCGTTGTCTTTTCAGCATTGTCGGCGTGGGATCATCTTCAAAGACACATACTTTGCTTTCTTGACGCGTTGGAACGTTAAAAAACGGTATTTACACGTTTCCCAAGTTACAATTTTAGAAATGATGCTGTGGCCACCATCATTTAGCAATTTAAGAGTTTCTTTACTGATTCTGACACGCTCCTCTTTTTGATGCTCAGTTAGATTATGGGGAACCCAACGGCAAACTACTTTTTTCATATGTAATTCTTCATGAATAATTTTGTGTATGGCTGCGGATCCAATGTTAAGTTCCTTCTGTATAATTTGATAGGTACAGCGATTATCATCCTTTAACATTTTTCGTATGGCAGACACATTATCCGGGTTTACTGCCGACGGCGGCTTTCCTGTGCGTTCTTCAACCTGAAGAAAATTGCAACCTCTGCTAAATTCTTTAAACCATCTGAATACAGTAGCACGAGCTGGAGATTCATCACCAAATACTAATTGCAACCGTTGAACGCATTCTTCTTGATTTAATCCTGCTTTAAAATCGTAGAAAATCGTAGCGCGAAAATGTTCTCGCGTC
Organism: Parasteatoda tepidariorum; assembly: GCF_043381705.1. Lineage (NCBI taxonomy): Eukaryota > Metazoa > Arthropoda > Arachnida > Araneae > Theridiidae > Parasteatoda > Parasteatoda tepidariorum. The sequence continues at coordinate 72,504,583 of NC_092209.1, forward strand.
AACTTCATTTTCTCTTCTGTTTAAAATTTATTCTACGCTAAACAAGTTGAAGTAAGTCAGTAAAAAATCGTCTGCTGTGTTAAAATACTTTGTATTTTAAAATTAAAAAGTTATTTTTATTTTGTAAATTTTCGTCTACGCGTATCTCAAAAATTTCAGAGTAACCCTCGTACTTGCCGAATATTTGTACCTGTAATTTAAAGATAACTATAAGCAATTACTATTATTTTATTCTATTACAATCAATTATTATTCTCATCAATCATTCTTCGCTTAATTATATAACAGTATTAATATTATAATTAAGTTATTGTCCTCATCGGATTTCCTAGAATTTCCATAATTGCATATTAAACCACTAATTAACCCCAGTCTTTAGTTTCTCATAAAATCACTGGCATCGCCGCGTCGTCGTCTTTTCTGTCAAACAGCCAAAATTGTTCTCTCACAAGCTGTTTGGATTGAAGCCGCTGTAGTAATTACATTTTAGCTATTTATTCTTTTACGCCATCCAACAATAAATAAACCCCCCTCTTACTCAAGTAGTGAGTTAATTTTAAAGGAAGGGACCAGTACAATTCTTCACTCTTAAATATAGACATGTTCTGTCATTAGAGTATGTCCTACTTCACTTGAAGTTATTGCAGTCATGACCTACAATATATTAGAGAAAGAACAGCAAAAAAAATGTACTTCATTGTAGTTAACCTTTAACGAAAAAAAAGAATTGTTTATGCGTGAGAGCTTGATCGATGAACTATGCCAAAATGACGTAATATTTTTCGATACTGTTTGAGCTCATAATGACGTCAAGTCTATGTAATAAAAGCGTTTCATTTAAACTATCGGGGAGAGTCGGGTAGCCCCGCCCACTTAAGGAGTATTGCTTATATTTCTGTATAATATTGAGTAATAATCACTATTTTTGTATGTTTTAATTGTTTTATCATCTAATTAAATAATGCAAAAGGAATAAACCAAAAAAAAAGAATAGTTTAACTTAAAAAAATAGAAATTTAAAAAAACATGTTTTTTAGCTCTTTTCAAGATGTTTCGGGTAGCCCCGCCCAGTTACAAAAATTATGTTTTTTGACTGTTTTTTCAGGTGTAAATGAAAATGACCAATGTATTGACAATAGATAAACCTCATTTATCATTTTTATCACAAAATTATTTTATTTATTACATATTTATATACTTTTAGTGAATTTTATCATTTAATAACAATATTTGTTGCTAAAAATGGATATAAGATTCAAATTTGAAGCAATAAAATAATAATCTTTGCAACCGTACATTTATCGACGAAATAAAATTGGGCGGTGATACCCGACATTCATGTGAGCGGGGCTACCCGAAATCCAATTTTTTTGTAAATTTGTAATTACTCGAACAATTTTTCACATATAAACTTCTTTCTTTGTGCAAATTAAACTTAAGACTACATACTTTAATGCTGTATGTATAGAAAAAATAATTTTTGTAGTATTAAAATGAAGTTTAATCGAAACATTCAACCAATTTTTCTTAATTTCATGACTACTGTATTCAAATTTTCAAAACTATTGATTACCATGTTAACAGCTGCATAAATACTTGAAACTTTGAAAAGAAATTTTTTTTAATATAACAATTAATGTCCGATCGCCCATTGACTTGAAAAAATAATCTATACGTATGAAATTGACAGTGGGCGGGGCTACCCGACTCTCCCCTAAATTTAGAATTTTTCGTTAAAAATTAAAGAAATAGAACAAGTTTTAACCTATGAAAGAACATCCAATTTCTATTAAAATCTGTAATAATACTTTTTTATATAATTAAGAAATACTGCGTAACTTAAAATGATATAATTTTTAAAAGAAATTACTTTATTGTAAAACTTACCTGCTATGTGATATCTATTACTTACTTTTTTTTAAAAAAAGAATTTAATACTGTGGTCAACAGCACCCTTTGTGGATCCGCGATGTAGTCTTATGATTTAGTATAAATAAATGACGCCAATATATGATTCCGTTTTTCACAGTACATCAACGTTTTTCGGTACTATTATATATGGAATCTTCATAGATTCAAAGTCAATAAAAAGACGAACCTCATAACTATAAATAAAGCACTCCAATATTTCATACTGTCTCTTAGAATCTTACAATATATAGTGAAGATCCTTTAACGATATTTTTATATGTGAAAACAGAACCATCCTTGCCCTAAGTCAAGCCCTAGTGACAAATTGAAGCTCACCCAGCTTCAGATCGATGTGTACTAGCTAGGTCTGGTAAGAAAAGGCGTGCTGGTCGCAATGTTGGTCACATTTCTACAATCATGTCGTTGGTCCCGAAATTGTGGAACTTAAACAACTATGGCACCCTGGCTCACAACAGGCTGTTGCGGGAATGCTTTACTTTGTATATATAAAACCAAAACATAGAAACGAACTCAATGTAGAAGTGAAACTTTAAATAATTTTTCTTCTTTTTAGCCTCTTATAATTTTCTATAGATTAACCCTTATAATTATTCCCATTCAAAGCAGTTACTTATCATTCTGGAAAGAAAGGAAGCTAACTTAAAATTGAACAAGATTCATTTAGAGGTATTATTTCAAACTTTTCCGTTACTATGACTACCGAACGTTTTTATTCCGTTTATCAAACTTCATATATAATGGTGCTTGATTTTAAGACTTTATTTGATTATCTCTGTTCTTGTTGAAATACCGAGTCTTAAAACTCTTTTCCTACCTTGCTTGATTTGTGCTTTGATGTTTGCTGAAGCTGAGTAAGCTTTAAAAAAAATGAGCAGGAATAAGATTTAATAAACTGAGTTTACTCACTTTTAAATGAGACATTAATGTAGTGTCATTTCATATTTTTTAGACTTCCTTTAAAATTTGACAAGCAGTGTTTAATACTTTCCGCTACAAAGACGCTCGTTTATTTCGCGTCTTTGATTTTAAAAAAAATGATATCTTATAAAGTTCTTTAATATAGAAAGTGTACCGATTACGAGTAATGAATGAACAGAATGAATGAATGACATGAATGAATGAAATGAGGGAAAAAATAAAACGAATTAATGAAACATGAGGAACTAATTAACTGGTACATAAGAGAATCGGCTAATTGTTAAATTTACGAACTAATTTGTAATATTTTTAACGTTTTTTCTCATTTATTATTTTTTTTTACCGATTCAACCGAACAATTAGATTGATGTAGTTGTTGTTTTTTTATGCCAAAATTAAAACATTTACTTCGTTTCTGATCAAAATCAGTTCAATCCATAATATTTTCTTAATATGAAAAATTTAATTTCTTTTAATGACGAAACATTAGAAAACTTTTACTCAATTTCATTTATTTGGGGGACCGGAAAGTAATGTCGTTTCGGTGCATTTGATATTTGTTATCAAGATTTTATTTTTAATCAATAATGTATTCACCCTCGTTAGCAACAACCTTTCAATGCCAGATAGAAAATGAATCGAAAAAATGAACTGGTTTTTAAAACTAACGATACGAATTCCGCGTCCGGCTTGCACCGACCACATTGTTGACGTGAAATATCTACCGTGGTAGACGGATCATGGGTCAGAGTCCCCTTGCCATCAAGCTAACCGTGGGAGGTTCTTGTGGTATTTCTCTCCATGTAACGCAAATGCGGGTTAGTTCCGTCAAAAAGTCCTTCACGAAGGCAAATTTCTTCCAATACTTGATCAAGGAGTTCCCTTGTCTTCCGTATTGAGTTCAAAATTATAAGGCTAAGTAGTTAAGTAGTCACAGTTAAAGTTTAAAGTACATGGTATTTCGTAATTACCGTTCTTGATATATATTTTTAGAATTTTTGTAAAATATGAAGTAATAAAATATTCATATTTTGATTGTTGGAGGTGGCAAGGAAATAAAAGGCGAATATTGGAGACATCACCGAGTTTCATTAGACAATAAAACTGATTTTGATATGGTACAGTGCGCAAAAAAAAAAAGATACCACGCAGAATATCTTTTGTTCTAATGATCGGATTTTCACGAACTATGTATCTATCTTAATGATTTCTGGGGCGACCTCAAATATGCTAAATAATTAGTGCAAACTATTAATCAAGTTACGAAATCTGAAACAAGAACATACTTTCTCTGAAAAAAAAATTTTTTTCTTCATATTTGCATTCCTGATCCTTAAAATAAGAGGGTTAGGCAAAATTTAATGAATTTGATCATAATTTGGGGGAGAAGAAGCTATATACATTTGTCAATAGTCCCAAAAAACGGCCAAGCACTGTCTCTTCTGCAAATGGAGTAAATTAAGGTAACCATAAACTAATTCAAGAGAGCAAGACTTAATTTGTCTCCGTTGCTAAGCAACCAAGTTGGGGGAAAAAGAAAAAAAAAAAAGAATGAAATAAAAACTGAAGATTTTTCAATATTTTTTGATAGCTCGGTGGTGACAGATTTATTAATTAATAGTTTTAGTTATTTTTTATATTTTTTATATCCGTCGTTGAACAGCCGACCCGATTTTTGGGTTTACAACTAGTAATGCTCAACTCCATAGCCTTGTAATTTTGAACCCAATCCAGATGACAAGGGAACTACTCTTGGATCGAGTATTGGGAAAAATTTGTCTTTTTGGAGGACGTTTTGATGGAGCTAACCCGCATTTGCGTTACATGGAGAGGAAGACCACGGGAACCTCACACAATTAGCCTGACGGCAAGGGGACTCTAACCCATGATCCGTCTACCACTAAGGATATTTCACGTCAACACTGTGGTCGGTGCAAGCCGGATGAGGAATTCGTATCGACTGGGATTCGAACCCGGTTCGCCTCATTGGAAAGCGAACGCTCTTTCCCCTGAGCCATCGCGGCTCTAATTTTAGTTATTAGAGAAATATCTGTTTCTAGGCAACAGACATTTTAAGCCGAAATTAAATGGCCCCTGTGTAGAAATATAAAAGCATATAAAGCTAAGTAGGGTGCACACATGTTGTTTTATTATATTCATATTCTGTGAAAATGAAGCATTTGTTTTATTAATATTGATTTAGGATCAAGCACTGCAAATCGCTCAGAGTGTGGGAAGTGCATTTTCAGGATTGTCCCTGCAAACTGACAGACAGACCAACCTTTATAATTCCACAGATTTTCTCGAAAGTACCCAAAACTCTGTCGTGGAGACAAATATCGAAGGTAAGTTCAAAATAAGTATGNTTCCACCAACTCAACCAAACAATTAGCTTGATATCCATGTTTTTTTTTCCATGCCAAAATTATGACATCTAATACAATTTTGATCAAAATCAGTTCAATTCATAATACTTTCCTGATATAAAAAATTTAATTTTTTTAACGACGAAATATTAAAAAAACTTATACTCAAATTCATTTATTTGGATGACAAATATTTTTTAGTTACTCTAATCATACAAAAATAACTTTTTTACAATAATGTTAGCGCTCAGTTTTCATAGTACTCTAACATGGTTCTCTTGTTTCAGAGAGTCGGAAAAAAATTAGAACAAAACTGAAGAGCCTATGAAAATAGGTTGTATTTTTTATGTTGTGTGTGAATCTAAAATTTCGTCCTTTTCATGTGCACTAATTCAAAAAAATATTGTTGGCTGTTCGAAAGATTACAATAGGAAAATAATCTAATACTTTCAAAATAATAGGAAAATGCTGACTTCAACTACCTCTTTAATTTTTAAAATTTATATGTAAGGTATTTTGAATCCAAATTTATGGTTGTCTTTGACTAATTGAAAAATTCCGCTTTTTGCAAACTACCAATGTCATTTTGAAAAGCCCCTATAAGGTTTTTTGCAATAAGCCTAATAAGCCTCAGTTCAGAATAAATGCTTCAAGATTATTAATTCTCTAAATATAAATAATTCAAGTATAACTACTACCAATATATATACAAGATTTAACCTATTACCATTTCGCCATAATGTATTTTTTCGTATTTTACTTTATTTTCACAACAATAAATTAATATGCAAATTAAAAACTAATGTGTCTGAAAGGAGACCAACTGAAATATATGAGATTCCCCACTTTATAAAACAAATTTCACGAAAACAATTTTTTTACTTAGCACCTAAATTATATAATAAATTACCATTCCATTTGCAAAACATCCAAATATATTCTTCCTTTTTTAAGCGTGCTTTATTTCAATTTGTGATGAACATTGACGATTTAGATCTCTATTTTTCCCTTTAAAGGAAGCATTTGATTTTTTATACCAGTCTTGTGCCAATCCAAATGAATTTCTTATGTTACCTTTTGTTATTTTTTTATATAGTTCCATGTATTTTTTTTCTATTATTACAGTGTTCAACAATATGTGATGTCTTATGATGAGCAAAATAATTTATGATTGTAATATCCCCCTCCCTTTTTTTTAAAAAATTTCTATTTTAAATTTATTGTATTACTTTTCTTTGTCGCCTGGGCAGGATTTTCCTCTTGACGACGAATATATATTCTTTGTATTTATGTGTTTGTTTTTGTTCCCAATAAAGTTAGATTAGTTTTTGTTGGGGAAAAAAATGACATCCTCAGTTTTCAAAAAGCTGGATTTTTCCAATTAGCCGAGGACATCCCTATTAGCAGTTACACTAATGCAGAATCGGCAAACCTCGCTCGCACACACTCAATTCGAATACAAGTCACTTTTGAATCGCAGCAATATCACGTTTTGTCCACGAGTCACGGTTTGGCTACCTTTACTCTTATGTAAGAAATATTTAAACAGGAAATGTGACTTCAGTAATCCGAAACAATTTAAGAACTCCTTTATAATTCTTTAGCCACCACTGAAAATGATTTGTTGCGGAAATTATTAGTATGTGTGAAAAAAAAACTTTAAAAATTGGATACCTGCAAATGACGTAGTGTGGGCATCTCGATCCTGATTGGTTGTTGAAACGTAGCTTTGTTTACGTTAGCAACTGTTTTTTCCCGATCTATTGTGAGTAAGCTAAGCAGGCCAAGTATCAATTCTCTTAAGTGTCATATTCTATATACTTTCACAAAGACTTGCACGTAAAACTAATATGTAAACATAAGAAAACTAATTATGAATCGAAGTTGCCATGTACACAAAATAAAAATATGTATATTGGTTACTATGAAATACATAAACAAATAATAAATCTATGTTAAGTAAAATACGTAGACGAAAAAGAATTAAATTTTAACGAATTCCGTATGCGATACGGCATTGTAATTTATTAAATTCACGTTAATTAACACTCTAACTTATGTGGAGAAAATTAGATCGATTTTAACACGCCATTTTTCTTATAAATGATAGCTGGCGCTGACGTCATAGGTCACATGTGTGGATACCCGTGATCTTCTTGAAGCGCAAGCGTGTGAAAAATAAATAAGTAAACATATTTAAAAAAATGTAATTAAATGTGGATAAAGACAATTGTTTAATTCCCAGCAGCACTTAAAAAATTCATCCCACAATATACAATTTTAAATAATTAGAACTGGTGATTTATGTCACAGTTAAAGTTTAAAATACATGGTATTTTGTAATCACCGTTCTTGATATATATTTTTAGATTATTTGTAATTGATGAGATTTGATTCTTTGTAGTTATGATTGTTGAAGGTTACAAGGAAATAAAGGGCGAATATTGGAGACATCACCGAGTTTCATTAGACAATCAAACTGGTTTTGATATGGTACAGTGAGCAAAAAAAAGATATCACGCAGAGTAACTTTCGTTCTAATGATCGGATTTTCACGAACTAAGTGTCAATCTGAATGGTTTCTGGGGTGACCTCAAATATGCTAAATAATTAGTGCTAATTATTAGTCAAGTTACGAAATCTGAAACAAGAACATACTTTCTCTGAATAAACATTTTTTTTTTTTGCATATTTACATTCCTGATCCTTAACATAGGAGGGTTAGGCAAAATTTAAAAAATTTGATCATAATTTTGGGGGCTAAGAAGCTACAAACATACATTTGTAAATAGTCCCAAAAAAACGGCCAAGCACTGTCTCTTCCGAAAACGGACTAAATAAATGTAACCATGAACCAATTCAAGAGAGCAAGACCTAATTTGTCTCAGTTGCTAAGCAACCAAGTTGGGAAAAATAAAAAAAGAATGACATAAAAACAGAAGATTTTTCAGTATTTGTTGATTACTCGGTGGTGACAGATTTATTAATTAATAGTTTTAGTTATTATAGAATTATCTCAGTTTCTAGGCAACAGACATTTTTAGCCAAAATTAAATGGCCCCTGTGTTAAAATATAGAAGCATATAAAGCTAAGTAGGGTGCACACATGTTGTTTTATTATATGTATTCATATTCTGTGAAAATGAAGCATTTGTTTTATTAATATTGATTTAGGATCAAGCACTGCAAATCGCTCAGAGTGTGGGAAGTGCATTTTCAGGATTGTCCCTGCAAACTGACAGACAGACCAACCTTTATAATTCCACAGATTTTCTCGAAAGTACCCAAAACTCTGTCGTGGAGACAAATATCGAAGGTAAGTTCAAAATAAGTATGACATTTACATTTAAGAAGTAGCACCAATTCAAGGATATTACTGTTCACTTAACCCCTTAACCATCGGTTAATTTTCAAAAAACGGTCATAAAAGTGCCTATTTTGCCTGTCATCTAGTTTAAAATAAACTAACTATTTACAATTACCTTAAAAATATCCTGGTACTGCCATCTGGTGTGTAAAGGGAGAAATATAATGTTTTCCGGACAAAAGAAATGAATTAGTTTTATTGTTATTGACGAGTGACAACTTCACTCTCCAGCCGGGAAATTTCACGGGAGCGAGAAATAGAGAGCGAAACCTCACCCCGTCATTTTCACGGGAGCTAGAAGGAAGGGGTTAAACGGTATTTGAGATTCTATGTCAATGTAGTGTTAAGATAACAAGCTACATAACTCATTATTGAAACATTTGACTTATAACTGAACAATTTCTTGATAAAGATCTTTTTTTGATGTAGGGAACAAACAGAAATGAAAAGGAAATTATTGAAAACACCTCCCGCTTTTATTAGGCAAACAAACTGGTTTTAATGTTTTTCATCCCTCCTTCCTTACTAGTAATTCCTTAAGAGCCTTTGTTTCTTTCTCGCTGAAATATATATCTGCAACCAAACCATTAATTTGTATACATTTTTTACTTAATTTGAGTTGATATTTTTTTTAAATTTGACTTCTTTTAATTTTTTTACCTTCTTTTTTAAGTTGTCTTAAAATATACGTTAGGGATACATTTACGCCAAACTCTATATATAGATCAGGGTTCGCAAAATATTGTTTAGGAGCAAAAAACCTATCAAAATTTGTCGAAACATTATCGAGGAAGGCGAGGCCCAAAGCATCAAAACCTGCTTGATAGCAGTTGGAAACAGCGAAGAGATAAAATGCAGTTATTGAAAACGCTTTCAAGTAACATTTAAAAATAAAACTTTACGGATTCTTTTAAATTCCTTTTTGGTTTGAAGTGGATTTTTTTTTTTGCGCACGGAGGCAAAACAGCTTTTTTGATAACTACCTCATTTGCTAAATAGTTTTTTTTCTTCTTTTTTCAAAAATCTAAGTTCAAGGCGAACTATATTAATTTTTGAATTTTTACAACTAAGCAATTTCTTAGTTTATTGATGAAATAAAGAATATACATTTTGATCGTTAATATAAAAACTTCGTTTCTCGTGTTTGACTGAGGAAAAAAATTGTTTTTTCCTGTTTAAAAGAATTTTGATGTGATAGGTTTAAAATTAAAGAATAAACGTAAATTTAAAAACAAAAATTAAGTCAAAGTTTTAAAGCAAAAAAATTTTTTTTTCATAAGTGAAAAAAAAATTCCAGTTTGAAAAAAAATCCCAATTTGAACTTCTACCCAAAATCAATTATAACCAATTAACAGGATGTAACATTTCTTTCATATTTCAATTTTTTCCTCTTTTTTAAATGATTTACTGACAGAGCCATCTGTTGAGGACGATTCACAATAAGTTATTTACTTTTGTATGCCAGATTCAGCCTTTAAGGTTTGCTGATGTAAAATTTACATCACACTTTAATTGTATCAAAGGGCTAAATTTCTTTAATCGAAAAGTTCAATTTTTCATAATATGTTTGCTAAAAATCAACATTCTTATAAATCATCTCAGCTTATAAGGAATCGTCTTTGGGTTAATAACACGTTATAGCGAAAAAGAATTACCTATCTAGATTTCTTTAAAAAAAAAAAAGATTTTATTGCTTAATTGGAAATTGGAGTTGCACAAGATCAAGTTAATTCCATAAAAATTTACTGAGTTATGCAACATTAATGTGGAGATTTTTATGGTAGTGAGAAATGAAAACTATTTTCTCAAAAAAACATTTTTTATAAAGTTAAAAACAAAAATTTCTCACTTACTTTACCTATTTTTTTAATGCTTAATATTATTTTAGTGCTTAATCTTTCAATTTTCCTTTCTTATTTAAACTCTTATTTATTAACCACTTTAAGAGTAAAAATTAGGTATCTCAATTCACATGATCATTTATTTAGTAAACAATTTTTTGATCGAACGATTAAGTACTGGTTTCCGAATTAAATTATGAAACAACTTTTGGATTTATCAATGCTTTTTCTGGCAACAGGAGTTTGTCAACGAAAATTCCATTTCTAAATCATTTTACTTCAAAAGCAACCATTCTAAATAAACCTCTTTTATTTAGTGTTTTTTTTTTTATAAATAAATTTTATTCACAGACTTTTTTTATTGATACATATGAGATATTTTTCAAGAAAAAAAAAGTTCCAATTAAAAATATAACTTCCAATTAAAATAAATGAATCGTCTTTTTTTATTGTTATTTGTTTGTATATGAATATAAAAGAAACATAATTATAAATATATTTAACAGATGAATTTTTTATAGAGTTTCCAGAGAATAATTCATCTTTTCAAAGTAAAAGGAGTCATCTTAGTCCCTTAAAACTTTCTTTTGGTGACCAAGACTTTTTAGAACGAGACTTGATCATGCGCTGCCCAACCATTGAAGTAAGTTTTTTTTCTCAATAGTTTATTTCTTTGGTAACTGAATTAAAAGCAAAAAAAACAGGAGTATGTCTTGCAAGAATCATAGTAAATGTACAGTGCTGCAATTAAAAAAATATATGAAAATAATAAAAGAGCCAACTAATGATCTAACAATCAGATTTTTATCGTATCAATTAAAAATAAAGACAAACCTAAATGGTCCACCAGTTTCTTAATTATTTAAGCTGAAAGAATTGGTTTAGACATAATAGGTTTTACTATGGTGCCAAGTATTAATCAAAATTAATAAAATAAATAGAAATAAAAATATATTAAGATAATTGAGAACAAAATAAATTATATCTTCAATAACTTTTTGAGAGTATAAAAAATAATTTATTTTTAACTGTTACATTTTGGTTATACATAAAAAATGAATAAATAATACTACTATGTGTATTAATAATACTATAATTTCATTCTTTTCTTTTTACTAACTATGGAAGAAATTGAGTTTTTTATTTTGGATAGTAAGCTCAATTTTATTAAATGCATCATAATCGACAAAGAAAAATTATAACAATTTGGAATTGATTGAAGGGCCGTGATAATACCAACAAGATTTCCTAATTACTCCAATGAAGTTTATTGCTTTTTACATCGGCATCATAAACCCATTTTATTGCATATTCTAGCTGTACACTAAATTTTTAGACGAACTAAGTCTCCCCTTTCCTTAAAAAAAAAATGGTGGTTGTTTGTCAAAATATGAGAATTCGAATTCAAACAAAAAAGGTAATTCGAAAGAAAAAAAAAGCAAGAAAACTTTAATTTTTTAAGTAATGTGAATTCAGTGTTAAGAAATTGTAATTGCAGACTCCACGGTAATACGCCACCTGAATCTACTACATACCAATTACGATCGATCCAGAAATATATTTTGTTTTGGGTAACAAAACTAGATTTTCAAAATTAAGAATTTTTTATGTTCTACTGTTATAAGAATTTTTTATGTTCTACTGTTATAAGAATTTTTAATGTTCTAACGGAAATTAATTATTTTCTTGTATTAATTAGAGCATAATTAATAATATTTGGTATTAGTTATTACTTGTATTTTCGCACGAGTAAATTAAGTTGCTTTTTTAAAACGCTCTTGTCAGAGTTAAACATATTTATTCTTTCATTTCAGCCCAATGAGCATACATCTGCACATAATAGCATTCCAACGATAGAACTATTAGAAGAGAAGTACCCCAGCAGTGCCCAGCACCAAATACAACTTCTGAAGTATCAATTGGACCAACAATGTCAGCAGACACGGATGGCACTCTATCAAGTACAACTCTTGACGGACCAAATGGAGGCTGAATGTGCTGCTAGACACAAAGCACAAGTAAATGCTTTAATAGAAGCTACTATACTGTAAGCAAATAGAATAGGAATCTCAAACGATTTTTCGCCTCCATATTTTCGGACACCGCAATAACGGAGAAATCACATGACCTTGTGACTCCTATTCTATTTTCAAACAATATAACATGCATTTCATTAATAAAACTATTGTAAGGAAATTCTTTATAGAAGAATAATATAATAAAGAAAAAAATTAAAATGATGAGCAAAAGATAATAAATTTATGTTTATAGGTTAGTAATTTCTTTAATTTTTTTCTTTAATATTTTTTTTGTGTGTAGAATAGTATGAACTAAGCAAATATTCAGAATTCAACTGTAATATTCATGACTCTTCATTGAACTTTATTAGACAATATTTAGGCGATTGTGCAAACAATGCAATACTCATTAAATGCAATCCTATTACTATTGTGTAAGATTTGATTGTTTTGTATAAGCACTTATCTTTTATGATACACGATGACATTACATAAATGGAATGAAATTAAAGTTTGCTTACTGATTATCTTCCTAAAATCCTCGAATTTTTACCTGCATTTTTTTTTCAAATGGTATGATTATTTTTAATGACATTTATTTTATTATTTTATAAGAGCAATCAGAGTTTCGTTGAGTAATATTTCATATTATTCTATTGATATTAAGTAAAATTAAGTTGATTTAAAGGTCTTACCTTAAATAATGTATACAGTGCGCCACAAAAAAAAATAAATAACAGGGATACACTGAATAATTTTTAATCTGATGCTGCTAATCGGATCTTCATGTTCTAGGACTTAATCTTAACTGTTCGAGAGGGTAACCTCAATTATGCTAATTAATTAGTGTAGACGATATTTTTAAGTTAAGAAATCAGACACAAAAACGTACTTTCCTTAAATAAACATACCTTTTTTTCGACGGATTCAGATTTCTGACCCCCAAATTATAGGGGGTAGCCACAATCTGGGAAATGTCGTCTAGGATGGTACTAAATATACGACTTTTTTAAAGTTCAATTTCTCAGGAACTATTCGATTGATTATGCTCAAATTTTGTATTTTGTCACGTAAAATTACAAACTTTAAAATGATGTGAAAAATTATCTACCTTACAATTCAAAATTTTTTCGAGAATTATATAAAATAATAAATATTTAGTAAAATTCTTTTCTTGTATGGAATTATCTTTGGATAAAAAAATTTTATAATTGTGTGTACAATTCAGCTCCCTTAAAAAGTTCTCGAGATATGGCGAAATACGCAAAAAGCAAAATTAACATTAAGGAGGCCAAACTTTGGATCGCTCTCCTGACCAAACTATATCCCAGATTGCGGCTACTCCATGAACTTCGAGGGTCAGAGATCCGAATCCTTTGAAAAAAAGAGTATGTTTATTCGGAAAAAAGTACGTTTTTGTGTCTGATTTTGTAACTTGAAATATCGTCCACATTAATTATCATATTTGAGGTTACCCCGTCGAACCATTAAGATTGAATCCTAGAACGAGGAAATACGATCATTAGATCAAAAGTTATTCAAGGTGTTTTTTTTTTGGAACACTGTATATATTATTTAAAGTAAGACCTTTTTTACTTAATATCAATAAGATAATATCAGATATTAATTATTCAATAAAACTATGATTGCTCTTATACAATAATAAAATTAATGTATATTTTATTTATTAAAAGTAATAAAACCATTTGGGAAAAAATGCGTCCAAAAATTTGATGATTTTAAAAAGATACATTATTTAATAAGCATAAATAAATAGTTAAATTAGTGGAAAATTGAAGTTATGATGTCTGCGAGTATAATAAGAGTTGTTTTGAAAAAAAAGACTTATTGCCAAACTGCTTTTAATATCATTTATCTGACTAATTACTTTAACTGTAGAAGTACAATTATTCAGTATACAATTTTTTTACAATTTGAAATAATATAGGTTTCTCTTTTTGCAAAATAAACTGTAGGAACAAAATAATCAACTAATGCTCCAGAATCAAGATCTACTGAAGCATATAGAAAAGTTGTTTCAACAAATCGAAGAACTAGAAAAGCATATCCATTTCTTGGAGTTAGATAAGAAATCAAAAATTCCACAATTAGAAACTCAGGTAAGTGATAATATTAATAATTGAACTATATAGTAGAAAATTTTAAGTAAAAATTTTCTTAAATTTAAGAAAAAAGGAAGAAAAAAAAACTTTTTTGCAATGTATAGAAACATTAGGAAGCTGTCTGCTTACAAAATGTTTTTCAGTTAAAGACTACATCGTGTCAATACTAGAGAGAATAAAGAAAAAATAAGCCTCCAGACAACTATAAGTTTTATACTCGAAATTAGATTATTTTCAAAATGTATTTTCCCCATGAAGCTCTTCAATTTGAAATTATTATTTTTTTTTCAGTTATTGATTTAGAAAAGTTAAAAACGTTATTTACTGAATTTATTTTTATTTTTTTATTGTTTACATGAAAGTACTAATATTTTTGTTGTTAATAATTTTTTTTTGATAAAGCCGCGGTTTTAGTAGAAATCAAACCAAACGTCACATGAAGAATGCATACAAGTTAACATTAACGTAACGTACTTATATATTCAGAGAACATGCATGCGTTAAAATAAGAAATTTAAAAAAAAAATTTTAATAAAATTTTTTGAATTAAAAAAATTTGCAGAAAAAAAAAAATCTCAAACTTTCCAACAAGCTATGGATACGTTATAAATCGACTTAGTAGCTACAGCTATATTAACAAAAGTGGTGTCTAAGTATAATAAAGTGGCTACGTGCTACAAAACGACGAGATTACTTAATGAGCCACTTGGTGGGAAACTGTGGATTCAGCGTTTCTATTTCGATAACGGTATAAAATTATAGAAAAAATAAATAACCAAGTTGTTAGGTCATCAATTTTGAACAAAACAAAAAAAAATGTAGATAATATTGCTAAAAACAAAACAGGATAACAGGTTTGCTCATTATTGCCGAAACCGAGGAGTGTTGAAACAATCTATAAAATAAAATAAAAATAATAATTACCATTGGATACTTCTATTTTCAAAGCCTAAGAAAGACTTCAACATCAAAAGAAAGTTACCCTAGTGATAAATATTGTTTTTCTTTCAAAAACCGCTTTGACTAATCACAATATCGGAAATTGCGAATTTCAAAAAAATGTGCATTTTAGGTCATTTGTTTTTAGTATGTACAATAACAGCTGTGTGTGTACTTATAAGCTTTCTAATTTACTTTTTTTATGTATACCGTTTTCTAGGAAATATGTTAACTCTACAGTCTGTGTTACTGGCCTCGTCTTCTAGCACACAGCAGCTTTTAGTAAAGAATCTTTTACGTTATAACAAAATTCAATTTTATACTTGATCCTATTGCTTCATAATTTCTTCGCTATTGTTTCAAATGACTTTTAAAACATAAGCTATTTAATTTTCAGTTAAAAACTATTGTAAACAATCTTTAAAATAACAATACAGCCAATCAATTTACATTTAAGAGATACTAACATACATATGCAATATCAGGCTGGGATAGCCTGTTTAGTAAGTAGGACGTTGGTCTCGCGTCCGTGAGAACGCGAGTTCGAATCCCGAAGGATTCCCGGGTATTAAATGGTGACTGGTATATGTTAAATCTGTCGGGGTCACCAAGTCCTCAAAGTTCCCATAACAAATCAATACCTCTGGCGGAACTGAATTGGAGATTGGTCGCTCTCTGGTTCGGGTCAAAATTACGATCTGTATATGAATGGAGAATGATTGGGTCCTCCCTGTAAAACGGACTGTGACGTGTGTGTGGCTGAAGTCGTATTCTTGGCTATATATAGCGCCACTTAAAAACAATAAACGCACCCTCTGCTTTAAAACTTAGCTTGATTTCCCAAGCAGTCTTGCTGGTATCGCCACGCATTATCAATTGATATTTNTCCGAAAATTTCATTGATTTAAGGTGACCACTTCGAAAGCGGGCAAGAATAGTTTGTTCCTGTCTATTAAAACCTTGGGCCAGGGAGCCTCCAGGTTGAGAATACTGACACCATGGGTATCAGTGTTCTCGACTTGGAGTGTTGGGTAGTAAGTAGTACTATATTTCCTTGTCGAATTTTTTGACTAATTATGAAAATTTATTAACCTTAAAAAGAGAGAGTAAATTGGAGAACTTTATAAGAGGGGCAAAGCTCTTAAAAACAAACCAAATGTTTGTTTCTTATTAGTTACAAACTACAGTAATTATGGCAACAACAAAAAAACTTTTTGTACCACTTGGACATCACCTTATACTTATATTTCCCCCGTCTTTATACGTAAAATGTTTTTAGGAGATAAAGTACGATTCAAAGGAGCTCTGAATAAATAATATACTTGAATTTAAAAATCGAAATATCAACAGAAAATAAATTTAAAAACATTGCTTTCCTTATAACGATTACACTGGGGAACAAATTTTTTGCTACATTTGTAGAAATACTTGATCTTGCCTAATTCAGGTAAAGGGATTTTAAATCTAAGACTAGTTTTCCTTTTAAAAGCTACTGATTTTTTTTAAATGACACTTTTAGTTTATATTTAATCAAAATGAATAAGTTTAAAAACTTTATATATAACAGGGGATCATCTAAATGTTGTGAAAAACTCCTATGGGAGTTAGGGCACATCATCAGGATTAAAATTAAATAGAAACACGTGTCCAGAATAATCGTCGTATGTGGCTTGGTGCACTCCCTTATTATGACATGATTAGAAGCACAGCAAGAAACAGTTCATAGTAGGGAAACGTACGACGATTATTCTTGGTGCATCTTCCTATACAACTTTAATTCTGATGATGCACCCTAACTGCCCTAGAAGTTTGTTGGAACATTTAACCAAACCCTGTTATTTATAACGTTTTTAAACGAGCACATTTCAACAAAAAATCGACACACATTGTCAGTTTTAATAAAAACACTATTGCTTGTGGAGAGAAACCGATTGCAGATTCGAAATACAGCGATACAGAGGTATCTGAAATCAATTATAAAAATTTCATGCAACAGGTAACTTTTGTTTCATATCAAGATTTAATGTTAGACTTGGTTAAAATTCTTTATAAGTATGGGGTTTCCACTAGGACATATTTTCAAAACTTAAATAGTTTTTAAAACATTCAATGTTTGTTTTGTAATTTGAATTTAAAAAAATTATAATTGCAATTTGCAATAGTCACTTTACGTAATAGGCACCACTATCTTTATAACAAAAGTTATAGTTAAGAAGTTATGGGTTATTTTGAGCAATATTGATAGAAACATGTATATAAAACCACAATGGTGCTTTCTACACTAGGGAACGCTACCGGGTAACATACGGGTTACTGTTTCCGGTGTACAACGTGATCATTGCGTTTTAAGTTTCTTGCAAACGTGGCATTTGATTACTTATAACTTTTGTTTACAATGTTAAATGTGCTAACACTAACGTAAGATGGTGCACAGCTTACAACAAGAACAAACAGTAATAAACAAATGGAAGGAGGCCAAATCAGGACTGCCAAAAAAGCGAGTTATTCAAAATCTAGCAACCATGTCACCTTTTTTAACAATATATCTTTGAATAACTAAAACAAATTTTCACTTTAAACTCACCAGAATTACTTAACATTAATATCTTATGAAATACGGCAGATTTGAGCTCAGAAATTATCTAATTTATTTCTATNATTTTTTAAATTTCATTTTGGAGAAGGATTCTAAAAATATACTTTAAGGGTTGTCATTAAATAATACCCAGTATGTTCAAGTAAATAATTTGCTCAATATAAAGAGTTTTTCTACATAATGTATTTCCTTGTTGTTGTTGTTGCACGCCCCCATTGGCAAGCAGTGCTACACCAGGTCTATGACGTTATGCACCCTCAAAAAATCCAACACCGTGAATGGATCATCTGCTAAATCCTGCTTGGTGAGCCCCAGGCACGCGAGGACGTGGTGAGGCGAAGCCTGGTCTGAAGAACAGTTGGTACAAAGTTTTTGGATCCTTCTGAAAATTTCATTAATTTAAGGTGACCACTTCGAAAGCGGGCAAGAATAGTTTGTTCCTATCTATTAAAACCTTGGGCCAGGGAGCTTCCAGTTTTCACTTCAAACTCACCAGAATTACTTAAATGTGCCGTATTTCATAAGATATTAATATTGAGTTCAGAAATTATCTAATTTACTTCTTTTATTGAAAACAAAATTATCCGTTTGAAAATATCGCCTTGCAAAATAAGCTGTAGTAAGCAGTTGTAAACTTTCTAACTGGAATTAGAGTAGGTATTGAGCTCTAGATTATTATTGTTTACCTTTATATTGAAAACAGAATCCATATTAAGTGATAAATTATATAATATTTCAGGTATCTCAACCACGAGCATCTTTCTACATGGGAACTAGACGCCTGAGTGGAGATCAAACTTCAGAGATAAAACCACAAGCAAGTATGGGACAGACACCAGCAAGTAGAAGCTCATTCACCACTACAAAACCACTTCTACCACAAACCAAAGTAACTTCATCCACTATGCAACCAAACACTTTGGCTGCCACTAGAAGATCATCACTGACTTCGCCAAAACCGTTCACAGCTGCTCAAATGAGGAACGACAGCTCAAGCACTCTACATATAGGCGACACAAGCCCACCCGTTCAGAGTGGTCCAACCAGCCCTTTCAGTTCCTCTTGGCGACTGAAAACTCCAGAACCACCAACACGAGAGAAATCGCCAACTGTGCCGGAAAGAACCCGAACCAGCAGCTTTAGTGCTTTAAGCAAACTAAAACCACCTGAAATTAATACAAAAACTTCCTTCTTTAGTGGAAGTAACACTACAAGTGCTATAACAAACAAAAAACACTCCTCGAGTACTTCTGATTTGTATAACTCAAACGTGTTTCATTCTAGTAAGCCGTCATTAGTGTTGGATGATGCATCTTCGAGTGGAAAAAGTGCCATTAGTAGTGTCAGTGCCACTCCTGCAAGCAAACTTCCAAGGTATCAAGCCTACTCTGGATGGCAGAGACGCAGCTCTCTAACAAAAGAATCTGAACAGAACTCTACAGCAGGAAAGGACAAATTAAGACACTTTTAATTTATAAGCCTTATAGTCTAGTCTGATTAAGAAATTAAAGTTTTCTCATATAACTTGATTCTTTTTTGTGCACAAAAAACTTTTATTGAGAACTGATAATATTTATTACATAATTGAAATGAATGAAATTACTTACTGTTCTCAGGAAGAATGCAATATCTCCAATAAGAAGAAAACGGAGATATTGTCTTCTTTCTCAAGGCCAAACATTCTTTGAAATAAATCTATCATAACTAAGTTAAGTGAAATATTTTTTTGGAGGAAAAAAAACAGGTTTAGAATGTATAGAGTTTACAAAACAACTTGACTGAATAGATAAAAGTTCTGAACTTATCCAATTAAACTTTTTCGAACTTTTGCCAATTAAGGTGTTAGATACTGGTAAAACATCAACTCTGCGAAAGTTGAGCTCAATATACAGGGTGTTCCAAAATTATCTTTACATCACCTGGCTTGAAATTGATTACAGACTGGAAGTGCTTAGGGCTACCAATGGTGCGCATGTTGAAGTGTACTAAACAACACTTTATTAGTTGCAGTAATACATGCAAAAGACAGAATATAAATATCTTATTTATTTTTGAAGTTGTAAAGAGAATTTTGGAACACCCTGTATATGCTTTTATTTTATCTTTTCAAACTAAATTACATTCGATGCAAAACATTAAAAATCCACCACAAAAACAAGCAAATACTATGCACAAAAACCATTAAAAATGAGTAAGAATCAAATAAATAGACCCCCAAAATTTTTTGTGTGTATTATATCTTCATAAAGACTGAGCAAAAAAAAAAGGAAGAACGTATAAACTTTAATGCTTATTTACTCAAATTCACTAAAATGTCCCTTAGCCAGTTCTTCCACTAAGATCTTCATATATTACATAAAAATATGTAAAAAAAAATTATTCTTAAAAGTAGAATTTAATAAAAAAAAACTCTTGACTAAAATCAGTTTTTATGTTTTAAAAATGAAGTTATGTACTAACTTAACATTTTAGTCACTGTCAGCATTAGAAAAGCAAATATCAAAGGATCTGTTTGCTATAAAATTAATAAAAAGTCATTAGAGCTTTACACATTGTCCTTCCTTCACTGTACAATAAACTGTAGTAAAATTTCATAGAAATAATAAAATTTAAACACTTAAATCACAAAGAACTTATTCGCTTAGAAATATTTTTTTAAAAAACACATAAAAGCAAATGTATACAGAGTTTGTCTTCTATAACTTAAAATAAACTATAAAAAAAAATTTTTCTTCAAAAATTATTAAAACTCTGGAATGCTGCATGTGGTTAAAATATAATGAAAAATCAAAACACAACAATTGTATTTTTAACTTAGTTACTAGCAGTTATGAAAATACTTTATTTCATATTAATTTAAACTTTAAGTTACATCCCCTAATTCTCCCTAATTTCATATATAAATCAATTAACTAATATAATTTAACCATAACAGGAAACAGTTTTGTAAAAACAAATTATGTTCCAGTCAAAAGAGTTTTAGAAAAACAAAACATTAACTCTCAACTATAACTCCAATTATAAAATTGATTCATAGTTTACCATACTAAATAATTCACAGGGAAAAAGAAACATGAATATAGTAAGATTAAATAAAAAATATTTATTTATAAAATAATCACAGTCCAGCTGCTATATACATATATTTCATTTTATGATGAATTAGAAAGTTTTTTTTTCAATCCATCAAATCAAGATAATAATTTTAATTTATAATTGTACATGAAATTAATCTTGCTACTCCCAGCTTTTCAAAATAGAAGAATATTCTGACATGTTCAAAAAGGTTACATCAATCGACCTACAAACAAATTATTGAATATTAGCTCAATTAAGTAAGTTTTTATGTAAATAGTGTTCAATAAAAATGTCTTAAAAAAAGTAAACAATAAAAACAATGCAGCATAATTCTATTAAACTATGTTTAGTATATTTTATGAATTCATTTTAGTTAATATACATGGCATTTCATGAATGGCACCTTTAATATACATTTTAAAAACACTATGTAAAAAAAATATGCCAAAAAATACACTCATTGGGGGTTACAAATTAATGTTTAACCCTTTCAGTACAAGCACCATATTTAACCGACATCCACTCGATGACTTGTAGGTATGAGTGCCATATTGAATATTTAGCAGACATTCACACAATAATCTGTGTATATGAGTGTCATATTTAACTGTCATCCTCGGAATTGCTGGAATGTACGAACGTCATATTTAACCGGCATCCATATAATGATCTGTGTGTACAAGCATCATATTCAATCGGCATCCATACGATGCCTGTGTGTATGAGCGCCATATTTACCAGGCATCCCTGTGATGACCTATGTGTATGAGCGCCATATTTAGCCGGCATCCATGCAATGACCAATGTGTGTACATGCGCCATTTAACCGGCATCCATCATGCAATGACCTGTGTGTACATGCGCCATTTAACCGGCATCTATTCGATGACCTGTGTGTATGAGTGCCATATTTACCCGGCATCCATGCGATGACCTATATGTACGAGTGCAATATTTAGCCGGTATCCATACAATGACCTGTGTGTACGAGTGTCCTATTTAGCTGGCGCTAGCAGGATGTTTTATAACCGATCCAATCTGCTTCAAATTGTGACGAGTTTATACTTCAATGACCTATATTGGATTAGACCACTAAAAGTATATTAAGAATGTGCTTAATATGCTTTGTAAGTCAACAGCATTTTTATTTATAATCTTGCAAAATATTCCAATATATTGCTATGCAACAATAAGAAAATCCTAACTTCAACTTACTGACATGCAATGCACACTTTCTGGAAGAGTGCACCATACAGTAAGTTCATTTCAGTGGGGCAAACTGGTGTAACAAGATTATTAAGGGAGGAAAAAATGAATTAATTATAAAAAGTTGATGAATTATTTTTGGAAGCGAAATTAGAAACTTGAAAACCTGTTTAATTTCCTGAGGAAATCAAGAAGATATCAAAGGTTGTTAATAAAATTTTCCTTGAATTTCATTTGGCAATAAATAAGCAATTATAGTGAGTTCTGGAAGCTAGAATATTAATTATAAATGTATAGTTAGGATACACACCTAATCATTCAACTTAATACCCTGAATGAAAAACTGTAATGTAATTTTTGATAAGATAAATTTTTGTCCCAAAGCTTTCTACTCTAGCACTTTTGGCTAGGTATAAATTTCAAAATTGATAAATGTGTTAAAAATTTTATGTTTTGTTTATTAATTGTCAAAAATTAATTTTGTTAAAAAAATTTTTTAAAAAAAGACGGTTTTTAAATATAAATATATAACCCTAATGTACATACTTATTCAACTTCCTTTTGGAGAGGATTGTTAAAAATATATATATATTAAGCTTGGTGATTACAAAGCACTTTGTATAGTAAATCATAAATATTAGATAAAATATTTTGCTCACTAGATTACAATGGATAAATAACTTACCTAATCATTATATCACCACAGTATAAGCATTCTGAAGCAACAAGATCATCAAGTTCAGCCTTAAAAAATTAAAAAAAAAAATAAAAAAAAAACATTTATCACATTACGGAAGTTCATATTATAACTGTATTTTTATTAAAGTAAATAAATAAGGAAAACAAAGCTCATTATCATGAGTGTCATCACTGAGCCAGTAAATAACTATTATATTTAAAAATTATGCATAAGGAAAAAATTACATAAAATATTCTCAAAAGAAAATATTATAAAGCCAAATTCCCAGAAGTTTAAAGAGAAAAACTAGATGATAATTGGTTAATGTGTACAAAATGAATAAATATAGCATCTTAAGAAACTGCTTCTCTCCTAATCTCTGTTGTTGTAGTTCATTTATGTCGCACTAGAGCTGCACAATGGGTTATTGGCGACAGTCTGGGAAACATCCCTGAGGATGATCCGAAGACATGCCATCACAATTTTGATCCTCTGCAGAGGGAATGGCTCCCCCGCTTCGGTAGCACGATGTCCTGCACGCGAAGTAGAGCACTTTATGGTAGAACAGTTTAACGAGGACCAATACCGCACACCCTCGGTCCCTAAGCAGACTGTTCCAAGTGGTCACCCACCCGCACACTGACTGCAGCCAGTGATCCCTGACTTCGGTGATCTGCTGGGAACCGTGTTTTAACGATCAGTCCACTGCGGGACCACCTAATCTCTGAATTTAGGTAAAGTTTTGGATTATCCTTTTCACAGTGTTTTTTTATCTTTAATTAAAAGAGATTGGAATTGTTTTAATTGTGTCAATATATGAGTTTCAATTACATGCACAAGTGTGTAGCTTAATTAATACTAATTTCTTAGTTCTGGACTTTTTTTTAAAATGTCATACGATGGAGTTCCCTTAATTCAATTGCAAATAAAAGGAACCAAAAAATAACTCTAAAACAAGTAAATAAGCTTTTGAACACTTAAGGGGAAAAAATGCTGCCCATTTTTTTCATTTTGAAAACAATTTATAACATTTTCACGTACTGTAGTTTTATAATGAGAGATTTAGACTTAGAGGTTGGGCAGCTCTAACAAGCAGGGCACATCAACCAGAGGTCTATTGTACCCAAACCCTAAATCATGATTAGCATGAAAGCCCTATAGCTGAAATAAAATTCAGCAGACACCTTACAGGAACATTTTGCAGTTCCCAGGCATTGACACAATGCTGCACTAAATGCTCAAATCTTTGAGCAGAATAGACCTCACAATCACAGAGTATGTGTCGTGATGTCTCTTCTTTATAATGGAAACTCTTTAATAACTTTCTGTGAACTTATTCTTAACACTTTCATCGACAAAAGCAACAGTAGTTATTTAAAAACTTCAAAAAGAAATTCTTACAGTTAATTTGTCTTTAGTGCTAACTGATGCAGACATTAATGATGCGGAAGATATAGAAGCCGAATCATCTTGTCCTACCAGTGCAGCTAGTTGTCTTTGGAGCTCTGTAATACGGTTCTGTTTTGTTGGGGGTAGATGGGGTTGCACCTAAAATTTTTAAGGAAACAATGTCTAATGAGAAGAAAACAAAGTCCATAATATTTTTTTTATCCTTTTAAAAGAAATAGAAAAAATTATCAGCTATTTGCAACAAAAAGCAGGAGTCTTAATCCTGATTTAATCACACAACAGTATTGTGCTTGCCTGAACATGTGAGCAATTAAAACCATGAAACTTAGAAAATACTTTAAAGCAGTAAATTATTCCAATTAAATCATAGATATGGAAACATAACGAATGCGGGTCCTCTCAAACTTTAAACAGTATGAGAAAGTAATAAAATAATAAATCTGAAAATTAAGAAATTTACAATAAGCATAAGAAATTTAAATGCAATTAATTAAAGATGATCCGTGAAAATAATCCTTTTTCGAAATTTGTAACAGATTACTATACATTTTCTGTAAATATGTGTGAATACAAACAGTTACGAACTGTTTCAAAGGTATATAAGTCTTTTTGCACACGGTTAGGGTTCCATATTACCATCTTCATCGAGATCACGTATTATTTCTGTAGCTTATCTGACCATTTCTTGAATTAACACCACCATAAGTTTCAACATTTTCATCAAGTGATGCATAAACCAGCTGTTTTTAAGCATTTTCCTCTAACTCTAGCAAATCATCATTTTCTTCTTCATCATTGGTATAAGGAATTACTGTTATTGTTTTCCTTTAATATTTAAAATTTTTTCAACAATGGTAAATTTTCTAAACGATGGAAACAGTAATCTGCTAGTTTTAAAAATGATCTAACTGGGTGTTATTAAGATTATAAGCATAACACATGTGAAAGAACTGTTGAAACAAGACCTTACACGTGAGAAAACAATGCGGGAAGGATGGATGAATGGAGATTTGACTGTACTTATAATTGTTTTAATATTTATAAGGAAGTATAAAAACATTGTATAATATAATTTATATCACATAATAAACAAGAATGAATTATTTAATATACACTCACTTCGGAAACCATACAAACAGAGTGAAAAACATGCTTGCAAGGGAAAAGATAAAAGGAACGTCCCATAATGGGATAACCACAGGAGGCACATTTTTCTTGAGCAGTTACCATGTTAAACCTAAGACAAAACATAATTTAAATGTATATTTTACATAGTTTCTAATGTAATATTTTTGCAAACAATAATTTCAATCAGCAGAATTGCAGCTTATATTTCATCATAATACAAAAATCATAAATACAAAAGCATAATACAAAATCATTAATACTGCAATCATAAATACAAAACAATTGTGGAACATTTTTTATTAGTAAAAGGTTACATATAACTTTTTTATTGTCAAGAAAATATTAAAAGCAATTTAAAACGAAGAAAATGCTTTAATATATCCACTTTTACAAATTTTGGGATGTTTTTAACAGGGTGCATAGTCAGATTTTTCATCAAAAATAAGCACCTTTTAAGTACTTTTTAAGAAATCAAAAAATAATTTTAATCACTTTCCAAAAAATAAAAAAATCATAACTAGGATCTGTGCAGCAACAAAAATTTTTTTTTCTATCCTTTTTAAAGTTCTTCATTTATATACATAAAATTAATAAAATTCAAAAACATTTTCAAAACCTTTACATAATCATGATAAAATAACTAGTTTCTGATAAATACTGCAGAGAAAATTATAAAAATCACGAATTTTTCGTAATCGATTTGGCAAAGAAAAAATCTCTTCTTAAAAGATAAAAAATTAAGCACTTTTTACAAACACCAAATAAAAAAAGCACCTTTGAGGGCTTTAAAAAACGTAAATCAAAAATAAGCACCTTTAAGCACTATTTAAAAATGCTATGCACCCTGTTTAACTATACTATCATTTAATTTTCTGCAAACTTAATAAAGTGCCAAATTTAGTCATTATAGTTCAACTTGAATGGAGAAGTTGCACAACTTTATACCTTATTAACTCGGTGATAAAGGGGGAGACTAGATCTGGCTTTTCAAAATAATTTTTCCTCTGTTATTCAGTGGAAAAGTAGAGATACAGCAGGAAAATTTTTAGTACAATTTTGTTCAAAATTGAGATGGTAAGGAGGTAGAAAATTTGAAAAATATTATGTTACACGTCCAATATTATTGCTTATTAAAGAAATTTTTTTAGAGAATTGTATTTACTGTAATAATTTGTGTATTAGTGAAATGAATTATTTTAATGTTTAATTTTTTTAAGTTGTACAAAAGGACAATAGTAATTTTGACAATACCAAGCATAGAAAAATTTGTATTTTCTTACAGATCATTTGAAACACAAACAAACAAAAATCTAATCCTTGGCTATGATCATAAAAAAAAAATTAGCCCGCTCAAAGTAATTACAATTATATAGGAACACTAATCATGATACACAACCATAGTTAATTTTAAAATCTTCAATCGAAATTTGTAATCAAAACTTTCACAATGTGTATTTAGTAAAAATATGTCTATGAAAAAGGTATATATTATATACTTGTTTCGAAATGTTTGAATTTCAGTTCTAATTTCTTGAGTACTTTGAGTTGCAACTTCCATTTCTTCTTTCAGACCTTCAATATGCTGGTTGTAATCATGTAATGACGAACAGATTGCATCCTAAAAATAACAAAAGTTCTGAATTACTATTAAAGGAAAATCTAAAATTGTTATCACCGAAAAATACTAAACTTTTCAGTGACAAAATATAGTTAAAACTTAAACCCTACATAAACTAGCCATTATGCCTCATATGCATATATGGCAATGTTACTTTTAAAAAGTAACGAGTAAAAGTACAAGTATTTTTAAAAAAGTAANGCCTCATATGCACTATTTTTTAAAAACTATTCAACTATTCACTCCCTCTGTATTAGAAACAATTCTTAAAGGGTAAGAAAAGTAATGTTTTTTTAATGAAATTAAAAATATTAAAAAAATCTAGTCAAATACGAAATTTCTGTGACCTAGTGAGAACAGTTTAATATAGTTAAAACTCAAACCAGACATAAACTAGTCATTATGCTCCATGCACTATTTTTTTTAAAAGCTATTCAATTGCTCACTCCCCCTTTATTAGAAACAAATCTTAAAATGTAAAAAAAAGTAATGTTTTTTTCTAAAAAAATAATAAATTAGTCAAAAATGAAATTTCTGTGACTTAGTGAGAACAGCTTATGCTGATAAAACAAATATAGTTTATTTTTAATAAAATAAAAGTTTTAAACTTCTTTTTTGAAATTATGTTGATTCCACTCAATTGAAGTCACAACCACCATAATCTCAGGCAAGCGAGATAGATAAATGTAGTGGAACAAAAAAAATATTTGTCTCATTTCTATTAGAATCCTGATGCTAACTTTGATAGTAAATTTTTATTACAAGATCTTAAATTTGTGACTCAATCTATGGCATGTAAGAGAATATTTTGTGGGAGTCACCTTCTCACTTCTTGAATTAAAAATTTCTCCTTTTATTTGTTCAGAGAATATTACGGGTTATTCAAATATTACAAAAACAGTAAACGGGGGGGAGTTGTTGGGGATTTGCTTATTTTTACTGACTAGGGGAGAGGAGGGGTATGAGCAGTGCTAACATAAGACATTAAAATCCCCTTATTTTCAAAATTTTTTCAAAAATAAAAATATTTAACAAAAAAATTACACTTAGAAAAACTTCAAATGTGGAATAAAATTTGAACTTTGGAAAAGAAAATTCGGAAATTTTTTTTGTTGCCTATTTCAGGGGTTAACAGTTTTAAATACAAAAGGATTTATAAAGAATATTATACTCATAAATATTATGAAATAAATTAATATGTATACATCAACGTACACTAAAAGGTTTATAAAATAAACTAGGCAGTGGGAATAACAATTAACGTACTTAAGCCTGAGAGGGGAATTGTGATTTTTTTTTTTCATAAAGGGGGAGGCTGATATTATGAAAAATATGCTTACTTAATATTTGAATGACCCCTTATAGTTGTTATAAAATACATGATTGTTTTTTCGATTGTTTATGCATGTGTTATAGTTAACACAAATATTTTATTTATGACTTCATTTCAAATTATTTTAGAGGTAGAATAAAATAAACTTTTGAAAACTATGTGTTCAATCAGTAATTCTCCAATCCCATAGCTTTAATAATTAGGTTTTTATAATTATATTTTATAATTAACTTTAATATTTATAGCTCAGGCAAAACCAACAGGTAATTGTAAATGAATTTAGTTAGATGGCTGTAGAATATTTAAGCATTCTGCACATATTACTGAGAAACTGGACGTCATTAATACGGTCAAACCTTGTTAAATGACCACCTCCAAACTGAATCAAATAACGAAAAACAATTTAAACACAATCTTCTAATGATCAACATTTGCACAAATGAGGACCAAATAATTAAAAACAAAATATTTCCCAAAATGGGTACATACTTTAAAGTGATCGATGGTGACAAAATCTGGAAAAAATGGTAGGATGTCTTCAATTTTGATAAGATCACATTCTTGCAATACTTCCATAGCTCTTTTAATGTCATTCTTTTCTTTTACAACATGCTTGGCTAAAGTTTAAAACAGAAAGAAAAAGTAAAATTATCACAAAATCTGTTAGTTAGAATCAAGAAAGACACAATACACTAGAAATATACTATATGTGCAAAGGCGGAAATAGCAAAAGAAAATTACATAAGAAAATAAATAACTAATGCAAAAGAAAATAAATGTTACAAAATTAGTGCAAACAAATAGTAGTAGATAAAATCAGCTATACACAGCAACTTCAACTAATGCATTACCACAGGAAAAGCATAATAGATTTGGTCAACAATTAATTTTTAGAACAGTTTGATTATGATAATTTTCTTTAAACTATTATATGAGGAAGATTTAAAAGTTTGGTTTAAGTATATACTAAAAAAAACTCTTCAACGTCTATTAGCTAACTAAAATGCATAAAATTACTGTTATACATATTAAAATAATGAAATTCATATCTTTGAAAGGTTTCAGCACTATTTAGGGTTCCTGAAATTTATTTTAGATATCTAAAACAAAGCCAAATATTTTATTACCAATTTTTAACCATAGTTTCTTGCGCAAGTCATCATTATCTTCAGGACGATCAGCATTTTGTTTTCCCAACTCTACATCAACCTACAATTAACCAATATTCATAAAAACAAAGTAAAATACATAGAAAGAGATATACATATATGAAATGTATTCAGAAATGCACTCACTTTCAGGGCCAAATCCACAGCTTCTTCATACAATCCCATAGTTGTATAAATGTGCACACAAGCTTTCTCCAAACCAGTAAGCTCTGAACAAATTCTCAATGCATATTTTTGATCATAAGGAACATCCGATTCATCCTATAAATACATTCAAGTATTTAAAATAAGGGTTTGTTTACTGAGAGAAGGAACTTTACCAGTAGAACTCTAATTCGATTGCTTCTAATATTCTGAATTTATGAAACTGTTTTTTACTTCTAACTATTTGTGGTTTTAGGTTAAAAGAAGTTCATGTTCCCTAAAATATTCTATTTAAATTAAATCAAGATTTCAAGTCCATAAACTTACCGAAAATCTAAGTTTCCACGGTGAGGAGTAATTCTAAAATATGAAAAGCTCCATACCGATTTTTCCCAAGGCCCCACAAAGTCTAAAAAAAAGCTCTGCCCCTCACTATGAAAATGTAACTGATTCAAGAGTTTTCAAAGTAGCAATCTTTGTTGAAAAATCTGCTTAGGTGTTTCTTAGAAATTTATTTAACGGGTAAATGAAAATATATCTGAACACATGATCAATTTACTTGAAAGAAATTTTTAAGTCAATTTTTTCAGAAGTGAAAAATATTAAGGTATAGCCTAAGTAACTGGAAATTTATTGAGCAGTTGCCAGCTTACTGTTATGTATATATCACTTACAGTCTAATTGCAAATAGGTCAATATAATTTAGCAAACCAGTCTTGTAATTATTTTATGCATATATCAAATCGTTTTAGGAATTTTATTTTATTGAATTTCCTTTTAACAATCAGAGTGTTAGTCCTTTCTTTTTCCAAATTTTCAAGAACACGCTTTCATGCATCAAAAAATCAATTTCTGAATGTTATCGATTTGAAAAATAGTGAATATCAGGAAAATGTCTGTACAATTTTACCCAGGAGCTCAATGCTCAGAAGGTAAAATTTGTTACATTTTTGAAAATAAAGTATTTCCAGGATTATTTTCTTAAAAATATTTTAAGTTGGAAATTTGAGAGCTGAGAAATTGAAAATATAAGGAAAAAAATCAAGTTTATGATATTCACCTAAAATCTAGAACTAGGACCTTCTCATCTCCAAGTATTGACCAAAGCAATATTTTTATGTATAGACTAAATTTTTATTTTAATTTCTCTCTGGAAAATGAGAAATTTGATACGCATTTTCACTAATACAAATTTTTTTATAAAATGTTCTCTAAACACAACACTATTTTTTAAAAAAAAAAAACATCTAACATCAAAAAAATAAGCATTGAGTTGAACTTCAAAATAATAATTTTCATAGTCGCCACACTTAAATAATATATTATACATAAAATCATTGTCACTTTATATATAGCATCATTATTAAAATCATTATACTTCTTCTTAGACACTATGGCTGGTTACCGTCCAAAGCTGCCTTGTTTAGTTTACCTCATCCAGATCTATTTGATGATATATTTCTCGATATATTAACTCCCACATCCTTTAACCACTTCTCCTATTTATCTAGCCATCTTGTTTTAGGTCATCCTCTTTTTCTTTTTCCCTCTGGTATTTTTTTAACAAGATTTTCAAAACTACATTAAAATACACGTCCTAGCCACCTTATTCGAGAAAGCTTGATCATTTTTACCATGTTACATGGAATATATGATCACGTTTTAGTAGTGGAGCATTGAAAAATCAGATGGGGGAAGTAGGCAGATATAGAATTGAAAATCATTATATCACATTCTATACTCTGTTGCAAGTTAAGAAAAGACCATTGTGGTACAGGATTCAAATAATCATCTGCGACTGCATATAGTTCCATTTTATTTTGTTATCAAATTATAAAAATATGCTTTCAAAAAAATATAAAAGATTTAAAAAGTCAAACCCGTCAGGCAGATATTTAATTCATGCTATCTTTTACCATATAAATTATAGAATTATTAGAAAAAAAGGTACAGCTTCTTAGTCTTACTTCGAACCCTAAACTTGTCGACACATTTCAATAAATAAGGAGAACATTCGTTCTTGAAAAGAAACAACTATGTGACGTTACAAGAGCAATGACTTTGATTGGACCACTGAAAATTATGCGTCTTATGCTGACTTGCTCTTGACAAATAAGATGTGAAATAAAGAATTCTGACTTTTGTTTTGCAGTAGAAGAAAATCATCTGCAAGAAACGGTATTTATTATTCCTTCATTAGTTTCTTTAAATGCGAACAGAAAGTATTATTTAAATATGACACAACTCTCTAATTTTATTGGGAACAAACAATAGCTCTTATTCAATAACTTTTGCTTCCTCATTTCATATGATTAAAAAAAGCAAGCAACAACCAAAAAAAAAAGGCTGTGCAATGTCTTTTTAAGAGTTTTTGATGTTGATATATGTTTGCGCTGGGAGCTTGATATCCATTTGTTGTGCACTTAGATGCAAATAGGGGATAATAGTTTTTTCTTAACTTGTTACAAAGTAAAATCAAAACCATATTGTTTTACCTGTTGCTGCAAATATGTCATAAGCTTTTCAGTTTCTTGTAGACGGGCATATAATGTTAATAGATAATTATGAATAGCTTGATCTCTGACTCCCATTTTATCAACACAATATTCAAGGTATCTTATAGCTTCATTACCCTGAAAAAAACATATTAAGCAGAATATTATTATTTATGGTGCCAAATGCATCACTATTTAAAAAAGAATGTCTGCAAAATTTATGCAAGATTTAGATATTGCACTATTATGAATAAAATTTTTACAACAGAAAGAATAAGATAGCTGGACAACTGACAGTTTAATGTTAAAATATAAAAGGAATACTACATGAATGAAGAATATGTTTTCGTTGTCGAGTCATTCCCCAGTGACATTATGTCAATGAAACTCAACTACATGTATGCAAAATATTTACTGAAAATTACAATAAAATGACATGTGTTACATTTTCAATTTTTTAACTGAAGTGATTGCAATATTCTTATTAAACTTTACTTTTGAGAGAGTGGTAACTTTGTTGATGTTCCATAAAAAATAAATATATTGTTTTGTTGTGTTTTTTTTTTAATTGCTTAATTCTTTTAGCTAAGAATATCTACTTTATCAAGGAGAATCTGAGATAAAGATAAAGTGAGTAGCACCAGCAATATTTTGAATTAGATAGCGCACTTTTATTTTATTTGTCATTAGTTAACAATTGTTTTTGATAGTATGTTAAAGCATGAATATGCACAAAAACTCTGAGTTCATTTATCCCACATGCTTTTCTAACATAATCCTATAATGCATACTTTATATATTCATAAAACAATTCAAATTTAACCTGTTGTTATTCTTTTGCTTTAAATATTAATTTCATAGAGAGCAAAAAAATTAAATGATACCCATACAGGAGAGTTGAATAAATATTAATTACTACGAAAAAATTTGTTTCTTAGCTTACAAATTTATTTAGTTTAGATATAAAAGCTATAGAGCTAAAATTTTATATAAATAAAAATAAATATCAGTTAAAAAAACTAACAATTCTAATAGTTCTTCTGTCTTCTATTAAAGCATGGGAAAATTCTTCAATTATATTTCTTAAAAATAATGCTACTTAAACTGCTTTATTTAGCCAGCCATGATTTTCTTTGGTGAGAATAAAGAATCATGAATTAGTGAGAATAAAGAATTAGCATAATCAAAATTATACTAAATTTTTTGGAGTATAATCGGAGTTATCGACCATGCCAACCTTCATCTATCAAAAGGTACCTCGTGATTGAATCAAGTTAGCATGTCCTATATACCAGTGAATTGATGCTTAATATTCGTATTGGTAGTTACGCCACAAAAAAAATCAGTACCCCCCACCAGAATTTTATCAGAGATAGAATTCAATGAACGGTTTCCTTTTAGTTGCTGTACTTGTGAAAGACCGAGAGAGCTGGAATTAAGATGACTGGGTTTTTTTAGTGCTGAATGTGAGAGGTGTATTAACTTCACAGACGTGGACGCTCCTGTGTTGCCTTTAGCAGACGTTGTGTGTATGTTTGAGACGAGACTGAGCAGCAACAGAGTGAGGAGGTGGATGATGCCGCTATCACAAGTAGCAAGTCAACTGTTCAGTGTGGATCATACATCGAAGTAGGAGTTACTGTTAAGATTTTTGCGAAGTGGGCGTTACTGCGTGTACAAATCACGTCCGGGTCACCAATGTGGCGGCGGAGTTATCGACCATGCCAACCTTCATCTATCAAAAGGTACCTCATGATTGAGTCAAGTTAGCATGTCTTACATACCAGTGAATTGATGTTTAATATTCGTAGTGGTAGTTACGCCACAAAAGTATTATTTTAGATGCACACAGTAAGTTTTATCAATCTGCAGTTAAAATACACCAGAAATAAGAAAATAAGTTTAAAATTATCCTACCAATCTGGGATCATTATTGCTATCAAACTGGACTAAAGCAGGAATCAATTGAACAGGGTTTAATCGACGATCTTGGGCAATCCAAGCATCAACAGTTTCTTTTGGATTAGTTTGCATCAATGCAGGCGAAAACATGTAAAACAACTCAGGACGGCTCTGTAGATCATCAAGATTTTAATAAATAGAAATTCAATTTAACAGCAAATAAGATAATAATATTTATATACAAAAGAAAATAAAGGCACAGCATTTTCAGGTTTGTCATTTTATATAAATAGCAATGAGGGAAAAGTAGTGAATATATGAAAAAAAAATTAAGGTAAGGAAAAATAAACAAAAAAAAAATAATTCCCATTTATAAATGAACATATTGAGATAAAAATAAACAAAAACTTGATGGCATTAATTGAATAAAGAACATTTTTAATAAGAAAAGAACTAATGCTTAAATCTAAAAAAAAATCTTTTTTTTCTCAGCCAAGGAAACAAGTCATAGAAAGTTACTTTTTTGTTTAAATAATAATTTCAACCATAATATGAACACTTAAAGATAATTATACATTTGAAGAGATAATGATCAGGAAAAAAGAGTCAGAGTTCTGTTTTAGGATATGATAAATTTTAAAAAAATTTTCAATCAACAAAGTAAGCCTCATCTATAAGAAAAAGAAAACATATTTAATTTATTTGAAGGTTTTATTTTATCCTAAATTTTTCAAATAATATGCAAAAAAAAATTTTTTTTTAAAACAATACACAGGTTGATTTTTTATAAAGATGCACAGTATTTTTTGCTTATTTCATTTTTTTTACAATATTACCTTTTACAGGATTTTTAGCATTTTAATAAAAATATCTTTTTTATAAAATTGAAAAGCAATAAGTATTTTATATTACACTTTTTTATGCCTTAAAACATAAGAAACAGAACACTGATTAAACACTAATGACTTTCAATTAATAACACAAAATAAGTTTATTGCAGTATTTTAATAATTATAATACAAATTACCTAATAAGTTTCTAAAATATAAAAATCAGTATCTCATAAGAAAATGCTATATAATGTTAGAAAAGATGTTAAGAAAATGTTAGAATATTATATGTATATATTTCAAGATGAAATGTTTTAACAAAATTTAATAAAGTTAACTGTTCACTCACATGTTCTGTTAGGACCAGTAAAGCAGCTCGATAGTTTTTATGTTGTAAGTGATAAAGTATAACTTTTTCAAAATCTATAGATAAAAGAAAATATAACTAATTTTCATCATCATATCAAAATGCAGTATTAATATCGATATGCAATAGATTGAAATTTTAATCATACCCTTCATGAGATTTGTGAAATATATCAGGTTTTCTTCATCTCCATGATTAGACATTAAATTATACACAGCACTTCTATTGTTGGAAATGCATTCCTAAAAACACACATTTATATTGTACTCAGGATACCGATTATTTGGACATTATATATTAAAAAGAGTGCTTAACAAGTAAATGATTTTTATATGTTAAAGCTATTTAAAAAAAATACCATGGGTAAAACTATAAAAATTGATAAAAAGTATGCTTTGGCTTTAATTACTCAAAGTTACATAATTTTGTTTTTTTTTCCCTTCTTTTTTTAATTAATAGTATAGTCTAACACGATGAGATGAGTTCCTGACCTCTTAAGTTACCTTTCCGTTAGGTAACTTAAGAGGTACTTTCATTTATGTTGCACTAGTGCTACACAATGGGCTATTGGCAATGGTCTGGGAAACATCCTAGAGGATGATTCGGAGACAACATACATACATCACATTTCGTTTTACAGGGAGCACACATTCATACATCCATTCATTCATCCATAGATCATAATTTTGACCTAAACCAGAGAGCGATCAATCTCCTATCCAGTACCCCCAGAGGTTTTGATTTGTTACAAAATCTTGGAGGACTTAGTGACACTGATAGATTTAGCNCGGTTTCCCGGTTATCTGGATACCGGATAAATGGTTCTCTACTGTATTAAAAAGAGTGCTTAACAAGTAAATGATTTTTATATGTTAAAATATTTAAAAAAAAATACCATGGGTAAAACTATAAAAATTTATAAAAAGTATGCTTTGGCTTTAATTACTCAAAGTTATATAATTTTGTTTTTTGTTTTTTTTCCCTTCTTTTTTTTAATTAACAGTATAGTCTAACACGATGAGATGAGTTCCTGACCTCTTAATTTACCTTTCCGTTAGGTAACTTAAGAGGTTCTTTCATTTATGTTGCACTAGAGCTACACAATGGGCTATTGGCAATGGTCTGGGAAACATCCCAGAGGATGATTCGGAGACAACATACATGCATCACATTTCGTTTTACAGGGAGCACACATTCATACATCCATTCATTCATCCATAGATCAGAATTTTGACCTAAATCAGAGAGCGATCAATCTCCTATCCAGTACCCCCAGAGGTATTGATTTGTTACAAAATCTTGGAGGACTTAGTGACACTGATAGATTCAGCGTGCACTACAACATTTTGTACACGGGGAGTTTTCTTCCAACGAGTATCAAGCTCACAACCTCTAATATAGGCACAATCTCCTACAGGCCAGGCTATCCTGGCTGCAAAAAAGAACAAAGAAAACTATACATTATAAGATTGAAATCAGTTATAATTAAGAATAAGTACATCAAAATTTATTTGGGTATTTGTTTTGATATTATTATACTTTTCTCTCGAAGTTAATTTTATGATAAAAAAAGTCATGGTCCAAAAATATTTAAGGTAAAACACATGTTAAATATGTATTTAAGGTGAGAAGCACCGCATTGTTTTTAATTTGCAGTTAGGAGTTGGTAATGTAGACAGCATATCAGCACCTTAACATTACCTATATTAGCATCCTTTTCACTTCGTGAATCAAAAATGCATCTTTTTAATTAAATTACAATACAATGATAAGAAAATGAGATTGGAAAAAATATTAACTTTAATTTTAGGCTCTTTCATTAGCTTGCGAAATTCTTGTTGAAGATTAACAAATTCCTGAGAGCTCTTTCTTCCAGATGTACGCAAAACACCAAGCTCATTCAGATATATTTCCATCAACCACATAACAATCATTGTGATTTGAGTTTTATCTTGAAGTTTAAGTCCATCTAATTTTTTCAGCAGGAATTTTCTCAGTGCTCCATCCTGTCTTGCTTCCAGAAATTTTAAAGCAATTTCTTCAAATGAGGTGTGAGTTTGAGCATAAATAACAGCACTTTCTTCAAAACTAAGAGAAAAAATAAAGTATCAAATATATTAAAATGAGGTCAAATAAAATAATTCAATAAAACTATGGAAATATTAAGTTTTAATTGTTTTCTGAATTTATTTTCAGAATTTAATCTGTAATGCAGAATAATGTTAAAATTACTTAGCATGTTAAATTTACTTTTAACATGCTAAAAATTGTTTCAAGTATTTGTGTACATAACATTCCAAACACTAGAAAACGAGATTAAACATTTTCTTAAATAATATGTCACTGGTTTTAAAATGCAGCTTAACATAAATCCAATACGATATTAATGTCATCTATATTCAAAAAGACATTTCAAAAAGCTTTAAATTATTGCTTAATTTTGTTCTAAAACTATTGTTAATGGTATAAAAAAATCAGTAACATTTAACAATTTTCATAGAAATTTGCTTGAGTATTGACTTGTTATTTTAAAATGGTTTAAATATAAATAATACATAAAAATTACCATTTTTTCTTGAACAAATCATCTGCCTGCTTTGACAAGACTTTATCAATTTTAATAGGATCATTCTAAAAAAAAAAAATATACAGCTAATTTACTATCACATTCTTATTTTCCTTTGTTTCCTTATTTTGCATACACAGTAAATTAATTAACTAAAATCGATCAAGATCATTATGGAACATCTTAATTGGCTTTTTATTCCTAAATTTATATGATCAGTATAAAATAATAAAATATTGCTAACACTACTATCATTAATAACATATTTTTAGCTCATTTTTAACTACTTTATTCATAATTTACTGTTAGATACATTTTTAAAAAATTAAGGTTACTTGAACAAAAAAAAAGTCATTTGACTTAAAGTTACAACTGTTTGCTTATCAATATATTCCATTAAGAGCTAATTAAAATAAGATATAGAAAATTACTTAAAATGCATGTTTAATTATTTATCAATACACTATTATTAAATATTTTCAAAAACATTAAAACAGTGTTTCTTTTTCCATTCAATGGAGTTTTGGGAAAAACAGAGAAATCATAAAAACCATAAATAGAAAATTGTTTAGTTTTAAAAAATTTGAAACATCAGAAGAAAACTTGTTAAAAAAAAATTGTTAGTTTACTGTGTTTATAATTAGGGATGAGTTTTGTAAAAAAAAAATGGATATCAAAAATGATATGGTGAAGAAAAAAAAACAGTTCATATACCCGAAATTTCAACAAGAAAAAAGCATGCATATATCGATAGTATATTATAAATGTTTTAATGAAAAAATATTGATGTACGATTTTTTTAATAAAAAAAAATTTGTGCACATAAGAACCTCATTGTGTAATTTTTAAATCATGTGGATAAGAATCCCGATGTGAGATTTATAACTCAGGTTAATATGAATCATGATGTGCAATTAAAAATTGTGTGGATATAGATCACAATGTGTAAAAAATGCGTGAATATAGATCGCAATGTGCAATTTTAAATTGAGCGAATACGAATGGTGTGTAATTTTAAATTTCGTGAATACGATTCACTATGTGCAATTTTAAATTGCATGAGAGTAATTTTAAATCATATATGCGTAGGTAAGAAAAAGCATAAAA
The DNA here is from genome assembly GCF_043381705.1 of Parasteatoda tepidariorum. Lineage (NCBI taxonomy): Eukaryota > Metazoa > Arthropoda > Arachnida > Araneae > Theridiidae > Parasteatoda > Parasteatoda tepidariorum. Next base: position 72,543,715 of record NC_092209.1, read on the forward strand.
AATATAATTTTTTTTTCAGCAGAGCTTTTTTTAAAAACGAAGAAATTTTTGTTTAATGAAATTGAGGGGGAAAACAGTAGAATAATGTCAAAAAGTGAAAAAACTCATCCCTGTTATATGAATATATTAATCCTATAAAACTGATATTAAGAGAACCAAAAATTTTATTTAGATGTAATATCAAATCGATTTTCAAAATTTTGATATTATTTATAAGTGATATTTTAGAGAATTTAAGTAAATAAGCTTTAGAGTTTATGCATTGGTAGTAAGAAATTATGACTTTCTTGCCCTCATTTCTTTTTTTCTTGTAATTGGCAAAAAATTATAAATCCTAAACGCTTATTTAAGCTGTTCAATATTTTCGCATTACTATTGGCGTTTTAATTTGCTACAAAAGACATATTTTCTAAGGTTACTATTTTAATGCCAAAAGCACTTAGATGCTTCTGTCTTTCTAAAAACGCTCAGAGACTGTCTCTTGAATCTTTCACTAAGATCTTTAGAATTAAAAGATTTATCAAAACAAAAGAATGTTGTATGGTTTAAATAAGACTAAAACAAGAACTTTTCTCAATAAATCTATTTTTTTTTTCAAAAATATCACTTATACTCTGCGTTTATTCAAGTCTTCAGTTATCATTAAAGACTATCAATCACTAAAAACACATTAATCAAACAAATAATATTACCTTGCAATACTTCCTAGCTAATTCATATTCATCCTTATCTAAATAAACTTCCCAAACATATCTAAAACAAAGAAAAAAATAATAATAACATCCATAATTACAATTTCAACTTGAATTAGTACTCATGATAGATTACCTCTCTTCTCTGAAAATCCTGTATCTATAAATACCCATTTCTGAAAAGGCCCAAATGGTTCCTTTTTCTGGATCTTTAACGATTCCCTTCAGAGAGCCATAAGTCTATAGGTGAAAAAAATATCTAAATAAACTAAAATTCATGAATAATAAACCAGTGGTCAGCAACCTACGACCTTTGGGTCACCTGATGATTATATTTATGGCATAATTGATAATTCCATTAGTATAATCTTTTCATTTTCTGTAAAGATAATGTGTAATTCAAAATAGTAGTGACTAAATAGAGACTGAAATTTAGCCTTTTGATTTTGCTGACCACTGGTTTAATTTTGCAAGTTTCAAAGAAATTATTTAAACCATTATTTCTTTAGATGTTCCCACACAACAAACATATAACATTTAGAAGGAAGAGCGGCATGACACCCTTAATTGCTATCCTAAGTTGCTGTGACTTATTGTCTAAAAGTTAGTGAATTATAAATTACTTTACACTGATAGTAAAAAAGACTATGTTGCACAAATGTGCAGAAATTGTTAGGATGTTCCAGAAGCATACAATAGGTTAAAATAAGGCATTCATAATCTATTTAACTTTCCTTTCAAAAGATATAACAAATTTATCAATCATGCTTTTCTTGTTTAAGTAATGCATTCACTCTTTGGATGAAATGTCAGTTCTCTAGTGTGGTTTATTTTCAAGTTAAAACATGTGATCTTTGCAGTTATCTTGACATAGGTTATTTATTAAAAATGGCAGCCCCAAAATAGCATAACATTTTTGAGCAATTTTTCACAAATGAAGTATTATGTTAAAGGTAACTTTTAGGTGCAAATTAATAATATTGAAAAAAAATTGCTTTATGACCATTTTTCTGTTGCTTAGCAAATTCTTTTTAAAGAAAGCATCACCTAGTTAAAATTAGTCAAGAATTTTTTTAGCTATAAGTTAACACTCACAGAATTTTACCCATGCTATAACGTTCGTTTTGGCCCAAACTTTGAGGGTCATTATAGTGATCATTAATTGGAAATCAAAAACTAATAAAATATATATTACATTATTGATAAGCAAAAGAGGTTATTGCAACACCATGAAAAATCAATATACCTAGCATGAATTCATTAAATTACATTACCAATCTTCATAAATCTCTTTTGAAAGAGTAAAATTTGCATCAAAAACTTTTCAAAATATTTGTCTTCCAATTTTTAGACTTAGCAATTATCTAAATGAATGTTATTTAACAAAAACAGTTTCTCACAGCATATTATATTTAACATTTTGAGTTATTCTCATTTATTTTGTTCATTTTCTTATTTTTTTTTTAAAGTAGTATAAGAGTTTAGCAAAATTATTCTAGAACTCCTTAGTTATGACTCCTTAGTCACACTATTTTTGCACATTCATGATATTCCAATATTATAGTTTTCTATCCTTACAGGGACAACAGAAGTTGTTATAATGACATATAGAATAAAATATATATTACTTCAGAAAAAAAATCTTCAAACACCAACTGTTGATTCAATACACTTATGACTTTTAATCTGTAAGCAAAAATAGATATGGTTAAAAAAATTGAAGCTGCATAATAACAAACACTTAATATTGAAAACTAATCAGATAATTTAAAAGCATGATATTTGTGTTGATTAAGAATTTAATTGCAGCATACATCAAAACTTTTAATAAAACTTTTAAACAAAAGAATAAGATAGGCAAGATTATTGTATGACATTTTATAATTACCAAAAGAAAAATAATTTCAAAAAGTGAGCAAGCGAAAAGAAATTATATGTAAGTAAAAAAAGAAATAAATGTATGTATTTCAAGACGAACGTCTAGTCAACTGCACATCTTCCCTGTTTCAGCTTAGACATTACAAAAGTGTCTGTGCTTTTCATATACTAAGATGAAATTATACGCTTTTTTGTTATCATAGTTAAAATCATAGAAATTACTAAAAAAGCCATATTGACATTCCCAAAAATTAAATGCTTACATCTTATGCAAATTTTATTTGCAATAAAAAATAAATCATTAAATGTATGAAATGTATTTAATGATTTAAATATATTTCACATATTTAATGATTTAAGCTAATTACAATCTTAGAATATCTAAAGAAAACAATTCAAAATAGAATCTTACCTATCATGAAAAAGAACAAGAACATGAAACTCTGTTAAAATAATCGACAATGGCACTCTATTCCCACTTTTCTCTTCAGGATAACTATTTTATAGTTAATTTATTAAATACACCAGATTTTTTTTTAAAAAGAAAAACAATGCATTGGCAACAGACTTTGCTAACTAGAAATTAAATTTATATAAATTTTCATACAGACCATATTTACATAACACTTTCAGTTGGAATCTTAAAACTTCAAGAAATAAATGTCATAAATCTCTTTTAAAAAAATTTAAATAAAACCATAATAATAAGACTCATAAAAATTTTCAAAAGGATACTGCAGCAGTTTTCTTTTTACAATCAGATTCTTTGGAGAATCAGCAGCATAATTTATATCACCATATACTATGCCAGGTTCTAAAGAAAAAATAAAATTGTAACAAATTATTAAACTTTTGAGCCTAGGGATGGCTTTCATTGAAAGTTTTTCTTATCCTCCAGAATATGCAAAGAATATTGAGAGGGGAATCACAGACAAATTATTTGAATAAAAAACAACTTATCTTAATTTCAAACTATTATAAGTGACATTTCAATTCTTATGGTTTAATTTCCACTTTAAATACAAACAACCTTGACAAATTTCAAAAGCAAATCTTGTAGTGGGAAAAGAAAAAACAAGGCAATTATTTAAAAAAAAGAAGAAGAAAAAAGAAGAAAAAACTCATCTTGTAAAACAGTATATACAAACCAAACTACTTTCAAAAAGAGCAAATGAAAAACTAAAGAAAAGAAAAAGTATAATTCGTTGAATTCAAAATAAATTAGAGGTAGATTTATTGTAAAAAAATAATAAAATATACTATTTTCAATTCCAGAATCATTTCGTTCAAAACTGAAAGTTTCTACAGTTTCTAGCATGAATCATTATTATTAAAGCAATGAACAACTTTTATTAGTTTGAAACCAACGAACAGAAAAGTTATACAGTATTGTTGCAATATAAAAAATAACTGATATCAATTAGTTAATATTTTGTTAATATTATTTAATTAAAATAATAGAATTCAAAACATTCTTAATCAAATAATATTAAATTAATGTTTCAACAGTTTTGAAATGAAAACAAGGAATATGCTGATTAATATTTTCAAATCACCATTTAAAAATTCTTTAATAAGATAAGAGCATTGTTGTTTGGAATTGATCATTTTTAATATCAGATAAAAGAGATGAATGAATAACTATGAAACTGCAAGACTACACCCTAAGCATTTAGTGAAAATGATAAACAAAAGTATGATCAAAGAATTCTTCACCACTAAAATTTGTTAATGTAAAAATGTTAATCGAGACAGATTCTTTTTCATAAAATTTATGAATTTCCAAAAAGTTTGATACAATGAATCCTGCACATAAGACTACACGCTTTAATAATGTATATAATTTGTGGACAATCCCCACAATTGAGCTATTGAACTTCATGATTTCTACAAACATTATTATCAAAATAAAAAAGTGTTGGACCAGAAATCCAAACTTTTTGATTCTGCAAACTGATTATTTAAAAATCCACACTTTTCATAAAAAATGGGAGGTTCTGTAAACACACAAAAATCAGGAATATCAGGCCAAAAAGATAGAAATCAGTAAAAAAAATTTTATCCAGAAAATTTTGTCACTTCATCTTGAATAGAGCTTTTAAGACCTGCAGTATACAATCATTGCGTTGAGTAAGCCAATATAACATTCTTAAGTTCTTTGAATAGCTGAAATTATTTTTACATGAAGTTATTTTTCGTAGCAAATTAACTATTTATTGATGGATATTTGAAATTAGAAAGGGTTGTTTTTTTCTATTAAAATGTTGAAAAAACTTTGTTACATAGCAAGTATCAGTTTTCTATTTATTCATTAACACAAGAAACTGATCTTAGTGTATTTTGGTGAGAAATTAGCAGTTTTTTCTACAAAAGCGAAATTATTGCAGAAAATATTAAGTAATTTTAGATAAAAATGCGAAATTAAAATAAATGTTTACCAGTCATCCATCCAAATGTTACTGGTAGAACTTTTGGATTTGGGTAATAAAGTTGAAGCTTGCTGTAAGACAGTGTCCCAGGAAGTTCAATGTGACTCTCTGACAAAAAAAAAATAGTAAGTCATAAGGATTATGAAATAAAATTCGAACCAGTATATTTATATCACTAAGTACATTAATACATTATTTTGTCAATTTAAAGTAGAAATATATAGCTACAAGCAAAAAAACATGAGAATTCTTAGACCTTTTACTCTGGCACCACAATTTTTTAAAATTTGCAGCATTTTTATAATTTTAAAATAAAAACTAATTTAAAAATCTGTTTAAAATTGTTAGTTTTTGAAAGTAATATTAAATTTCTTCACTTTTTAAAAAATATTTTATTGAATGAAACATTTTTTTATTTATTATTATTTCAAAAATATACTTTAATCTTTTTATCATGTACAGCACCATAAAAAAAAAAGAAAACAAATAAATAATTTTTATTCTAATAATTGGATTCTTTCATTAATAGGCATTTGTAAGGTTCCTAAGGCATCGGGGGAAAAAAAGACCTTACATCCCATTTAAAAAACTGAAAACGGCTCATGAAAGTCTACTGACTTCACTGGTCTAACAAGGTCTTGTAAAATTTACACGATTCCTAAAGTTGAGAGTTCAGCCTTGCTAGGATAGGCGACAAATAACCATGTGATGTAAAGAGCCAATCATCATGCGCCTGATTTAAAATATGACTTGAAGCTGCTTTTGCCCAGCAATGTTTGTTTGTAAGTAGGCTACGAGATTCAAAAGCTAGAGGCGATGAAAAATCTAGTTTTTATTCCTCTTCTAATGTCGCACTCAAAGTCAAACCTTGGGTAAATGGTAAGTTATACATAAACGTAAGAGGTTTGCAATTTTCTTACTTTTGCTGACAGTGGGAGAAAATTCAAAAATCATCAAAATTATTCTTATACAACATTTGAATCGTCAGAAAAATAAAATTATAATAATATTTTTATCACAATTGTAACATTAATGCTAATTTGATATCAATCCTCTGAGCGTTAGTTATGGTTTATTTCGAAATTTAAAACGCAGGCTTACCTGTATCAAATAAATAAATAAATAAAATGGTTTTCCTCACATTATTTAATGGGAAAGTAATGAGTAGCAGCTAATTCTCAGTGCAATTTTACCCTAGGGCTCAATGCTTGGAGAGTTCAGTGGTTGCATTTTTTATTTTTTAATTCAAATTATGCTAAAAGAGATGCTAAATGTTGAATTAAACATACTGATTTTTTAAAAAAAATCTCATTTTAATCAACAACTAAGAAAGATACATCAATCTTTTAAAATCTAAAGATACATCAATCTTTTAAAATCTTTAAAAAAAGCTTTGGCAAAACTTATCACACACTTGATAAGGAAAAATTACACGCATTTAACTCAACAAAGATTTTGAGCAAGTTCCAAAATTTAAATTTGGAAAAAACAATTTTAATTTTTATCAAAACTGAAACACTTTTAAATTCAATAAAGTCCAAAATAATTTTATCAAATTTATTAAGGAAGATATTGGAAAAAAACTTTTCGCTAAACCAATAATTAACTAAAAAAAAATTCTTTATAAATTAACTTACCAGGAACATCTTTATAATAATGGAATACATTTTGCAGAACAGGTGGGTCACTGGAATTAGAATCTCCCATAAACTGAATAAGTCTCCTTACAAAACAAAACAAATGCATATTTAAAATTTTTTTAAAATTGTATTGCTTTTGAAAAGATGCTATACAAGAATATTGCAAACTTACTGCGGAGTTGTTACAAATGCAAAATATTTATCACCAGAAATTTTGTGAAACACAATACCAGTGATAGTTTTGCAGTCTGAACTCAGTACATTTGTAACCCCCAGATCAAAAACCTAAAAATAAAGCCAGCATTATACATTTTTATGCCTGATTTAAAGGTCTAGATTTCATATTTTAGTTTAAACTCAGTAAAACGTTTTTTACACATGGATTTCTTGAACCATCTAAAATCAAAATGATAATGGCAAATAAAGTTATCTACAAATAAAACTTTACACATGACGAAAAGCAGGCCCATAATTGACTGAGTCTTAGTTAGCAGCTTCATTTGTACTCTTTTTGAGATTTTCAAAAAATTTAAATTTTATTGAGTAATGCTACTATTTTTGCCAGTTAATATATTATTTATACTCATTAATTAATATATTTATTAATATTTCATAAAGAAAGATAGTTAACATATGATAAATAAACAAATTAGGTAAAAAAAATTATAGATGAAAAAATATATGATACCGTACGTCACCCCTATTCACAGAGGGATGACAAGAATTTTTTTAAATTATGACTTTAAAATGAATTTTATTTTTTTTATACTAATTTATTTTTAAATGCTTGAAAGTTATTTATTTATAAAATACTGGTCCTTTGGCTGCTTAACCATTAGACCAAGGGCTCTTCCATATTTCTCTACAAATATTTCTCTTAGATAGTGTTTGAAAGCTATTTTAACGAACTTAATTTTTTTTTTTTAAAATACCTACAATTGAATAATAATAACACTTTTTGAAGAAATATATACACTACAGGACAAAAGTAAAAAACAGTTCTAAGTGGATAAAAGTGTTTAGAATATGAGTGCCTAATCATATTGGCTATGTTATGTTCAGTATGTTAAAATTGAAAGATAAAAACAAATTCCCACTGAAGCGAACATAGCTCATGTTTAATACTTAAAGAATGACGTTATATAAGCTAAACTTCACTTACTATATATAATAACAAATAGCATTCTAAAGAAATATTGCACACATTGCCTTACCATCAATTAATTTGCAATTCAATAGCATTGTTATACGTCAACCCTTATTCGAACTCATAGATTGACTTATTATAAGATTACATCAACCTCAGCGCTTGATACCAATAAATTGAATAATCCTTCTATTACAGTATGTCTTTAGCTTTTTTTAAAAACAAGTATTTAACTTATTCTTTCACTTATATCCAAATACACGGAAAATGATGCCCAAATGATATGATTTTTCAAAAATATTTATTAATTTAAAATGAACCATCTTCACAAAATAATGTAATAGCTTTGGGTGCAATAAATCCCACATATGTTTGCCAAAAGCTACATTACTGCCCAGCAAATGCTTCTCCGGTATTTTGTGAAAAATATATACAAGTTAGCTATTAAATTTCTCTCACATTCATGTATTAATCCATGCATTTTGCAATAAATATCTAAGCTGTGTAAACCTAATGTAATATTAAAGTTTTAATAAGAAACAAAAGAATAATTAATTTATTTTTATTTTCTTTGAAAAATAGCAGTTTTAACAAAATTTAATATTATCCAAAAGTTTATAAAGCTAATAATGACTACATAAAAAAATAGAGGATAATAATGATATTAAAAATAAGAGAAAATTATATTGCAACTGAAGACATACTTGCTTAAAATACTGTTCAGGGCTACTTTGGAAAAAAGGTCTGTCATCTCCTGATGCTAATTCGGTTTCAAAAATTAATCCTAAAAATAGGAACAGTTACAAACTTTTAATGTAAATTTAATTTAATACACTACATCTATAGGATTATTAAATAAAATACTTGATGATTAATAAATTAAAATAAATAATTAGTGCAGTTTAATAGGGTAAGTTCCAGATATGTTATGCACTATGAAATTTTAGTTACAATTTTTAGTTTGGAACAAACTTTTAAATCTACCTAAAATTTTATTTAACTAACAGACATAATCCTGATATAAAAATAATTCCTTTTAATGATAAAGTGCTGGCATTGAAAAAAAATTAAATATCAAATATGCATTTGTAAAATAAACAAAACTTCAGCCATAGAGCTTCATGTTTACATCAACAACTATAGAATTACAACATTACAGAAAAAAAGGTAATACTGCTAAATATATTGTTTACGAAAATAGAATTAATAAACTTCTACCAATATTTAAAATAATGAATGTAAACATAATGCATTATAAATGAAATACTAAGCTGGAATAACTATTTCTAAAAAGTTACCTTTCGTAGTTCCAATAAGTAGTATTCCAGTTGAATTGTCAGTAGATCCCAGAGGATTCCACGCTACAGAACTTATAACTTGTCCCTAAAAATTTAAATTTCTGTTTTATTAATTATTATTAAAAGTCACATGATTTTGGAAAAGCATTCCTAATTTCCAGTAAAATGTAGCCTTTTCAAACAAAATCTTTAATAAAAATGAATACTGAAAATATCTATACAAGTCTAAGTTTGTATGAAATAATATTATTAGCTATATTTCACAATTTAATAGTTTTATAAGTGAATTCGTAATTATTTAAGCTCAGGAGAATTGAAATGAAGTCAAATTAAAATGAAAAAAAATCTAATAGACTAAAAAGATTAATAATAGAAAACTAACAAAAGCTAATAAAAAGAAAGAAAAAATTATAATTCCCTTAATTTAATTTCATTAGTTGAGCAAAAATATTNAATTTAAGTTTTATTTAAAAAAAATTAGACGTATTCATCCATGCATTTTGCAATAAATATCTAAGCTGTGCAAACCTAATGTAATATTGAAGTTTTAATAAGAAACAAAAGAATATTTAATTTATTTTTATTTTCTTTGAAAAATAGCAGTTTTAACAAAATTTATTATTATTTGAAAGTTTATAAAAATTTAATATTATCCAAAAGTTTATAAAGCTAATAGTGGCAAAAATAATAATAAAAAATAGAGAATAATAATATTAAAAAAAGAGAAAATTATATTGCAACTGAAGACATACTTGCTTAAAATATTGTTCAGGGCTACTTTGGAAAAAAGGTCTATCATCTCCTGATGCTAATTCGGTTTCAAAAATTAATCCTAAAAATAAGAAAAGTTACTAAAAGATTTCAAAAATTAATCCTAAAAATAGGAAAAGTTACTAAAAGGTTTCAAAAATTAATCCTAAAGATAGGAAAAGTTACTAAAAGGTTTCAAAAATTAATCCTAAAAATAGGAAAAGTTACTAAAAAGTTTCAAAAATTAATCCTAAAGATAGGAAAAGTTACTAAAAGGTTTCAAAAATTAATCCTAAAAATAGGAAAAGTTACAAACTTTTAATGTAAATTTAATTTAATACGCTATATTTATAGGATTATTAAATATAATACTTGATGATTAATAAACTAAAATAAATAATTAATGCAGTTTAATAAGATAAGTTCCAGATATATGTATACTGAGCACAGATAAGCATTTACTAAAATAAATTTTAGTTACAATTTTTAGTTTGGAACAAACTTTTGAATCTACCTAAAATTTTATTTAACAAACAGGCATAATCATGATATAAAAATAATTCAATTTAATGATAAAGTGCTGGCATTGAAAAAAAATCAAATATCAAATATGCATTTGTAAAATAAACAAAACTTTAACCATAGAGCTTCATGTTTACATCAACAACTATAGAATTTCAAAATTACAGGAAAAAAGGTAATACTGCTAAATATATTGTTTAAGAAAATAGAATTAATAAACTTCTACTAAAATTTAAAATAATGAATGTAACCGTAATGCATTATAAATGAAATATTAGGCTGGAATAACTATTTCTAAAAAGTTACCTTTCGTAGTTCCAATAAGTAGTATTCCAGTTGAATTGTCAGTAGATCCCAGAGGATTCCACGCTACAGAACTTATAACTTGTCCCTAAAAATTTAAATTTCTGTTTTATTAATTATTATTAAAAGTCACATGATTTTGGAAAAGCATTCCTAATTTCCAGTAAAATGTAGCCTTTTCAAACAAAATCTTTAATAAAAATGAATACTGAAAATATCTATACAAGTCTAAGTTTGTATGAAATAATATTATTAGCTATATTTCACAATTTAATAGTTTTATAAGTGAATTCGTAATTATTTAAGCTCAGGAGAATTGAAATGAAGTCAAATTAAAATGAAAAAAAATCTAATAGACTAAAAAGATTAATAATAGAAAACTAACAAAAGCTAATAAAAAGAAAGAAAAAATTATAATTCCCTTAATTTAATTTCATTAGTTGAGCAAAAATATTGAAAATATACAAGCTAAATTTCACAACTTGAATTGGTAGTATTTTAGAAACTAAAGCATGCAACTATAACTGTAATTAAAGTAACTATAAAGTACACCAAGTGATTTAATATTTTTCAAAATTGTCACTGAAAAATTCATTACAGAGGGAAATCATTAGAATAGCTGTTTATCATCTAAAAAAAATTATAAAACATATAACAATCATATAATAATAGGAGAATCAACACTTCACAAAGAGTACAGATCTAAAATTATACCTTTTACGAAAAAAATATATTTTTTTTACCTTCATTTTATTACAATGCTGAGCTTTCTTTGAAGATTGAAAAAGGTATAAATTTTCAAAGGGTCCTTCATTTCCAGGATTAACCAAACTAATAAGGAGATGTTTACCCATGCGATCAAGAAACAATTCATAAATTTTCACTCTTTCTGATGCTCCTTTTTGCAAATCAATATCTAATTTAAAAAAATAAAAGGAAATCATTATTAGAGAAAACTGCAACTAGAAATCAAAGTTACGAGGTGGATAACAATTTAATTTAACAAATATAAATACATACACTGGTGGACAAAATTAAGAGATGCAAAGCATTTTCGCACATGCAAGATGCCCGCACACCGCTCCATGTGTTTGACAATGGTTCTGTGAATGCCCAGAGGTACAAGCAAGAGGTCCTAGAGCCCTATGTGCGTCTTTTCAGGGGTGCTGTTGGTCCTGAGTTCATTTTCATGGACGACAATGTCTGACTACATAGAGCTCTCATGGTTGATGAGTATCTGAAAAGCGAGGATATTCAACGAATGGATTGGCCAGCTAAATCCCCTGACCTGACTCCTATTGAACATGCTTGGGATGCTCTTGGGAGAGCTATTGCGATGCTCCAACCTCCCCACAGAACCATTCTGGAGTTAAAAATTGCTCTGGTGGAGAACGGGAGGGTCTTTTGCAAGTCCTTCTTAACTCCCTTATTAACAGCATGCATTCTCGTTGTGCATGCTGTCTGTCTACCAGGGGTGACCATCCACCATACTGGAGGCAATAAACACTGTACAGACCTCACTTTTATTGTCATCTTTTATCCTTAAGTTCAGACTACATTGGATTTATTGGCAATAGGTCTTGCCAGTGAATGGCACTATCATTTTTGTTTTGCATACTTTATTATCATGGAATAAGCTATATCCATAGCAAATTTCATTTATTTATGTTCAGCATTTTTTGAGATATTTGGGAAAATGTCTTCCATCTCTTAATTTTGTCCACTAGTGTATATAAAGGAGTAAATCCATATTTTTGAAATTAGATTTAAGACCAGTAGATTTAAAATTTATATGAAAAAAACTGTGTCTGAGACATAGAGATTTAAGATTTTTTTTTTTTAACTATAACTTCAAGAATATAAATAAAAGGAGTAATGAAAAATATGAAAATATTAAGAAGGTTCAGATATTTTAAGATAAAATATTTTGCGAAGGAACCATTTTTCACGCAAAATATTTTACTAAGTTCCGTTTTAACGCTAAAATACTTTGTAAAAGCAAATTAAAAATACTTCAATATATATATACACATTAAAAAGAATTCAATTGTCTCAAAAACTATGCTTGAAAAATGTTGATAGGTATTTAAAATTAGTAACAGTTAAATTAATTCCCCCATATACACTAAATACTATAACAAAGGGGGTAAATAACAATTATAAACACAAAAAGATAGATTTTTATACATATTAAAAGACAGATAAAAGATTTTTTTTTCCTTAGCAGTTTTCCATACAACAATTGGAAACATTTAAACTGGCCATATATACATAAAAATTTAATAACTAAAAGTTCAAGTAAATGAATTCTTTTGTAATTATATAACTTTCCACAAATATAATCAATGACTATGCAACTTAATCAAAGATACACAGGTTTTATATACATTTAAAAATTACACGCTTAAAATAACACCTAAAATAGTAAATAAAACTCTATTTAAAATAAAAATATAAAGAACTAATATACACATTATGCATATTTACAAGAAACTCCATGATGCATCTAAAAAATTTACTTAGGAAAAACCTAAAACAAACCAATCACTTATAAAATAAAAATACTAAGTTTTATCGAATGCACTTTTTAAATAATATAATGAATTAATCTAGAAACAACATATTTATTAAGAGAAACAAAATAATGCATAAAGAACCATACCATCATAATTGTCTGGATTATTTAAATCCATTCTTCGTATTTTGTTTCTCATGCCAAGTATCAATTTATTGTTACAAACTGTCATATGCGTTATAGAATCAGAAGGACTAAAATATAATAAAAGTATTTAAAAATGTGAGATCAAATGCAATGATAAATAATATATTTCTTAACTATGAATAACATTTCTTATTGAAAATATTTTTGACTAATAATTTTAAATATTCAATTGATTCATTAGTCTATCTTATATTTTACAAAAAATTAAGTAATAAATTAATAAAGTAATGTAATCAGAAGATACAACAAAAAAAAGCCAATTGATTTTTTTATTCTTAAAATTCACATATTTCCTTCTAAAATTTAACACATTAAAAAAATATAAAAGATTATATACAATATGAATTAGACAAATATAAAAGATGATCATTTCCATAATACTTTGAATTTAAGTTTTATTTTAAAAAAATTAGCAAATTTTATTCCAAAAATGAAATGAAAAAAAAAAAACTTTATTCATATTTACTTGAAATTTATCCTTTTTTTAGTAAACATAGGAGCATCATCTTCTAAATTGGCATTAATTAGACCAGCAGTTGTCTATAAAAATGAAAACACAAATATTTGAAAAAATCTTTAAGGATTGACCTGTTATATTCATAAAGTGTACACCTTTCATTAAAATCATGTGCATTCAGGAGATATTTGATTTTATAAAGCGGGTGATTTTACAAGCCCGTATATCAATAATTAGGAAGAAAAAAGGTAGATTCAAAGTTTAACTTTACAAAGACAATAAAAATTATATCAATTATGCACTATATATATATTTTATTTTTAGTATTTTAATTAAACCAAGACATTTTGATTACAAAATGGGTTTAAAATACAGATCTATTATTGCTTGATAAGCAGAACTTTTGTAACTTTCAGTGCTTAGAATGCAAAAATAAATTCTAATACATTTGAAATTTATTGTTGAAAAGCAAATCTTTCTGTTAAGTCATGCTGGTATTTCCAAAACAAATTTAAAATGAATTTGGAATTGTTCCCTCAACCTTTACGCATAAATCAAATCAGAACAAGAGAAGAAACAAGTTCATAACAGTTCATTATACTAGTTTCACTAAGTTCTTAAGAATGTGATTTTGTCAAGTTGTATAAATGGCTGTACACACAAAAATGAAGAATCATGCACAAACGAAAAAACTGATTTAAAAAAAAAAAACATATTTGTTCAAAATGAAGAAATTAAACTAAAAAAGTATATGAAAAAAATGCTGTATTTTTAGAAAAAACAATTTTTTAAAAGTAGCTAATCAGAATTAAATCTAGTACTGAATTTAAATTGTTATAAATATTTTAATATTACCCTTTAAACTTAATGATTTAATTTAACTTATAATTTTAAGAAAATTTCAAAATGAGGTACAGTGATTATTTGGCAGTTGTTTCAATATCACATTATTAATAAATAGTTTTTTATTCTTATGTCTAATGTTATTGAATGATAGTGGATTCATATGAGTTTCGATTTAGGCTACAAAGCTCTAACTGGCCTTTCAAATATTACGTAAGCAATAACCAAGTTCGGAGAGGAGTTAATGATTTGCTTATTTTTGCTACTCAGGGTAGCAAAGCAATATGAGAAATGCTTACACAAGAGATTAAAATCTTTATATTTTCAAAATTTTCTTAGAAAGTAAAATAAAAAGCTTAACAAAAAATTACATGCAGCAAATTTTTAATTGTGGAATTGAAGTTGAATTTATAGAAAGAAAAAATTTTAAAAAAATTTTCTTGAAGAGTTTCAAAGGTTAAGAGTTACGAATACAAAAGATTCCTGAAAAATATTCCAGTCAAAATTTTATAAAATGAATTTAAATGTAAATTTCTTTTATTGTAAAATTTACATCTGTTTATTTTAATTTAATCTTAAAACTAGATTGCTAGTATTGCTACAGTAAATTTCAAAGATAAACCAAAAATCAAAGGAGGGTCGCAACTTTCTAATATAATCATAGGAGGAAGACTCGTGATTTGCTTATTTCTGCTAACAAGGAGGGGAGACAGAAATTGAAAAAATAAGTTTATTTAATATTTAAACTCCCCTAAAAGATAACACTAATATTCTCCTTAAAAAAAACTCAAATATATACAATGGATATTAAAAAAGAAAAGTGAATACCAACAGATAGCAAATTTTAGTGTATTCATTTTAATTAAATACATTGATGATTTATAAAAAGTAATATATGTCTCATGAAATTTAACTTTGACTGTAAGTTGTTATTAGCCAAGATAAATAAAAAAAACACTGTAGCAAATTCATATCAACTTTCAAAAGAAATAAAATCACATCTATAATTACCCCCAATTTTAAAATAATTTTTATGTAACGCAAATCAAATGTAAACTTACCATTTCTGGTATTACAGGCTTCCCTGTCATGTAACCTGATGAAAGTGATGCAGCCTGTTCATACTGATCAAATAAAGAGGCCATTTTTAAGAAGTAGTTTGATCCTGTAATTATAAAAGCAAATTAACAAGTTGTATGTTTCTTTAAATTCTAAAGAAAAACATAAAACAAATTAGATTGTTTCATTTCAGTGTGCTTAAAAAAAACATATTTTAAACAAAATAAATGAGCTTTAAACAATTAAAATTTTATTTATCTATGACTACTTTTTTTAAGGCTCAAGAAAAATGGTACAGAATAATTTAAAAATAAATCAGCAATGAAATAGAATGATATTGAAGATCACGCCTCTTACGAAAAGCTGAACTCGCCCAAGCTTCCTTTCAAGAACAAAATGCAATATCTAAATGCATACACAGATGTAGTGGATGCAACAAATTTGTAATATGTATTTTATTTCCTATTCAGATAGCCATTTAAAGTTAGAGAAAAGAAATAACTGAAATACAAATTTGTCACAGTTTTGTTTATCAAATACAGAACAGCAAAGTTTCAGGCTACCTAATTTTGTACGATTTGAGTCTCGATATTAAAAGTAATATTAATTTCATTGTCTGAAACATTTAACTAATTTGAATATGATCCCTCATTAAATTTTTTATTGTATTATTTCTATTGATTAATATCGTAATTTAGCTTACATCAGAAAAGCTTTTAAATTTTTTTGAAAAGTTTTAATAACTGTAACTTTACTTAGAAGTTTGTTTATTTACAAACTGTGTCCTATTCTGCTGTGTAAATTTAAAATCAATCAATGTAAAAAACCGGCAACAGTAAAGTAATTATATATCATTTAAAAAGTTTAATAACTCCTTTTAAGATGCGGGTCTTATTGTCTTTTAGTTCGTTTATACGATTTTATTCAAAATCGTCTGCAAAACCTTTACGGAAGACAAAATTAACGCAGGCTAATGAGACGAAACCCCAAAAGTTTGTAGATTTTCGAGAAATCACAGCAACAGGTGGCAAAGGAGGAGATGGCTGTATAGCATTTTTAAGATTACCGAGAAATCCAAATGCAGGTCCAAGTGGAGGTGACGGTGGTCATGGTGGCCATGTAATATTACAAGCTAATAGTGAAACAAAATCCTTAGATCATGTTCCTCCAATTACGAGAGGTTGTAATGGAATTTCAGGTCGTGGTAAACATATGCATGGTGCAAATGGTTCTGATTTTATTCTTGATGTACCACTTGGTACGTTGGTCAAAGAAGAGGACAAACTAATGTGTGAATTAAACGAGCATGACTCCAAATTCGTTGCAGCAAGAGGTGGTGCTGGAGGACATGGTAATCATTTTTTTCTTAGTAACGAAAACAGACATCCTGAAATTGCTGAACGTGGTGCAAAAGGTGAAGTTCGTAAATATACTCTAGAACTTAAAATAATGGCCCACATCGGCTTGGTGGGTTTTCCAAACGCTGGGAAATCTACTCTCCTCAGAGCGATTTCCAGAGCTCGGCCGAAAATCGCTTCCTATCCGTTTACAACTCTGAATCCTCATATTGGAATAGTTCATTATGATGATTATGTACAATTAGCAGTTGCTGATTTACCTGGAATTATTCCAGGTGCGCATGAAAATCGAGGTCTGGGAATATCTTTTCTTAAACACATTGAAAGATGTTCTGGAATATTGTATGTCATTGATGTATCGTCTAGTTATGCATTACAAGAGCTACAGCAACTTCAATATGAGCTTGAAAAATATCAAGAAGGACTTTCAACTAGGCCACATGCTGTTGTAGCCAACAAGTGTGACTTAGATTCTGATGGTACAAAACTGAAAGAAATTAAAGAGGCTCTTGATATTCCAATATTTCCTATATCAGCCAAGTTTGGGACTAATATTTTAGATCTTTTGAAATACATACGTAAACTTTATGATGAGGGTGATAAAAAAATGATTTGGTAGTTTTTAAATAAAAAATTTCTCAATATTAGTGTTCAGTCATTGAGTTTAAAATAAAAGCTTATGAAATAAATGTTGATTTGTGTACACGAAATAAAAATTGTTTGCAATATGTTCATAGCTGTCTATCTAAAAAATCAGAAATATTTATGGAACTATTACTGAAATTTTAAACATGACTGTAAAATTTTATTAATGACTTAATGATTAATTATTACTTAAGGACTGTGCTTACATTATTATTTTGAAATTACTGATTATTACATGGACTTTTCCAAAAATTGTGACATTTTTGTATCCTAAGAATAAAAAATCGAACTTAATTCAAGAAAATAGTGCTGAATTTTCAGAAATAACTCATTTTGATTTATAACACATTCAATTATTTTAGTAATTCTATTTATTTTTAAAATATGAAAGTAGCTACCTAAAAAACTTATATTTCAGACTCTCATACAGCCCTTTATTAAATATTTGGTTAATAAAAGGTTACCTTACTTGTCAGTGTTAATTAGTTTATTGGCAATATTTTTTAATTGAGAAGCAGTAAGACTCATTTTAGTTAGTTATTTTTATTTATATTACGCTCCTTTGTTTTATATTATCTTGTTTTCATTTTCAATAAAATCTTTTGAAATTCACTATATTTTTTAATTCAAGTTATGAAAATATACTTATTGTTTGTAAAGAGGAAAAAAAAATTTTGGACACTGAATAGGTATATTAATTAAATAAAAAAATTAACTTAAAAGAATTACCCCCCCCCCCNTAGAACTGGAAAATGTATGCCAGGAATTCCTCTTTGGTATTTATATTGTATTCTGTCCATAAAGGGTATTTTTTATTTGTTTTGTAATCTATAAGCATTTCATGGTGTTCCTCGCCATGAAACACAAATGCAAGATGGTTTAACCAATATCCTCACAACAAACAGTTTATCTCTTTGCTAATCCAGAATTTATCCTCTGGGTTAGGTTCATTATTACAAGGCTGCATAATTTGTTTGAAAATCATTTTATTATTCATAAAATATTTTCCAAATACTAACTATATATCTATTCAAGGATTTGAATGTATTACAAAATAACACAGTAAGAGTTTCAAATTAATAATAAAATTTGGATAAATGGAAACATTTTCAAGGTCTCTCAAATCACAAATGAAGAAGGTGAGATTAAAAACATCAAAACCAGTACGTTTGTCTCAGTAAATTATGAGGAGACAAAAGACAATTGAAACTCCTTTAAATTTTGTATAGCACTTTTGATAATTTTTTTCCCTGTCATCATATTAGTTAGTCTTATTTTCTTCCTAAATATAAATTTTCAACTCATGGTATATACTATACATTAGATGTGTAAGCCTACATTATTGATAAGAATTTAAAAGCATGCATAAATGGGGATGACTACAGATAAGCTAATATGTTTCATGATTTACCTGTTGAAATTTATATTTATAACGAGAGTTAAACAGCCAACCCGATAATGACTTTACGACTTACAATATTCAACGCTATAACCTTGTATTTTTGAATCCAACCCAGAAGACACAAGAACTCCTAGATCAAGCATTAGGACAGGATCTAACTCGCAATTGCTTTAGATGGGGAGGAAAACCTCACACAGTTAGCCTGACAGCAAGGGGATTCTAACCCATGATCTGTCTTCACTAAGAATATTTTGCGTCATCACTGTGGTTGGTGTAAGCTGGGAGCAGAATTCATATCAACCTATCCCCTGTGTATCCACCTATTGAAGTTATGTTCATTCAAACTTGAGATTTTTACATATAGTGAGGCGAGTCACAAGTACAAGTGAGGCGAGTATTAAGTGAAGCCTATTAAAATGTCACAAATAAAAGTGTGTTGTGCAAGCCCCAATAATGTTGAAGATTATCTCCAATGGTTGTTAGGTCAAAGTTAGGATCCTTTTACTGTTGCCAAAACTTCTGGAAGGACGGGATAGCCTGGTCCGTAGAGCACTGCGCCCATGTCCGAGAGTTCGTGGGTTGGAACTCCGCCTTCCGAAGACTCCACGTGTAGTAAAGTGACTGATGCACGTTAAATCTGTGGAGTCGCAAAAGTCCTCCATGTTCCCACAACAAATCAAAACCTCAAGGGGTACTGGATTGGAGATCGATCGTTCTCTGATTCAGGTCAAAATTACGATCTGTGGATGTATGAATGGGTTCGCCCTATTAACGGGTGTGACGAATGGTGTGGCAGAAGTCGAATTCTTGGCCACAGATGGCGCCACTGGAAAAGAAGAACAATCGCACCCCTCTGCCTAAAACAGGCATACGTCAACAACAAAACTTCTGGAATTTCTTGGCATCTTCCTCTTCTCTAATTATCACGAACACTTGTTAGTTCCAATTCAGGCAGTTTTCTCAAATTAAATTCGTTTCTGTGCCAATACATGTTTTCTACCAAGAAAGCTTCGGGAAAAGAGCAATCTTGAGTTGTCTGGGGTTCAAATTCCAATGATGACTGATCTTTTGTATACTGTTCCCACGCTGCTATCACCAACTCCAATACTTGCGAAAAATATCCCACCTTTAGTAGACGTAGATCATGAGTTAGAGCCTAGCTGTCATAAGAGGCATTCGTGGTTTCCTTTTCCGTGTAGCGCAAATGTAGCTTATTTTCAATAAAAAATTCCTCCTTGAAAGTGAGTTTTTCTCTATACCTGATCTAGGAGTTTCCTTGCATCTTTTGGAGTTGGGCTCAAAATTACAATACTACGGAGTTTAACAATGATAAAGACGTTAATCCAATATGGATTAGCTGATTGCTGTTGATAAATTATAATAAAATGCGTGTCTCCTGAATAGGAAAGAAAAAAGTTCTTCCAAAGTAACAATATTTAAATTCTACATATATATATATATATACACAAATTTTTTTAAGGGAAATTTTTATTTCACGACAAAAAACTACGAAAAAGTTGAAGCAATCACGTTAGTAGAGAAACCTTTAGTTAAAAAAAAAAAAAGAATTCATTGTAATTTACTTGAGAGAAACTATTTGCTTTGCTTTAAATGTGCACTTTTAATTCATGCACTCCGATTTTTTATTTTGGATGAAAAAAAATCCAATTTAAATGAGAATAACTTTATCTTCAAGTTTTTCCATTCAACTATTACGATTGTTATTTGAGTCTTTTATGATTTTTGTATATTTCCATCGCTTTAAAAACCTGATTTTACTAACTCGCTTTCTTGTTTATGTAAATCAAATTCTGTAAATGAAATTCCATCCACTTTACTTCTAACTAGAGTTCTCAAATCTTACGCGGAGCTCTGTGCTCTATGAAATAAACTACCAAAATAAATGTGAAAATTTTAAGAATTATATCGGCATGTGGAAACTGACAATCTGATTTCTTAAAATAGAAGCCAAATTAAACTGTGAAATTTCTTAAAACACTTGTCACCAACCTAATTTTTTTCATACTAAAGTAACTCAATACTAACTTCCAAATCCTATTTATTTTCTCAATCAACCTAAATTTTAATGTTAGTAATTAAAAGGTTGTACAGCAGGCAAAATAAAAACGGTATCACTTTAAATAATTTTAATAATT
Source organism: Parasteatoda tepidariorum (assembly GCF_043381705.1). Classification (NCBI taxonomy): domain Eukaryota; kingdom Metazoa; phylum Arthropoda; class Arachnida; order Araneae; family Theridiidae; genus Parasteatoda; species Parasteatoda tepidariorum. Next base: position 72,565,016 of record NC_092209.1, read on the forward strand.
AAATGTTCGCATACTAAGTGCCAATCTTAACGGTTCAAATGTGGGACTTCAAATAAGCTAATGAATGAATGCTAACTGATTGGTTATTGCAATTACATAAATTTTCAGGCTTGTGTGCTCAATATAGGCTTATAAACAACCCTTCTTCAAGTAGAAGAGGACAGATAGCACAATAGGAGAGACAGTACCGCCCCGAATCATTTATATTCATCCCATGCTAACTGATACTTACATAAACAGATACAAAAACTTACTTTCTCTTGAATACCTTTTTTCGGCGGATCTTTATTTTTGACCATCAAAGTATTCCATGAAACCTAGGGTTTCCTGGAACAGTTAAAAGGGTTCCAACAGATTTTTTTTAACTATTTTCTTATCATTTTGGTAATTATATTTAAATCAAATCAATAATCTATAATTCATTTGATATTTTGTAATTATACCTTTATGCAATTATTTAAAGTAAAATGACAATGAAAAAATAACATTCTTTAAGAATTAGGTTCGTTAATAAATATGTTTCCCTAATAGCAATTTAAAACATCCATAGCAGTTCTTTTTAGTTTTCATTTCAACGAAAACCATAATTCGGCTTAATTTAATCGCTTTTAGCTTATAAATACCAAAAATAAATTTATTACCTGACTGTAGTCAGCTCCGGGACTATGAATTCAACTTTGGCCGTACGACCTCATTTAAGATTAATGATAAAGCGAAGAAAAAAATCCATTTCTCTTTTTTTGTTCTTTTTTTTGCAACCGTAGTTGAACAGCCGACTACATTTTATGGATTTACGACTATTAATGTTCAACTCCGAAGCCTTGCAATTTGAACCCAATCTAGAGGACAAGGAAACTCCTGGATCGAGTATCGGGAGAAATTTTGCCTTCGTGGAGGACTTTTTGATGGAGCTAACCCGCATTTGCGTTACATGAGAGGAAGACCACGAGAACCCCCCACGGTTAGCCTGACGGCAAGGGGACTCTAACCCATGATCCATCTACCACTGAGGATATTTCACGTCAGCACTCTGGTCGATGCAAGCCGGATGTGGAATTCGTATCGACTGGGATTCGAACCCGCTTCCCGGCTCCCGTTTCTCTTTTGAAATATTTTTAAAAAAAGTAGTCAATTTTTATTTAATAGGCTCACACTTGTTTATATATTCTTTATTTATAAAGTCGGGGTTCCGCCGAAAATAGGTTGATCATTTAGTGTTCCTTAGTGGTAAAAAAATGAGAATCGCTATTTTATTAAAAAATGTGGAAATCAAGAGAGTTATCAAAAGATTTGGGCCCCATTAGGTTTATTTCACGTTTTGCTTATTTTGCTGTATTCCGGGAAGATTTTTAGCGGAAAAAAAGTTTCACGCAATCATAATCATAAAATTTGTCTATCAAAAGATAATTCCACTTGAAAAATTAATTTTAATACTTACATTTGTTTAATTGTGGTCGCAAAATGTTTGAATTCTTAGGTATATAAACTTTCACGCAATTTTAAACTATATAGTTTTCAAAATTTTAGCAATTTAGGAAATTTCTGAGTAAGGAAATTTTAAAAAAGCCCTATTTTTAAACTTTTGTTTTTTAAAGAATTATTTGACCAATTAACTTTCGTTTAAATTTTGTATATTGCCTTTTAAAATTACATGATTAAAAATTGCGTTAAAATGATTTTAAAAAAGAGTACTTCTTGAAAAAGAATAAACGAAATATCTTCAGGTTAAGATGCTAATGATTATCTATTGTGCACTCGGTATTTATACATAAATCGGATTCAAAATAAACTTAGGGAAACTCAAAACTAATTTTAAGTCATATTTGTCATAAACAAAACATTAATAGAATAGAGTTATTATCGCATGCTGCCTGAATCGAATATATGCATCTAATCGAAATTTATAACTTAATTTACTACACTGCTTTTCAGTTAGCGGCGCCCTTGAATGCAAAAATAATACGATATCTTCCTATAAAGCTTTTCATATTTCTTTCTCATATTTTCTCCCACTAACTGTAGAATTAAAATAGCAAACGATAAACTTAAAAGAGAATTATGAATATTTGACAAAACTTTCTCCCAAAAAAAACAGACATTTGTAGGAAAACAAGTTTTTTTTCTTTCTCTCTCAACGTCAAATGAGCATCCCCACCAATTTTAAAGCTCACAACTTTCCCTCTTCATTTCAAGTGCGAATACCTTTTCCTTCGAAGTTGTTTTAGCAAAGCACTTGTGATAGCAGACGATAACAAGAGTTTTCTTTATCTCTGATTTATTTTGTGATGGTGTTGCAAATAATTATACTTTTATCGTTTGAGATTTTAATGATAGCGATAGGGGCAAAATGCTACTCGAACTTCGGAAATAAGCATTTATTATTGCTACAGCTGACGAGTGGTAATTGATCGCATCTAAAGGATACAGTTGTTAGTTATAGACAATGTGATTTGGATTTCTCTTTTGAATCAGTGTTTCAAAAAATGTGTCACTGAATAAAATATTTCAAGGTGAGTTAATTAAGTAAGAAGTTATTTTCTATGACTTAAAACCTTATTATTCATTTAAATTGATTTTATTCTTAAATTATATATAATTACCAAATTTCTTACTATTATTCAATTTTTAAAGCCATTAACGATCGATTTTATGTTTACTATAATAAATGTGGCAATACATTCAAGTACAAAAATTAGCTTGTTTTTTTTCTTTTAGTTATAGCTCTACTTATATAAAAAAATAAGTAGGAAGAAAAAAAAACTCACAGCTGCTTGATTTTAAAACGAAAGAAATTATTTTCTTTTTATGTTGTTAGATTTTTATTTTCTTTCCAAAATTGGAAATGACAACTTTGAATTTTCGTGCAGTCGTATTTCTTTCAAAAAAATTATTTGCTGTTGTAGCCACAAGCTTATTAAAATATTGAAATTCATTTCATTTTTGTCACTTCATATTAAAATTTATGAAAACCGTTGGAACCCTTGCAACTACATACTTTTAAGATTTTTACTGTAAAAATTAAGCTTAACGATATTATCTAATTAGAATCTATATGAATATTGCGATATCTTTGTTAGTTACTTATTTTTAATCTGAGAATTGTGAGCTTAATCAATATCTTTTATTGGAAATCAAACCAAATTCATTTTTATATTTTCCTATTAATTCGAATATTTTTTTTAAGTTATAAAATTATACAGATTTGTATGTATCGAATTGCTTAAAAATACTGTAGTTAAATAATAAATAAGCTAAGAATTTCAAACAGCAAACAAAACATACCCTAAATATAAAGGACCTCTAACAATAAAACTAAAAAGAAAAATAACACGTCCTTGACCTCACCACGTTATCCATCAAAACCTTAAGTTTGACATTGACTGCAAGAGGGAGTACCCCCAGGTCAAGGGAAAGGTAGCAATTTTCTTTTCTCTCTTTTAACAATTTCGATCTTGTTTGCGTTTTGTTTCCAAAAAATATTCGAAAATAAAATTGGGGAAAACATAAATTACTTTTCAACTTATCAATATGTTTTGAAACTCAATGTATTATAAATTTTAGTAGAAATGAATGAATTATAATGATGAATTTATTATACACTTTATAAAAGAAACGTTTATACCTGTTTCTTAAATTGATTCGGAAAGGGGATGAAGGAAAGATTCTATGTTATTTTCTTAACACAGTGTTCGCCATAGTTGATTCGATTTTAACGGTAGATTTTTCTACCGATTTTAATGATAGACTCTTCACCCGATTTTAGCAGTAGATTCTTCTCGATTTTAATAGTTGATTCGATTTTAACGGTAGATTTTTCTCCCGATTTTAACGGTAGACTCTTCTCCTGATTTTAGCAGTAGATTCTTCGCCCGATTTTAACAGTAGATTCTTTTCCCGATTTTAGCAGTAGATTTTTCTCCCGATTTTAATAGTTGATTCGATTTTAACGGTAGATTCTTCTCCCGATTTTAACAGTAGATTCTTCTCCCGATTTTAACAGTAGATTCTTCTCCCGATTTTAACAGTAGATTCTTCTCCCGANTGAATTTATTATACACTTTATAAAAGAAACGTTTTTACCTGTTTCTTAAATTGATTCGGAAAGGGGATGAAGAAAAGATTCTATGTTATTTTCTGAACACAGTGTTCGCAATAGTTGATTCGATTTTAACGGTGGATTCTTCTCCCGATTTTAACGGTAGATTCTTCTCCCGATTTTAGCAGTAGATTCTTCACCTGATTTTAACGGTAGATTTTTCTCCCGATTTTAACGGTAGATTCTTCTCCCGATTTCAGCAGTAGATTCTTCATCCGATTTTAACGGTAGATTTTTCTCCCGAATTTAACAGTAGATTCTTCTCCCGATTTTAGCAGTAGATTCTTCTCCCGATTGTAACAGTAGATTCTTCTCCCGATTTTAGCAGTAGATTCTTCTCCCTGATTTTAATAGTTGATTCGATTTTAACGGTAGATTCTTCTCCCGATTTTAACGGCAGATTCTTCTCCCGATTTTAAAGATAGATTTTTCTCCCGATTTTAACAGTAGATTCTTCACCCTATTTTAACGGTAGATTCTTCTCCTGATTTGATTTTAACGGTAGATTTTTCTCCCGATTTTAACAGTTGATTTTTCTCAGTATGTGAAGTGGTAGAGACATTTACAAAATTCGTAAGTTTTTAGGCAATGTAGGGATAAGCCACACTTATTCCTGAGATGATATTTTTTGTTATAAAACTACTCCTTAAAATTGTAACCAGAGCTATACTTCACAAGGTTTTTTTTTTTCTTAAGGAATTTGCATTAGATATATATCCTATTTACTTCTTTACATACATAAGAAATAACACCTCAATTTCTAAAGTACAATCTTTTATTATACACATCTACACGTTTGAAACATCTTTCTACACAAATGAGGTATTTCCTGTGTAATTTTATATGATTTTTATTATGCATATCTACACGTGTGAAATATCTATATAGACAAATAAGGTATTATTTCTCATGTACTTTTTTTACACTGAATCAATACACAGATATATCTGATTACTTACTGTGCAAATTGCGTTGTTTTTCATCCAAAACGATTTTCTGAATCATTTGAAAATGTGGCTTATTATTATATTGCCCCAAGCATTATACAATCTTGATTTTATAAATTTGATTTAAAACATTCTCTGTTGGCATAGCGTAAGCGCTACTCTTTGTAATGATGTAAAAAATTTCTTTATGAACATAGTGTTAGAAATTCGGGCTTGAAAGATTAATTTTTGATTAATTTTCACAGATTCCCTAAAAAAATTTCTTGATTTCATCCCTTGTCAATAGTCCTTATAAAAGTGGATAATGGTCATCATTCTCATAAAAGCTCTAATGCAATTTTAAAAAAATTTTGTGAAAGTTTGAAATCAGTAACTCAGTTGAAAAAGTCGAAAGTAGAAAGAATGAGTTAGTACATCTCAAATTTTCAAAAAACGTCATAATACTGAAATAAATAAATAAATAAAAAAGGAAGTATGAAGGAAAACAAAAAATCGCTAAAATAAAAAATATCCCAAAATGTTCAAAAAATTCACTCTATGAGCAAAAAAGTCCAAAAAGATAAAAAAAATTGAAAAGTCATTTATCTGCGGGCTCTTAAACATAGTATTAAAAAACATTACATTCCTGGTAGGGTATAATCTATATAAAAATAAAAAAAAATTCCCAATTCCACGCACTTAATGAAATCAAAAATAAAAAAGGTTAATCAAAGTTTGTTTCTGGAGTAAAAGATAATTCAATCTTAGTACATTGTATCAATTTTTATCAGTTCTTGAAAAAAAAATCTGAAGACTTCTTCTCCTGATAAATTGTCCACTGTAATCCGAACACACTAAATATTATACCTATATGCGAGAACAAAAAGAAATGTATAAGTACTTAATCTATACTATTGCCTTTGACAATTTTATAGCTTTGTGTTTATATATTTTTATAACAACATGTTTAAAATGTAGTAGAAATATTTTTTTTTAGAATTTCTATTTCTTTTTAAGTAAATCATTTATAGAATTAATTTATTATCACTCAGGATTTTTTTTTTTTTTTTTTTTTTTTTTTTTTTTTTTTNTTTTTTTTTTTTTTTTTTTTGATTTACTAAATCATTGGTCCTGTTTTAAAATACTACTTCGTTTTCATTTTGATTAGATTCAAATTGATTCAAATAATCAATCACTGGACTTTGAAATTACATGATTTCCTCATTATAAGAACAATCACTTATCATTCATAAAAAAAAAATTCACAAATCAATGTTCTTGTCTTAAATTTGAGCTTTGCTTCTTATCACGATTTTAAAAATTGTTTTATCTTGAATGTCCTTTGCAATTGCAAGTGAATAGAAGTTACGAGTAAAAAACGAGTAACGCAAAATTTTCAATTCTCAAATACGGTTTTTTTTTCAATTATTAAATAGCATTTTCAGTACTTTATTTTCATCACAATTTTAAAAAAAAGGTTAGATCTTGAATGACCTTTGCAATTGCAAGTAAATGGCAGTAACGAGTAAAAACCGAGTAGCATAAAATATTTAATTCTCAAATACGTTTTTTTTTTAATCATTATATAGCATTTTCAGTACTAAACACTTGCTCTCATAAAATAACTTATTTAATTTAATAAATATGTATCAGGGGTCATCCACAAATGTTACTGCGTTTGAAGGGGATGAAGGGAGTTGGTGAAATAGTGATATATTGGAGACCGAGCGAAACAAAAGGTATCAAGAAGTGAGACAATGCATTTTGTTTACAATAAAAATAGTGAAATATTTAAAATCATAATATTAAATATTTTATAGCACTAGGTTGCCTAAAGGAAGTCATTTTGACTACTTTTTAACTGCTTTTTCATTTGCAAAAAATGTACAAATAATAATGCATAAATAAATAATTTGTTTCCAAGGGAAGTAAATTTTTTTATTGTTAATATTTACTAATAACTTGTTATATAACTGTAAATAATGTAAAAAATATTAAAAATTAATTAAACAAATTTCTTTACATATTAGTTATTCTTTCACAATGCAGTAAATTTGACTGTTTTTGAACAATATAGGTATTAAGTTTCAGTCTTTCTAGTGTTAACTCCCAGAAATTTTATATTTTTAGTAGATCCCTAATAATAACTAACTTTCGTGATATATAGGGGAGTGTCGGGTACCCCCACTGTCAATTTCATATGTATAGAATATTTTTTCAAGTCAATGGGCCATCGGACATTATTTGTTATATTAAAAAAAGATTATTTTCAAAGTTACAAGTATTTATGCAGCTGGTAACATGGTAAACAATAGTTTTGAAAATATGTTGAATACAGTAGTCATGAAATTAAGAAAAATTGGTTGAATGTTTCGATTAAACTTCATTTTAATACTAAAAAAATAATTTTTTCTATACATACAGCATTAAAGTATGTAGTCTTAAGTTTAATTTGCACAAAGAAAGAAGTTTATATGTGAAAAATTGTTCGAGTAATTACAAATTTACAAAAAAATTGGATTTCGGGTAGCCCCGCTCACATGAATGTCGGGTATCACCGCCCAATTTTATTTCGTCGATAAATGTACGGTTGCAAAGATTATTATTTTATTGCTTCAAATTTGAATGTTATATGCATTTTTAACAACAAATATTGTTGTTATTAAATGATTGTTATTAAATGATAGAATTCACTAAAAGTATATAAATATGTAATAAATAAAATAATTTTGTGATAAAAATGATAAATGAGGTTTATCTATTGTCAATACATTGGTCACTTTCATTTACACCTGAAAAAACAGTCAAAAAACATAATTTTTGTAACTGGGCGGGGCTACCCGACACATTTTGAAGAGAGCTGAAAAACATGTTTTCTTAAATTTCTATTCTTTTAAGTTAAACTATTTTTTTTTTGTTTATTCTTTTTGCATTATTTAATTAGATGTTAAAACAATGGAAACATACAAAAATATTGATCACTACTCAATATTATACAGAAATATAAGCAATACTCCTTAAGAGGGCGGGGCTACCCGACTCTCCCCTATATATATATGTATATTTATATGTATATGTTACGGTGAAACACCGAAATCTGGAGAATGTCGACATTCACCGGTGAATGTCAACATTCACGTAGTCGCTTGGTGTATGTCCGAAATATTTGCTAAATACCCTTATTTCTGACTCTCACCGGTGAATGTCAACAATCACATAGTCGCTTTGGTGAATGTCCGAAATATTTGTTATATCCAATTT
>NC_092209.1:72573744-72586623 GCF_043381705.1 Parasteatoda tepidariorum
ATATAAATTTTTTTATTTTTTTTTTGTCCTTGTGGAAACAATGCAAAACTAAATAAAGCGGTTCGATATTTTCTTTACGAAGCATATCTGGGTCATGACCTCAAGATTTAAAATACCCACTTGTTATTCGATAAATTAAAATTCAGGCCATATCACTGTCTCTCTTATCCTTTTTTTGAACTTTCATCGCGGAATCTTTTTTATCTTGTGTTGGTTTTTCTCCTCTATCACAAACAAACCAATAAAGTTGTTGACAGAAAAATACAGCGATAAATGGGCAATACGCATTCATGTCGAGTTTACAAATTTGTCTGACACTTAATCTTATCATTAAGTATTCAAATCTATTTTTAATACGATTGTTTTGAATTTTATTTTGCTGAAATATTTTAAATTTTCTTTTTAAATTTCATAAGGATTCGCAGAAAGTTATCTTGCATCGCGCACTTAATCGTGTCCTTGATCATTCTGAATTATCGCGGGCTCGCGAAAGACAGAACTCCAGTTATCCGATACCTAATCATCCGACCTTTCGGTTATTCGAAACCCCTTGCGATCCGCGTTAAAAGCGAACGGATAAACGTTTCGTCATTAATACAGCTGATGTTACCCAATTACCCCTTCATTTTTGGACCTTGTGCCACTTTCAATTAGTTCAATTTAATTACTGCTGTCGTGAAAATAATTCCGAAACTTGTCTGCTTAAAAACGATAATTAAACAACAACAACAACAAAAAACCAATATTTATCACTCGTTTGTAACATTATTTATGATGGAAAAATGAAATGTAAGTATTTTTAATAAATTTTATTATTGCCACTAATGGTTTTGAAAAGTACTTATCGGTTATCTATTTGTTCGACGACTGCTTTTCCGGGTTATCGCCAGCACGAACATTGGTCCCTAAAACCGTAAGTAAAAATTTAAGTATCGCGATTTATGGTAAAAGAATATCTATACGCAATAATAATAATATATCGCGATATGATCGATGCTCGTACCGACCTCGCGGCTGACATTAAATATCATCAGTGGTAGACGGTTCATGGGTTAGAATTCTCATTCCGTAGGGCTAACCAGGGTAAGTTTTCTTGGTTTTTCTCTCCGTGTAACGCAAATACGGATTATTTCAATCACGAAGATCTCCGCGAAGGCTAATTAGTTCCACTGCTTGATACAGTAGTTCCCTTGTTTTCAGGATTTGATTCAAAACTACAAGGCTACGGAGTTGAACATTGATATTTGTAAACTCAGAATCGGGTCTGTTGTTCAACGTTATTAAGTTCTGCTTAGATCATTTTATTCTATGTTATTATAAAATAAAATAAAATGTTCTAAACAGCATTTTTTAATGAGGATGGGTTCCATATCCCCTTAAGGCTCTCTCACCAAGTAAATAAAGAGTTCAAAAGCATTAAAACTTTACCCAAAAAAATTACAATTTATTTTTAGAGGACGGTATATACGAACGAAACTAAGAAACAACAAACCTCGCTATCATTCATTTTTAATGTCTCTCTGTAAATTAAATTGTTTTGTCGTGATCACCCCAGTGGTTAAGACAATGAACAGTCATTGCGAAGAGCTGGAGTTCGATCCCCGACGGCGGCTTTAAACCGATCCATCTTCAACTGGATGGGTACTAGTTCATCTGGGAAGCAAAAGTTGGCCAGTACCTAATGCTGACGTCATTGGCATCATCATGCAGTTGGTCACAAAATTGTAAAGCAATGAACTCACTGACCCAGAATGGGCTGTTGCACGAATGTTTTGTTAAGGTAGAGGAGTGCGATTGTTTTTGTTTTCCAGTGGCGCCATCTATGGCCTAGAATTCGACTTCTGGCACACCCATACGTCACACCCGTTTATAGGGCGGACCCATTCATTCATCCACAGATCGTAATTTTGATCTGAATCAGAGAACGATCAATCTCCAATTCAGTACCCCAGAGGTATTGATCTGTTATGGGAACATGGAGAACTTTGCGACTCGACAGATTTAACGTGCATCAGTCACCATTTACTACATAGGGGAGTCTTCGGCCGGCGAGGTTTGAACCCACGAACTCTCGGACATGGCCCAGCTTTCGACCGACCAGGTTATTCCGGCCCATACGTATTAATTACCCATTATTTATATTTAAAAGTAATGATTATGACGATTTTTACATTTGAAATTTCAGAAAATTTTCAAGTGCGCTTTTCGCTCTCAAACTCGAGAACTAGTGAATGAAAAAAATCAAATTTTGCACATTTGTAGAGAAATGATTTAAGAACATTCTAATTAGTAAATGTTACTGATGCATTCCTTAAATTTTGAGTAATTTTAAACCAAGGTTATTTTTAATTTTTTTTTTTATGTCTCGTAATTCAGTTTAGCAAAAATTATTGGTAGGGAAATCATTATTTTTGCAGCTACGAAAAAGAATACTGCGTTCCAATTTTTTTAAATTTCGAATTATAAATTTTATTAAATTTGTTATAATCTGTAGTAGGCTGAGCCCCTAATAAATTTAAATTTAAGAAGAAGAGAAATTAAAGTATAAAAGCTGGTGCGCAGCTTTGGAATTTAGAAAGCGACAGTGGATTACGCTGCCGAACTCCACCGCTATTTAAAACATAAAGACATAAAACTATCAAATTTAAGTATGATAGAAAAATAATTATAAGCATGTCATTTTTACTTTTGAAATTTTCCTTTGACTTTTTTTTTTCATCAAAAAGTCCTCCACGATGGCTAATTTGTCTTAATGCTTGATCCAGGAGTTCTCCTGTCTTTTAGGTTGGGTTCAAAATTATAACGCCACGAATTTCAGCATTGATACTTGTAAACTCTGAATTGGATCGGCCGTTCAACGAAGGCTAAAAAATAAGATTTAAAAGGTATTAAAATAAAATAAATATAATTTACAAATATAAATAAAAAAACACGCTTTTCTGAGTAAACTACTATCAGGACCATCTTTTCCAGTTTATGACAACCCCAAATTTCGTAGCGACCTAAAAAAATTAAAAAATGGCGAGGATATTGAAGAAAAAATAGGTTAAATTTATTTAGAGAAGCACATCATTCAATCTAATTCCTTACTTACATAGATTATCTACACTACACCTAAACACCAGAATTTCTTAAACTTTTCGGAGTGGGGAACCCCATAAGCATTGCGCAAATCTAACAAATCGTCAGTTTCTTAACTTGTTTGCAGTTTTCGAACGTTAATTTTTTTTCAATTTTAAAGAGTAAAATAATGTGAAAAATTTAATAAAATTACAAGCTAACAAATTTAATGAATATAATGCAAAGATAAGAATGCGTCGAAACATTTTAGTTTTATTTGCCTGTATTGTATTATCCGCGTCTATTTTCAGATTCATTGTACAAATATATTTGGTTACTATGAAAATATTATACTATGTCAAAGAAATATCAAAATTGCTAAAATTTTTAGTGACCGCCTGATGCGGGTCACGTGACCACAATTGGGGTCGGAATCCACAGTTTATGAAACTCTGGTCTAGACTAATTAATAAATCCTAGATGAGTCTTCTAAAGCATGATGATTGTTATGCAAAAATCCAAAAAATTATGTAGAGATTAAAATTTTATTGTTTTGTATAATATGTGTACACTACGATGCGAAAAATCACTCTGAATACATTCCATTCAGTCAGATTTTACTTTTCTCCTTTCTTAATGTTAACCTATGGATAAATATAGGAAAAAACTGGGAAACAAAGTAATAAGCCACACAATTTTCAGGACAAGCGCTGATTTGCATTTACATATGCATCCAACAACTGAATGTAAAAATCAGCTTTTCTACAGAGTATCGAGTTAATATAGTTAATCAAGCATTAGCTTTATAATCTGTAGAAAAACTGATTTTTAGTTGCTAGTTAATAAGCAGATCCTAGTTTCGATCCTGGTTAACGAGCAGATTGAATAGAGCGATACTTTAAAGTGCCAAAGAATTGTTTCATTTCTCAAATCACCTAGACCTAATTTCTCAGATCTGCACATTGCCTAGTAGGTCTAGATTTTAGCCAGAGGCTCTAAGCCCGTGGTTCCTGAAAGATGTCGGACGGAACCCTTGGATTCCGTGGGAAATTCACAGGGGTTCCGCAATTTAGATTTTTTTTTTTAACCGATAGTTATTTTTGAAACTTTTAATGGGTCATCCTAATTTGTTTTACGTTACGGTTAAATTTATGTTATGTTACGGTTAAATTTATGTAATATTACGGTTAATTTTATGTTACAGTTAAAATTTATGTTATAAAATTTTTCAATAAAGAAAAAAAAAAGACTGAGTTTTTTTTTTTTTTAAATTTCCATATTTATTTCTCAACTATATAATGCAGAAGTATCTCTCACCGAACTTCAAAATTCAAAATGTAATTACCGAATTCCAGAATAAATAATTATCTTTCTCCGATAACCATTCTAACAGAGTAAAAGAAGTCTTTTTTTAATAACCATAATTCTGCTTATTTCGTCTATTAATAAATTTCATTCTTCTTAATAAATGTTTCCAAATTATTTTTTTAGTATATTCAAAGCTTATTTTTAAATCCGTGGTTAACTGGAAGAAAAATTTGAACAGCTACCCTAAGTTATTGAAGGGAGTGAGGCCCTTATATGTTCAACTAGTTTTCCATACTTCAAGAACAAACTCATTGTTTTTTATTGTTGATTATTAAACACTAAATTAATGACATGCGATAATATTGCGTCGTTGTTGATTATATTAGTTATATATGGACTTAAATGTAGCTAAGAGGTATGGCGATAATGATGTGGCTATAATGTAGAACTTTTCTTTTATTGCACAACACGTAACTTTTATTCTTTGAAGGGAAAAAAGAAAGAAGAAGCAAAGGAAAAGTTACAACAGAAACACGTTTTAAGCTCGATCATAACTTTTTTTATTTGGAAGAAGGTGGTGAAATCTGTCTTATTATTGCTCAGAAGTCATGTGATACCAATTTAAGAATCCTCCAATTTATTAAACGCTTCCATTTGCAAGCAAGGATGGTCCTAGAAATTTGACACCGAAAAAGGTTGCAAGGGATATTAATTAGGGAAAGAGTTTACAAAAAATTAGGAAGAAATCTTTTTTGTTGATTTGCAAATTTTGACCAGCGCTGAACAATGCAAAAGAAAGAAGAAGAAAAAAACGTATTTTGGTTTTTGGGGGATGCAGATTTTCAACAACTCTAAGAAATGCTAAAAAAATAAAAAGATATTTTGGTTTGGGGGACCTTCAGTTCTCGTGGCCCTAAGCTGCAGTCTATCTACAGTTCCTGGCCAAATTATTAGACGCACTATAAAATTCTATGTAAAATCTTAATTATCAGGTAATACTATACAGCCTTATTTTTTTACGCGACTGAAACCGGTTTGCACTTGTTTAAATTCGTGGTTAAATTAGACGATGTATAATATAAATTCGACGATTGGATAAATTAGACGGTATATTATATAAATATAGAATATTTATTATATCAGGTATTATCTAATATATATAATTCTCTTACGTGGCTCCCAAATTTTGGCTGTATTTCTTTTCCGCCGTTGACAACGTTTGCTTTGTTTTGTTAACGTTACTATTTCTCTTACACGGAGAATCGACCAATGATTGCCGCTAAAAATGTCACATGCCAAATCTAGCTGAGGTGGCTCAACATATAGCGCTTTTAAAAACGGAAACTGAAATAACCAGAGAGCATCAGCTGCGGCAATCTCATACTATTAAGCTAGGCAGAAGTGAGTAGTCTTTGTCGATAGATCTCTATTTTAGTATTTTGTCGAAAGCGCTTTTTTTCACGAATTTATATATTACGAATTTATTTGACGATTTTTGATTTATATCACGAATTATACTATAGCACATTTCTAACAGGTTTAACGAATTACATGTCATTTATTTGAATTCAAATTTATTTTAATGACTTAGTATTTACTTAAAAAGATGTCCGCTCTTAAACGGCTCGTTGAAATTCACCTTTGCCTTAGCTAGATAATGTGCTTTTTAACAGCTTTAGAGATTATATATTGACATTTCTTTTATTTTCAGAGTAATCCCAAAAACAGAAAGGGAAAAAAATGAAGTCATTAGTCCTATATTTAATGATATCCTTGTCAGGAATGGTCTTCGGCGCTGAGATCGTTGCCAGTCACATCACACAGTCCATAGTGCTACTCGTCAGCGCATACCACATGCTCTATAATATTTTATCACTTCTTCTCCTTGTCATCAGCTATAGAGTAAGCTATGTCTTTAATTTCAATAATTCATTTATTCTTACAGGGAAGTACGCAGCTCGAAAATTCCTATTAAACCAAAGTTAAGCTTAAAATTAAGAGCATGTTTGAAAAGCATGGATAAGATACACTTAGGCCATCAATCTGCCACTAGGATAAAATATGCTTTATTAAAGTTCATTTAGTTTTAAACTAAGTTTCATTTAGTTCATTTATATAGTTCATTCAGTTTTAAACTAACTTTCATTTAGTTCATTTATTTAGTTCATTTAGTTTTAAACTAACTTTCATTTAGTTCATTTAGTTTTAAACTAACTTTCATTTATCTCATTTATTTAGTTCATTTAGTTTTAAACTAATTTTCATTTAGCTCATTTATTTAGTTCATTTAGTTTTAAACTAACTTTCATTCAGTTCATTTATTTAGCTCATTTAGTTTTAAACTAACTTTTATTTAGTTCATTTAGTTTTGAACTAACTTTCATTCAGTTCATTTATTTAGCTCATTTAGTTTTAAACTAACTTTAATTTAGTTCATTTATTTAGCTCATTTAGTTTTAAACTAACTTTCATTTAGTTTTAAACTAACTTTCATTCAGTTCATTTATTTAGTTCATTTAGTTTTAAAGTAAGTTTCATATAGTTCATTTATTTAGTTCATTTAGTTTTAAACTAACTTTCATTCAGTTTATTTATTTAGTTCATTTAGTTTTAAAGTAAGTTTCATGTAGTTCATTTATTTAATTTACTTAGTTTTAAACTAACTTTCATTTAGTTCAAATAGTTTTAAAGTAAGTTTCATTTAGTTTCAAACTAACTAAACTTTCATTTATTTCATTTAGTTTTTAACTATGTTTCACTTAGTTTCAAAATAGCAAAAACTTTGCCATCTTAAATATTCGTGGTGTAAGGGTTTGAATGTTCGTCATCTATCAATGAGATCTTGGGTTCAAATCCCAGTTGGGACGGTAGAATTTAGTCTCTAATTTTCTATTTTAAATATGATTAACTGTTTAATATGTTTTGTCTAAGTTAGAAATTATTATTTTTTGATTTAAATCAATTTTTTATAAACTTTCAATTTTTGAAAATAAATAAATTTATAGATATTTATTTTTTAGTAAAAAATTAATAATTTAAAATAAAATTTAGAATTTAAATAAATTTTCTTTAAAATTAGAAATGAATAAAATTTTATTTTTTAATAAAAATATATGGATTTATTTTTTAAAAAATTGCAATTTAAAACTTAGTTTAAAATTTTGTAATTTTTTTTCCAATAATCCATACATTCTAGTTAAAAAAAAATAATAAAAATTAATTGAAATAAATGGATTAAAATAATCAGTATATTTTAATTAAAAAAGTCTTTTAATTTTTTTGTTTTTAAGAATTTTATATTTTTTAAAAAAATTACTTTTTAATAAAAAAAATGTTTTTTGTAAATTGTATATAACATATTAGATAGTTATCACCTTTTTTTAGAAAAGAATATTAGAGATAAGATTCAACCGTCTCAGCAGGGATTTGAACTCGAGATCTCTCTAATAGAGACGCTCAGCCTAATCGTTACGCCCCCATTTTACTTTATATTAATCACGCTACTTTTTTGCCATTTAATTACATACATTTAATATTCAAATGAAGACCTCAAATGTGAATTGTTTTTTTGCTAATTATGATTCAAAGATATATATTGCTGTAGGCAATTAAGGCAAGGGGGGGGTGATTGTTCTTGTTTTCCAGTTGCGCCATCTATGGCTAAGATTTTGCCTTCTGTCACACCCATACGTCACACCCATTTATAGGGCGGACCCATTCTCACATCCGTCCACAGATCGCAATTTTGACTTGAACCAGAGAACGATCACTCTCCAATTCAATACCCCCAGAGGTATAATTTGTTAAGGGAACATGGAGGATTTTATGACTCGACAGATTTAACGTGCACCAGTCACCATTTTCTGCACGGGGAGTCTTCGGCCGGCTGGATTCGAACTCCCGTTCTCAGGAACGTGAATCCAGCGCCTTGCCAACCAGGCTATCTTGATCTAAAAAAAAAAAATATTAGATCTGATGCATAGTCACGTGAAAACTGTATTCTTTTATGAAAAAAAGTGGTAGCAAATTTACACAAAAACTATTTTCATGCTTTTTATGATATTTAATATTTTTAATCTTAATAAAAAATTTAAAGGCGTAATTTCAGACCCAAAATGGTAACATTTATGCGATTATTTTGAATAGCAATTGTTATATAAAAAAAAACAATTGTTATAAAAAATAAATTTCCTGTACTTTTCTATAATAATTATCAAATAAAAAAAAAATTAAAAAAAAAAGTTTATTTTTGATTACTTTTTATAATCTCATAATATGATATATGATTTGTTCTGAAATTTTAAAAAATATTAAGTAATAAAAGTAATTTATGCTATAAGAAATAAGATGTCTCCAGTAGCTTTGTTACGTGATAACGGTAACACTAATTTCGATGAAATATGTTTAAATATGATTATGATACATTTTTTAATTTTAAAAGAGAAAACTACTATCAAAAACTTTTATTAAACTGTAATTTATTTATTTACTTATTTTTCAAAAATAATATTAAATCATTTAACTAAACTAATATACATATATATATATATATATATTTGTCATACACTTGCTCAAATGAAAATGAACAAGAGGCCTTCCTTTTAGATGACCTCGAATTGACGGGAAACCTGCCACATCGTTGCGTTGCTTAAATCAACCTTGAATTAGAATTAAAAAAGAGAAAACAAGTGGCTGTTAAGATTTAAATGATGTGATTATTTTGTTAATTTGTGATAGTTGTTTAGTTTTTCAACACTCTAAATTGTCTGTGAAAAAATTAAATAGTTTATTTGAATCTCCAGAACCCATTCTGTTTTAATATGAAAATGTTTCCCGTTAAAATTATAAATTTATGAAGATGCAGCTAAGTTTGATATTTTTAGATAAATCGCTTTCTTGAAAGTTTTAGAGGTTATGACCTTCAAAAACACGAATAGAATTGCTAAACAAGTGAAGAAACAAACGTTTTGATTTTAATGACACTACGACGTAACACGTGAGCCTCAGAACAACTCCACACGTTAATTTAGAAAAAGAATATTTTAAAAAAAAAAAAATTCTGTTGATTTAAAAAAAAAATATTAGTATGATTTAGATCAGTTTTATTTAAGAATAACTGAAAATATTTCACCTTATTAATTTACTGTAAATCATTGTATTTAACCACACCTAAAAATTCGCAATTTCAATATTCAAGCACAATTCGTAATTTCGATATTACGCTAATTTGAGAACAAGTCATTTTCTTAAAAATAAAAAAAATCCGGAAGAAATACTACTTAATCATTAAATTCTTAGAATTTATTTAGGAATAATAAGGTATTCATATCCCTCATGCTATTTTGATAATAGGGCTGACCGGCCTGTGTAGGGTTTAAGGAATTGCCCTCGCTTTGGAAAGGTTCTGGGTTCGAATTCCGGACAAGGCATGGATGTTCTTTCCTACTCTGTGCTATCTGTCCTTACTGTGGGAGCAATGTTGGCCCACCTAATATGGTGCCCCTGGAAAAGTGGCCAACAAAACTGCCCTTCAGATGTCTGTATGACGTAGGTCATTCCCCAGGCGGGAACAGGAAAAAAATAAAATTAATAATAGAAACAACTTTATTCTCATCTAAAATCTTAAAATGTGATAAAAAAAATTTCAAGTAGTAGCTAACATTTGAAAATATCCACTTAGTTTTAAAGTCAGGCAACAGGTTCATTATGTTTAATAAAGAATAAAAGTATGGTTTACGAAATCGAATAAAATATTTTTATGTAACTATTTTTGAAGCACTCAATGTGCCATATTTTATTATAACAATAAAAATATCATAAACGGTACGTTTACAAAATAGTTTTAAATAAAAGTATTTTCTGAAGCGTCTTACATTCATTTAATATTTTTCTGTTTTAGATGTCCAAAGAGAAAACCATGAAGAATACATTTGGTTGGGCTAGAGTAAAAGTGCTGGGATTGCTTGTCAACATGTTGTTCCTGTCTGCCCTTTGCTTCTCTGCCTTAGTTGAATCAGTGCAAACCATCGTCCACGCATCTCATGAAGATACGATACCGAGATACCCCATGCTTATGGTCATCCTCGGCGCCGTCAACTTCATTGTAAATATTATCTGCTTCACTTTAATAGGAGGTATAAATATTTTAGTATTGCCTCAACATACGATCTACCTTCGGGTAGTTTCTTTATAGATCGGTAGGTAGCGCTACTAAAATGTTTATAAAAATATTTTTTTTAAATATAATTTTTATTAAATATATAAACGAATTTAATATTGGCGATCGAAATGGGCCATAGGTGGCGTAGGGCAGAACTCTCTACCTATGGCAACACTTTACATGCTTTCCTCATAAGCGTGTGGAGAGTCATAGGAGAAAGAAGTACGTTAGTTTCTGTCTTGATTTTCATATAGATTAAATTGTTTTAAATTGAGAAACTATATGGGACTGAAAACTACATTAAACATAGTTCTAGAAGAAAGCATCATAGAAATTTTTAAAAAAATATTTTTATTAATTAAAAAGGAAAAATATTAAGAAAAGGAAAAAATATCGTAGTGTAGTACATTCTTATGCAACTGAAAAGAGGAGGAGGAGAGGGGAACGGAGAAGGGCCAAAGGCATGGAACTGGTCTTCTCCCCAGATGGCGTATTCAAGCGTTGCGATCGCTTATAAATATAGAAACAATTATTAACGTATAAAAATAAAATTTTTATTAAATGAAATCGGCGATCTAAATGAACTAGGTGGCGTATAACAGAACTCTTTACCTATGGCATTTTACCATTAGCGTGTGGATAGTCAAAGAAGTTCATAGCACGTTAGTTTCTGTCTTAATTTTAAAATTAAGACAGAAACTAACCTTAATTTATTTAAATTTTCTAAGCTTTGAAACTACATTGATCTCAAAACTGCTTCAAACATAGTGTTTAATTTAAGTTTCATGGAAGTTATAAACTGTATTCTTGATAATCTAAACGCGAAAAATACTATGGAATGCATCGCAGTACATTGCCATGTATCTGAGCAGAGGATGAGAGAGAGACTCTATATTAGAACCGGTTTGCTCTCCCTCATGTCATATTCGCATGTTGCGATTGCGAATAATAAATTTAATAAAAATAAGATGTAAACCTGAAATAATGTGATAAAATGGTGAAGGAAAAAAAATTTGTAAAAACAACAATTTTAGTGGCGCCCTCTGTCGATCCGTAAAATAACTACAATATTAATTAATGTGGATCGTATATTGGGACGATACTAATTTTCTTCAATATAACAGTAGTTAAATATGTTAATGCTTCATATGCAAGGCGTTTAGGTCCAAATGAGGGTGAAGTATATTTTGTGCAACTTAAGAATAAAGCAAAACAACGTGATTAAAGCACAAATAAAGGCGCAGAATTGGACATACTATAGTCTCGGTTCGATAAGCAAGAAATGTCTTCGGTATCTAAACAGTGTTTTAACATTGAGGATGGTTAACAATGTACATTTTAATATCATTTGTGATTTATTTCTCTTCGTTTTGCTTTTTTCGCTTGAAATTTGGGTTACAAAACCAAATTCAAATGATTTTCAGAAACGTAATAGGTTACAACTTCTCCCATTCAAGCAATTCAACATTGGTATATGCTTTTGGAAAAAACTGAATGAATCTATGCATTAAATAAGGTAGACAAGCTGCTCCATGTAGACTTCTATCATATACAATTTGTTCCTTAGTGATCATTCTTAATACATATTTTCAGAGTATTTGTCCTAAATAAAATCAAAAAGTATTCGCATCGAAGGCAACAACTTAGAGGAAAGCAAAAAATCTGTTAAAATCTGTTAAATCACTTGTGAGTGAAAAACAAAACCGGTTTAAACACTTGATTAAACTAAGATGTTTTCTAGATAAATTATTAATGAAACAGATTTTGATATTTTTAATCCCTCCCTCCTCAGTAATGATTTGATTGATTTCTATAATGTTTTTTTCTGGTTTTAATATTAATTTTTGTATTCTCCCTTATGTGCATTATTCTTCTGTTTGGGATATTGAAAAGAAAAAAACAAAAAGCTATACAGAATATGAGATTTATAAATTTATAGAATATTAAATACACTCTATAACAAAAAAATCGACGCACCAAGAAGGAGTTGTCCGATTGATACGAAAATTGGTGGATAGGAAGACAATGTACAGAATAGTAGATGATTAAAATTTCAGAACAATTGAATAATTTATTGCAGAGTTACAGTAACAAGTTCAATAAGGTGTTGACCTACCTCTAGCCTCGATACAAGCTGCCACACGGCGTAGCATAGACCGTTAAAGCTCCCGGATGGTCTCTTGCGGTATTTCCTGCCAAATTCGATCCAATTGTCGAACGAGGTCATCAACATTCCGTGCCAGATGCAATTGCCTTCCCATTATATCCCAGGCATGCTCGATGGGAGAGAGATCTGGTGATCTGGCAGGCCAAGGAAGAGTTTGACAAGCTTGCAGACAGTTCATAGCAAC
>NC_092209.1:72588170-72598026 GCF_043381705.1 Parasteatoda tepidariorum
TGTCTTGGCCCCCAAATTCACCTGACCTTAATCCAATAGAGCATTTGTGGTCCTACTTGGAAAACCAAATTCGTGCTGCCACGCTACCCCCTCGCAATGTGAGGGAATTGCAGGACCAGTTGGTGAGAGCTTGGTACCAGATACCTCAGACTACCTATCGGCACCTTGTGGAATCAATGCCGCGGCGGGTGCTATAGCAGTTTTGAGGACTAAAGGTGGTCTTACATGTTATTAGCAGGGTGGTCATAATGTAATGGCTCTTCGGTGTATATTACAGCTGGATATAGTGTTACTGTTTAATACAGCTAGTAGGATTACTGCTATATATAATGTTACTGTTTGATACAGCTAGTAAATAAATGGAGAAAAACATTCAAGAGAAAAACGATTTTATACATTAGAGTATTGCATGAATCAGTTCAAATGTTATAGTGAATTGAATGAGTAGTAAATCTTTCAATAACTGAATATGTAAATCTACGAATCAGTGAATCTGTGACTTAATGAACATGGATACTGGCTACATCAGTGAATCAATGCACGAGAGTCTTAGTGATATGTCGTTAATCTATCAATCAGTAAATCAATAAATAAAAACTTTTATTATAAACTTATAATCTCATGATGTGCTTCATAATTTTTTCTGTGCTTCGTTAGGATTATTTTCTATCATCAGATTACATGTCTGAACGCAAAACTAATTTAAAAATATTGTTTATTAACATGGCTAATATTATAATTCCTTAAATATTTAGGTTACACTCACCATCAAGGTTGCTCCATGACAATCAAAGAAGACGATATGCAAGTGAACTGCATCGTTCTGGATTCAGTTAATAACAGAAGAGTGTGCTCAAATAGTCTGAGATCATCGTTCGAATACCTGAGGAACACAAGAAGTAAAAAATCCATTTAGTTTAAAACATTAAAATTTTCTGTACTATGCATTGATTTCATTTAACGGAAATTGTTCGTAAATAAACATTTCATGCATTCTTTTTCATGAAAATTTTAAAAGTTAACTTCAAAATGTATACATTTCATATAAATACGATTACCAAAAAGTATCCCAGCAACAGCTCGTTGTGGGCCAGAGGGGTCATGGAGGTTCTTCCTCTTCATCCACACTACAACTTAGTGTTAGTCAAGGCTTTTTCAGTCTACTTCCTCTTGGTAGAACGATTTACTACAAGATTTCTTCACCTGTTCACTCCCAACAATCTCAAATCCATCTCTGCGCTGTGTAGCCACCTCGAAGTTACTCAACACCTGCTAGAAGAGAGAAGGCCTCAGCACGGATCAATTTAGTAGTTCGACGCAACTAACATAAACTGTGCAGTGGAGGAAAAATAAGAAAGATATCACGACTTACAGGCTACTAAGCTGCGCAATGGGGAAAAATGCGAAAAAAGTTATTACGTTTGGACTACTATAGTTTGTCTAAGTTAATAACTCCTCCGGTCACAAAGTCTGAGGCCATCTGGTGCTCTGGAAACAAGAATGACGCATTTTAGGGAGGGTAGCTTCATTCTATGACTAATACAATAGACCCAAGAAAGAGATCCCCCTTTTCTCTCCGACCCGAGTCAAAAAAACTCCAAAACAATAACCTCGCACCCTTACTAGAAATAGTCAAACCTCGTTGCCATAGTCACCTCCACAGGTCCAGACGAATGTCTGGGGGAGTTCTTATTTTGGACAAACTATAAAGCAGGGGTTTCCAACTTACATGAAACCGGGGGCCGCAATTGAAAACACCAGTCAAATGGCGGGCCGCAACTTTACCAAAATTTTATATAGGACTCTTTTATGCTTAAAGAAACATTAAATATTACTGTCATATTTTTATCAAGTTGTACAAAACGAAAGTATTAAATTACAAATTAGAATAAGAAGTAGATTTTCATCTGAGAAAAAAAAATTTTTGCATCGTTGGTATGTTAAATTTCACAAAAACAAAGAAATTCGCTTTTTTTTTTTTTTTTTTTTTTTTTTTTTTTTTTTTTTTTAAACAACGAAAGAATAGCATTTTAAACCCATACAGGTTTTTTTACGAAAATTGGCTGCAAAAAAATGACAACTACTATATTTTAGTTCACGGGTCACAAAAAAAAAGCTTCGTGGACCGGATGTGACCCGCTCGCCGCCAGTTGGTAACCACTGCTATAAAGGATCAAATTTCTTGTTTATGGTAACCAGTGCTGAGGCCTTCTCTCTTCTAGGAGGTATTAAGCTTATCCGCCTCTTCTTCTTGTAACCTCACTCTTTGAGAATGTCAATTGTTTGGTTGGATCTTAGAGTCCAATAATGTGTCACAGTCCTGCTTACTTCATGACTCTTGAGATGCTAGGTTGTCTATCATGTATTTCATGATTATATAAACTTTTACAAACATTATTTTATTAAACGGCACCAAAAATTGACCGAAGTATCCTCCTTTCAAAAATCAGCAATCTATTTTCCTCAAATTTACTGATTGCCCAAAAGTCATGGAGGTTAAGATTCTACAATTTCGTATCAAGCATCACTGACTGCAGTCAGTGTGTAGGTGGGTCACTACTTGAATCAGTCTGTGAAGGATCCGAGAGTGTACGGTATTGGTCGTCGTTAAACTGTTCTACCGTAAAGTGCACGAATTCGCTTGCAGGTCGTCGGGCTTCCGAAGCAAGGGTGCCACCCCCTTTGACGAGGATCAAAATTGTGATGGCACGTCTTCGGATCATCCTCAGGGGTGCTTCCCAGACCGTTGCCAATAGCCCATTGTGCAGCTCTAGTGTGACATAAATGAACTACAACAACAAGAGAAATAGCTTAATTTTAAATTATTTTCTTTACTTCAAGCCAAAATTTTAAATTTCATATGTGTTACAAAATATTACATTAAAACACTTAGTGTGATTCATGATAAATTTATATTATAAATTAAGATAATTTTATTGTAAAGTTATGTAAAACAATAGTTTAAGTAGCAAAATTTAACCTTTGATGGACGAAATACACTTAATTGTCACTTTAACAGTTTTAACTAGATAAACTGAAACAGAAAATACATTTTGACCGTTAAGATTTAGCCGTTAAGGCTAGTTTTAACACCCATAAAAATAAAAAAAATTAATACCTTAGAATGCTTTAGTTTATTTGTATAATTTGTTTGATATTCATCTAAATATGAATCGTTATTTGCTTATTTACCTTAACGATTGCAATGAATCGAAGGAATAAATCACTGACTTAATTGGGGGGAAAAAGAATATTCGTATTTTACAATATATAAGAATCTAATCATGGTGCGGTAGTTTTCTATTGTCGGTGCATTTTTATTGGCTGAAAAATCACATTGTAGGATCCAGTTTTCCCACACTAATTTTCCTATTGGTTTGTTTGTCATCAGCATAAAATTGATATAACGAAGGTATTGTTTTCCTATAACTATTTTTGCTGCCCTAATTCGTGCAAATCTACACCCTACTAATCCGTACTGTAATTATTACGTTTTTGATTTTTTTTCTCTCTGAATTAAGAGTATAAGAAATTAAGAATGACTAAATTAAGAGTTGTTTTTATTAGTATTATTGTTAGAATAACGTAATTACATTTTAAGATAAAGTTATTTAAAGTGTCTCATTAACCGTTTTACATTCTTTGGTGCGAATCACATTAATACACTCTTATAAATTGCGGTTAAAAATATTCGTTAAATGATTTAGAACCTAACTTTCAACTTCATGCACAAAGTAATGAATGCAAATACATCCGTGTACATGGTGTTTTAAATCATACATCCGTTCGTTTGGTGAGCAAAAATATAAAATTACAGCTATAAACTTACCGAATTTGTTACAATAATATACTTTTAATTTTAAATGTTATTTCAAAAAACGATTATTTAAAAAAATTATTTATGTTTACTGATAGATCTTAAGTATCATAAGGGAGGTAAATATTTAGGCATGGTAAGTGTTCTTTTCAGTACATACATTTTTAGTTGAATAACTTCAATTGTTTTATGCCAAGAAATAGCAATTTATTGCGAATCAATCATCGGGGTTGGTAAGCATCAGCGAACAGGGGATTTAGCCCCCAAGTTATAAATATTTGTGAGAAAAAATCTCTTTTTTATGTTTTGTGCAAGGTGTTTAAAAAAATATTTGTATATTAATTATTTTCTGTGAGAGAAAATCACTTTTATAAAAAATATCAATGGTTTCATTTTTAAAAAAAATATTTGTATTATACAGTAAAACCTCATTACAGCAATATTTTGGGGACCAGAGAGGGTCAGCAATATTTTGGAGACACATTAAGATTTTTTTTTTTAATCTTAATGTTATATATGTATTAACTATAAATGTTTTTATTAATTTGCTAACTAACTCCCTGGCATTACAGCCCATGTTGGACCATGGCCTCCCTAACAATTTTCCTCCAAAGTCGCCTGTCTCTATCTCTTTGTTTCCAGTTTCGGACTTAGAGTCTTAAGGTCTTTTTCCTCCTCGTCAAACCATCTTTTGACCGGCCTTCCTCTTATCCTTTGGCCCTGACACTGCCCCTTGAATATCTTCTTAATGCCTCTGCTTTCCTCCATTCTCTCAAGGTGTCCTAGTCATTGAATTCTCTTTGCTTTCACATAATTGATTATATCTTTATCTTTAAATAGTCTTGCAATTTCAAAATTGTATAGCCTTCTCCACAGATCACCCTCTTTGACAGGTCCAAAAATAGTTCTAAGAATTTTTCTTTCCCAGGTAATCAGCATTTTTTCTTGTTTCTGGATTAGAGTCCATGTCTCTGATCCATAGATAACGGTTGGTCTGATTATAGTTTTATAAACCTGAAGCTTTGCTTTTCTCGTTATTACTTTTGATATTAGCAATCTCTTAAAGTGCAAAATAGCTGCGATTTCCAGCATTTAGTCTTTGCTTAATCTCTGGCATTATATCATTGCAGATTAATTTGTTATTTGTTTATTAATTTGCAGATAGGTTAATTATGGTTAAGTATTAAAAACAATTAAAATAAAATAAGATCGCAAACATACCTGAAGACCGTTTTTATTGAAAATAATCCGATATTTTTGTTGGTTGACTTAATAATCAGAAGAATGAATATACAAACAAAGTATGCATTGAGTTCAAAGTACGAAAATTGATTTTCGTCTGTGAATTGTGCTCCACCCGCCCTCTGCGGAAAAAATTCTTTTTCAGGTGTTAATGTGGTGCTTGTGGTCATTTGTGACTCATCATCAACTTTTAACATGAAGGAAATGAAATCAGATAGGAGATGCTGTGACTTCTTGAGGGAGGCAGTTCTAAGAATGGAAGCTTTTAGGGTGGTCAGCGGTGAAATGGCAAAAGATGATAAAATAAGATTTTTTACATTATTTGGAAGTCAATAATAAATGGAAAAAATATGGTTGAAATTGGAAAAAAATCGTTTTACAGGGGTTTATTGCTTTAGCGAATATCGTAATATTGAGAGGAGAATAACATTAATTCATATGGAAGTTCGTTGGAACCACGAAACATTGTTGTAATAGAGGGAGTCATTGTTGTATCGGATATCACAGTAGCGAGAGCTCACTGTATATATTTTTGTGGAAAAAATCATTTTTGAAGAATATGCATCGTTTTTTTTTTTTTTAAATATGTATTCGTTATAAGTATAGTCTGTGAAAAAGATCTTTTTTACAGGATCTGGCTTCTACAGTAATCACCAAGTTTTGGATGTCTCACGTGACGTGTCTTCCTGCTTAGTGGTCATAGTTTGTGGCTGTATTCTACTCCTTATGAATGGCCTCATTCTCAAGTATGCGGATGCTATTTTGGCCATAGCATCTGTTACTGTATTATATGGTTCTACCTATCCTTTCAGTAAGTATTTGAACGATTCTTAATTCCTAGATGTCCGATAACGGACAAAATAGAGTTAACCGTTAACCGACATTATAGAAAACACGTAAATGTATGCCTCTATATTCTTTGCCTCAGTCCTGTTCAAAATATTAAAAAAAAACTTTTTCCTACGTCTAAATAGGGATTCTTCCTCACGCAGAAATAAGCAGAACTCGTTGCATAATTAGAATCGGTTGACTAAGAAAAGTGAGAAAAGCATTTTGTTTCATAACCGTCGTTGAACAATTGACCCAATTTTTGGGTTTGCGACACTAATGTTCCACTCAGTAGCCTTTTAATATTAAGACCAATGCAGAAGACGAGGGAACTCCTGGATCAAGTATTGGGAGAAATTTTCTTTCGTGGAGTACTTTTTGATGCAACTAACCCGCATCGTATTACATGGTGAGGAAAAACTCGAAACCCTGCCACGGTTAGCCTGACAAATTGGGACTCTAACTCATGATCCATCTACCACTGAGGGTATCTTACGTCAGCACTGTGGTTGGTGTGAGACGGGTGCGGAATTCGTATCGACCAGCCTTAGCTGGGATTTGAACCTGGTTCACC
Organism: Parasteatoda tepidariorum; assembly: GCF_043381705.1. Lineage (NCBI taxonomy): Eukaryota > Metazoa > Arthropoda > Arachnida > Araneae > Theridiidae > Parasteatoda > Parasteatoda tepidariorum. The sequence continues at coordinate 72,594,632 of NC_092209.1, forward strand.
TCATTCGAAGGCGAGCGCTCTATCCCTTGAGCCATCAAGGCTCAAACTAGAGAATTTTGCATTTTATTTTATAAATCAGTCGTTGAACAGTCGACCCAATTTTTCAGTTTACGACTATAATGTTCAAATCCGTAGCCTTGTAATTTTGAACCCAAATCAGAAGACAAGAGAACTCCTGGATCAAGGATTGGGAAAAATTTTCTTTTGTGAAGGATTTTTTGATAGAACTAACCAGGGTTTGCGTGACATGTAGAAGAAAACCACGAGAACCTTCCATGGTGTGCCTGGCGGCAAAGGATCTCTAACCCATGATCCGTGTACCACTGAGGATATTTCACGTCAGCACTGTGGTCGGTGCAAGTCGGATGCGGAATTCGAATCGACTAGTCATTACCGGAATTCCAACCTGGTTCACCTCATTGGAAGGCGAACACCCTATCCCCTGAGCCATCACTACTCAAATTTTGTATTTGAAGCTGTTGTGTGTCTACTGAAACATAAATTAAGAATACGACTCTTTTAAAATTCGATTTCTCAGGAGCTATTCAACCGATTTCACACAAATTTTGTTCGTTGCAATTAAAAATTAAGTTCAAAATTAAGTTGTATACCCTTCTGTTCCAAACTTTTTCGACTATTATTGAATAAAATAATAAAAAATAATGAATATTTTTCAAAAGTCATTTTTTGCAGGGATTGGATAATTAGCATATAATTATTATTTTTGGATAAACCAATTATGTAATTCTGTGCGAAAATTTTTCAATTCGCTTAAAAACATTTTTGATATATGCCGAAAGAAGCAAAAAATAAAATAAACATTAAGGGGTTAGCATTTTGGATCGTTCTCCAGACCAAACTATTGGGACCATATTTCCCAGATTACGGCTACCCATATATTTTGGGAGTCAGAAAGCGGAATCCGTCTGAAAAAGGTTATGTTTATTCAGAAAAAGTACGTTTTTGTGTCTCATTTCTTAGTTTAAAACATCGCCTGCACTAATTGATTAGCATATTTGAGTTCACCCCCTCAAACCATTATGATTGAGTCCTAGAAAGTATAGATCAGACGATTAGGATCAAAAGTTATTCAGGGTGATCCATTATTGGGCACTGTACGTAAATGATGAAACTCTAAAAATGCAAATCAAATGATGGTATGGTTCCAGACTGACGTCTGATATTTTTATACTAAGTCTGATATTTTGACTTTTTAGTCAAAATATCTAACTTCACAAAGTGATAGACGAATATTTGAAATGTTACTCTCCATTTCTTACTTTGTAATTTAATTGGACTCAGCGACAACCATATCCGTGAATAGCAAATGATATATTAATTTAAGAAAGAAATACTATCTTTAAATTCTTATATCGCATTGTTTTTCAGTCCGTGAATTTGGCTTGATCATGTTGCAAAGTATACCAAGTCATATTGATGTTTCTGGCCTGACAAGAAGACTTCTAATAGAGGTAACAGTTTTTTTTTTTTTTTTTTAAATCACATGTTTTTCTTACCCACACACTGAAGGGCAAGAATCCGAATCATTAGAGAAAAAAGTGATCTTTCACCCCCTCTCTAGTGAGTGGTTGGGGACACACACTGAAGGTCAAGAATTCGAATCCCTAGAGAATAATGTGATCTTTCACCCTCTCTCCAGTGAGTGGTTATGGACACACACTGAAGGTCAAGAATTCGAATCCCTAGAGAAAAATGTGATCCTTCACCCCCTCTCCAGTGAGTGGTTGGGGAACACACTGAAGGTCAAGAATCCGAATCCTTAGATAAAAGGGTGATCTTTCGCCTTTTCTTCGCCACACTGAAGGTCAAGAATCCGAATCCTTAGAGAAAAAGGTGATCTTTCGCCCCCTCCTCAGTGGGTATGGGGTGTTCGAGTTGAGCATTACTGAATAGCTTTTAAAAATATTAAATGTGACTATTTTAACTTTACATATATTTCTCGAGATATTAGACAGTTTTCAAAGTTTTTTTACACCGTTTATAATTCAACTTTAACGAAATCACTGTCCGAATTCATACTTAATAACAGTCACCGTTAATTTGCCCCTGAATATGATTCAATGTTAAAACCATTTTTATGATATTGCACTAAATATTATTTGTATTAATTAATCAAATGTGGATGTGACTCTTAAACCATTAAGATTGCGTGAAAACCCCAATAATTGAATAGAAAATTATCATAAATTAGTGATTTTTTTCAGAAAATTACTTTGTGAAATCGCATGAAAAACAATAGAAAATGACCATCAATCTGAAATACTTCAAAAACATTAAAAGGTTCGTGTAACTTATGAAAAGTCTTTAAATAAATCAAAGTTGTAATAAGAGCAGAAAAAATACATGTTTCGTAAGAAAAAGAAGTAAATTCCCTCTTCTTCCTTTTTAAACACTCTTCAAACTTTAAAATGTTAACTTGTTAAGCTGCATGTTCACAAACTTAAAATTAATATCATATTTTTGTTCCTTGATTTACTGAATGTTCATCATCTTCATGATTGACGAACTTGTGAAGATACATACTTACAAATTTAAATTGAATATCATATTTTAGTTTCCTGATACACTGAATGTCCATCATCTTCGTGTGTGATAAACTTGTTAAGACACATATTATCAAATTTAATCATATTTTAGCTCCCTGATATACTGAATGTTCATCATCTTCATGGGTAACGAACTTGTGAAGACACATACTTACAATTTTAAATTGAATATCATATTTTAGTTCTCTGATATACTGAATGTCCATCAACTTTGTGTGTGATAAACTTGTTAAGACACATATTATCAAATTTATTCATATTTTAGTTCTCTGATACACAGAATGTCCATCATCTTCGTCGGTGATGAACTTGTTAAGACACATATTAACAAATTTAAATTGATCTTATCTAGTTCCCTGATATACTAAATGTCCATCATCTTCGTCGGTGATGAACTTGTTAAGACACATATTAACAAATTTAATCATATTTTAGCTCCCTGATATACTGAATGTCCATCATCTTCATGGGTGACGAACTTGTGAAGACACATATGCATACAAATTTAAATTGAATATCATATTTTAGTTCCCTGATACACTGAATGTTCATCATCTTCGTGTGTGATAAACTTGTTAAGACACATATTACCAAATTTAATCATATTTTAGTTCCCTGATATACTGAATGTTCATCATCTTCATGGGTGACGAAGTTGTGAAGACACATACTTACAAATTTAAATTGAATATCATATTTTAGTTGCCTGATACACTGAATGCCCATCATCTTCGTGTGTGATAAACTTGTTAAGACACATATTATCAAATTTAATCATATTTTAGTTCCCTGATATACTGAATGTTCATCATCTTCATGGGTGACGAA
>NC_092209.1:72601062-72680649 GCF_043381705.1 Parasteatoda tepidariorum
ATCATTTAATAACAATCATTTAATAACAACAATATTTGTTGTTAAAAATGCATATAACATTCAAATTTGAAGCAATAAAATAATAATCTTTGCAACCGTACATTTATCGTCGAAATAAAATTGGGCGGTGATACCCGACATTCAAGTGAGCGGGGCTACCCGAAATCCCATTTTTTTGTAAATTTGTAATTACTCGAACAATTTTTCACATATAAACTTCTTTCTTCGTGCAAATAAAACTTAAGACTTCATACTTTAATGCTGTGTGTATACAAAAAATTATTTTTTTAGTATTAAAATGAAGTTTAATCGAAACATTCAACCAATTTTTCTTAATTTCATGACTACTGTATTCAACATATTTTCAAAACTATTGTTTACCTTGTTAACAGCTGCATAAATGCTTGAAACTTTGAAAATAATCTTTTTTTAATTGTATAACAATTAATGTCCGCTGCCCCATTGACTTGCAAAAATATTCTATACATATGAAATTGACTGTAGGCGGGCCTACCCGACTCTCCCCTACCTATATTGCCCAATAGCAGTCAAGATGACTGGATTGTAAAAGAATAACTAATGTGTAAAGAAATTTGTTTAAAATTAATTTTTAATATTATTTAAAGTTAGATAGCAAGTTATTAGTAAATATTAACCATAAAAAAAATTTTATGTTGAACAAAAGTCACAAAATTCTAAGAAATTGTGTCATTATATACATCATTGTTTTTCTAATTGAAATTAAAAAGCAGTCAAAATGACTTCGCGCAATCTAGTGCTGTGTGGCTCTCTGCGCTTCTTGTATTAGGTCTGGTAAAAGTTTTAAAAATAAGTAGTCTTAAAAATATATATTTTAATATTTATTTTAAAATATGTATCATTAGTGTTTTATTTCATATATTTATTTTTAGTTTTGTTTGCTACTTTATTTACATTGGAAAACGGTCGAAATTTTGGTTAGAAATAAATTTTGTTTCCATTATTTAGATAATAACTTTAACTTGTATAAGCATGAGAAATAAAGTTTCAGTTATAATTTGAGCACTCCAGCTAATCAAAAAGTGGTTGAAATTTCGATTAAGGATAAATTTCATTTGGTGATGAAATGGCATTTTTTGTTACTCTCGAAGTGAGTGAAACTGACATTCGTTTAGTTTTGAACACTCAAATTTGTTGGAAAGTGGATTGATTGATAAATTTTTTTATATGACGCTAAACTTCATTTGGTAATGACAAATTCGACTTGTAACTCCAGACCAAATTTGAGCATTCTAATTATTCAAAAAATTATCAAAAATTTAACTGAAATTTGGTGATAAATTCTTCTTGTAGCAGTTAGAAAATGATTGAAATTCGTTTAAATATTATAATCAGTGTGCTTCAGACCGCTGTGTCCTAAGATTAGATGAAATGAGGTTTAAAGATAGATCAGTTTTAATGACGATAAATTTCGCTTGGCGTTAAAAATGACGCCAAATTCTGCTTGTAGCAGCCAGGAAAGAATTGAAGCTTGCACTATCTTCAGGCACAAAGCTCTAATAAAGGTTTAAGGACTCTAGCTAGTCGGACAGTGGACGAAATTGCGATTGAAAGATCTCCTACCGCCCAGCACACTAGAAAGGGAGTTAAAACAGTGAAAGTACAGTCGGACTTCGATTTAACGAACTTCCATTTTGCGAATTTCTCTATTTTGTGATTTTTTCTTCTTCGTGGAACCATGAACATTTTGGAAATTTCTTCAGAAAATGACTTCCAAATAGAGAAATGAATTTTCCAATTAAAGAGCTTTTCCTTGTGATCCACTTTTCCTATTTCCCAAAATATTCCAGAACTTTTCAAACTTTTTGTTAGCATTTCAAACAAAAAACTCAGACAAAATTTACGGATTTTATCAGTTGCAATTAAACTTAAGAACGCGTGTATACTTGAAATGTGTATACTTTTTGAATGTATACTTAAAATTACTTTTATAATAAATGCAGCTATAATTTTATACATAAATTTAGCTTTTTTTAGTTGAAAATGTATGTAGCATGATAGTGTAACACTGGATTATGTTTTGCTCTTTTCTTGCTTTCCATGCAAATTTCTTTTATGGTTAATATTTATAAAATAAACAGTAGAGACCAGTTTACGAGATAAAGGTGTATCAGTTGCTATTTTAATTATGTCTAGTGTTTATAAATTTAAAACCTGTTTTGCGTCGTTTAAGTATTTCAAATGGTGATTTTCTATTTAACGAATTTTCCATATAGCCAACTTTTTATCGGGATTCAGCGATATGTTAAATAGTAATAATAATAAATATTGTACCGACTGTTATAATAATAATAAATAATGTAATATGAAAAATACTGGAAATGGAAGAGATCAGGCTTGTAAATAAATAAATTTTTTATTTCTTCCAGGGTGATTTGAGTGAAGTAAATAATTCTGAATGCATTCTTCAATGCTCTGTGTCCAACAACTGCAAAGCCTTGACTTGTTGTGGCCCGATCACAGGCGGGCCCGAATGCTCAGCACGCTTACGATGCAACGCGAATGAAGCGATCGCTTTTGCCAAAGAAAACAATCTAAATCAGATTCCAAACAAAATCGAGAACAATCTGTATCATCTGGAACAGATGCCCGCCAAAGTGGAAAATCACCAGAACAATCTCTATTTGTACCAGGACGAAAAGGATTCTGAATTTTTCCCGTTGACGTCCGACTATGATTTTAGCACTTTTAGAACAACTAGAGAAACCACAATGTGATATGCACGGAATTTGTATTGTGTTAAAGTTACTACGCTCAATTTACTATAGTACTTACTCGATCAATTTTATTTTTAGTTTTGTATGTGCAAGTTGCAAGGAAAAATCAGGAGTCTATCAAATAACTTTAGAACTTAAAAAATTGCTAATGGAACAAGTGCCTTATATTCCAACGCTAAAAAGGACATCAGTGCCCTCTAGTGATGAAATTCCTGGGAAATCGTTCCTTTTTTTCAAAACTACATTATTTAGGTATCATTCGTACGATTCACAAGATATAAAAAGTAAAATATAATTATAACTATTATAATTTATTATATTTTACTACAAATTATATTTTAGTCAAGAAATGATGAAATTACTTTGTTAGCAAAAATTAGACACTTGTCTAATACTGCAGCTTTATCAGTTAACATGCTAAAAAAATCAAAGAGAAGAACGGTTTATGTCCATGAAAATTGATTATGAGAGAAAAAAAAATGAATTTCAAAGCGGGCATGAAACGTTTCTCCTTATCTTCACATAGTAATAACTCTCGGGGGGAAAACGATAATAATCCTCAAAATGCAACAGATAGAGATCGAATCGTCATTTTTCGAAAAATGGACATTAACCGTTCTTCCCTCTTGATCTGTATTTGTAATTACATACTGATTTTACATGACATCCTGTTGGAGCTTTATTTTCAAATCAATTTAAAGTTTCATAATTTATAAATTACTTTTAAATTGTTATAAATAAAGAATATAGAACAATATATAAATGTAAAACAATTTGTTATAAGAAATTTTTACTGCAAATTTAAAAATCAAGCCTATAGATTTAGAACTGAAGAACTTCCCATATCATGTATCAAAATTAGAAGAGAAATTAAAAGAAAAATGCTTCATAGCTTTTTAATATTTTTGTTACTATTTTTTGTAATGTTTTACAAGTTTGTTGCTTCTCTTTAATTGAAACATTGAAAAAAAACAGAGTTTATTATATATATATTGTATGTTCTCTATAATATTTGATCGAATATTTTTGATGAATAATAAACCATAATATTAGATAAATTTATATTTGATCTTATATTAAATTGATTTACTTAAGTTGGATTACAATTTTTTAAGAATAAATACTATGTGGTGCTACAACATTATGATATTATAGATTGTAAATAAAATTTATACTTTTGTACTTCTTATTTTGTTTAATTAATTCTAATTACAAAACTAGTATTCGCTGATGGAAAATGATAAATGTCATGGCGAAATCCGAACTATGAGATTATCAGATATCATAGATCGAATATGATATTGAAATTCAGATAATTTAAGACAAAACAATATGTTGTAAGGGAAAAAAAAAAATTTTAAAAATCACCAATATAACTTTTGAGATAGTTCAATAAATTTTTCATTTGCTAAAAATCAATCTTAATATTCAGATGAATATACTTTTAATATGCTTATCAGTGAGTAATAATTACTATTAATGAACTTGGGTCTACTTTTAGAGGTTCGAGCCTACCACTTCTTGTAAACTTTTTATTTGTGACCCTGCCCACCCAACCCTGAGATGCGTAAACGTCATATTAAGTGCCGCGGTGGCTAAGTAGGTAGAGCGTCGCCTTTCCAATGAGGTGTCCCAGGTTCAAATCCCAGTAGTGGCTTCTTAATACGAATTCTGCTCCTGGTTCGCATTGACCACGGTACTAATGTAAAATATCCTCAGTGGTAGGCGGATCATGGGTTAGAATCCCCTTGCCGTCGAGCTAACCATGGGAGGTTTACGTGTTTTTCCTATCCATGTAAAGCAAATGTAGGACTGTTAAATCAAAAAGTCCCACACGAAGACTAGTCAGTCCAAATGCTTGATCCAGAAGTTTCCTTGTCTTCTGTATTGTGTTCAAAATCAAAAGGCTTCGGAGTTGAATATTGATAGTTGTAAACTCAGAATTGGGTCTGCCATTCAAAGCCGGTCATAAGGAAAATGTCATATTAAAACCATTTTTAAAAGAAAAAATAAATAAATAAACTATATTATTCGAGATGACCTATTTTTGAATCATAGCATGAGATTTAATACTTTCTTAAATGCTTGAATTTAATAAGTTTTACATTTTTCTATACTTATTTTTAAAAAAAGCAGCTGTTTTTTACGTAATTCTTAACCTTTCATGTAAAAAAGGTTATGAAATTGGACACAAAAGCTTTTTTTTTTCCTCAAAGGATACAGATTCTCGACCCTCAAAATATCGGGCTGGGAAATAATGGGGGGGGGACCAACATGAACAAGATGGTTACCATCATAAGCATCTATCAAAAACCATCTTACTTCTTGATGGTACCATCAAGACCAACCATCACCCCATAGGAAATAGTAGTTTAATCAGAAGAATGATCGAAAATTCATATATTTACGCGAATAATTAAAGCATAAATTTTGCACCCATTTATGACATTCATTTGTCCAAAAATAACTGCATTTAAAAATATTTTTTAGCCATTTATTACTAATTTCTTTATTAAAAATCTTTTTTTTTTTAATTAAAAGGAATAAAAAATTTATATCTTGTTAAATAATATTTAATTTTATAAGGCAAAATCCAAACTTAAATGAAATAAAGCGACTTTAAGAATTAAGAACTTAAGAAGCTTCTTCGTCGCTTTAAGAAGCTTCTTCTTAAAGCGACTTTAAGAAGAAGCGATTAAGAACTTTAATGACTATGAATTACAGGTATTTTGAAAAATTTTGGCAATTTTGAAACCTAGAACTTGCTTTACATGTACAATTTGTTTCAAACATTTGTACAGGTAACCCGAGTAAATAATGTTTTCTTTCGATTTTCTTTTTAATCGTTTTTAAAGGGCATTAATGATTGATGGTATTTCAACGTAGCCGATTATAGAGAATCTAAAAATAAATTGATCTTTCTGTTTCGAAATTTAATTATTTAAATTTATTATCACTCGTATCATGTGAATGTCAAAAATTACACTTTATCTAGAAGCACCCATGTTTGAGAACTATACGTGTTAAAGTTTTTTAAGATACTTTATTTTTAATTTTATTTGAAATAAAACATATGTTGGAAATCAGTCTTTAAGTATTACCGTAGAGCTCAATGCTACTGATATTCTTTCTGTCGAAATAATTTCAATTTTAAAGTGTTCAACTTTATTACAACTTCGCGAATTTAAACATAAAGTAAAGAAAACCCAAAAACACTTTGAAGAATAATAGGTACAAAATCTCAATTTAATTGACATTAAAAAACTTTATAACTAATTATCGTTTTAAACGCATTCCAATATTACGAAGCAAAAATAAATTATTGTATAAAATTTGAATGGGAAAATAACAATGCCTGCTGAAACTAACAGAATTTTTAAATGGGCAGTTTAAACTGGGCATATTTAAAAAAAAGCTATAGAGAAAAAGGCAAAAGAATAAAAAATAAATAAATATTGATTTATAGCAAAAATATTTATATTAACCAATAACTTTTAAAAATGAATATTAGCTATGAAGTTATTCAACACTCTGTTGTTGGCTAGGGGGTAATGGAATCACAATTCAGTGACCAACGACATTATATGGGCAATGGGGGGTCAGTATTACGCACCGATCGCCTTTACTTCTCAGAAAAGCTGATAACCAACAATCTGAAGATGCTTGGACTTCAAGTCGCCACCGGAGATCGTAAATCACAGCGACGGCTCAGCTCTTTAACCACTAAGCCATCGCGAATAATTAATTTCACTATTTTAAAATGCTTCAGTATACAGTATGAAATTGTACATTAAATTACTCCTTAATTTGTAAAATCACAAATAATTCAAACAATCTGATTTTTTTTTTTAAATTTTTGTTTATAATAGAAACACATAATAGATAAACTCAAATAGAAGAAAAACAAGAAAGAGAAAAATTTATGGAAATTAATGGCATAAACCATTATTATGATTAATGAAATGTTTAATAACTTGAAAAGACTTAACTATAATAATAATTTATACAATTTGAATACAAATTAAATATTTTAGCATAAGCATTAAAAATATAAAATTAAAAATTTCTCTTAAAAATTTGGATTATGAAAACTGGAAGTAATTTGGTAAATATGAAAGAGTTTCCCTAAAAGATTTAATTGATTTTTAAATTCGTTTAATTGTATGCGGTATAATTAAATTCCTTTTTAAATTTTAAAATAAGAAGGTCAACACTAACTGAAAAACTAACTATTTTTTGTATGGAGGAGGACGTATGGATTTTTGATTTTGTTTCAGTTTGATATATTAAAACATATGAAAATGAATGAAGACAAAAAATTTTAGAAAAAATCAAAAGCATAAAAACATTTTTTTTATTAAAAAAAATAGTAATAACTTTAACATAGTTAGTTTTATTATATCACATTCGGGATTTAGTCTAAGGAGCAACACTGATTTCACAAAAATGAATCAGTCTTACACAAATTAAATGAATAATTTTTTATTTTGTTTATATTTATGTTGACACATTTTAGACACACAACAGAAAAAGATAAAAATTCAAAAATATATATTATATAATTTAATATATTATACTAAATTTATTATATCGAATATTTTGTATTAAATATATTGTATCAAAAATAATATTTAAAAAACGAAAAATGAACAAGTTTATTAAATTTTATAAACAAAAAAACAATAACAGTCACTATTCTTACAAAATTGATAGAAATTGAAACGTACATTTATATGATTGTAAATCTTTTTTCTCTTTCTGTAAAATGTATTTTAAACTAATAATATTTTCAAAAAATTAAAAACAACAAAATAAATATTTTTTTTAAATTGAAATATATATTTAACTTTGATAAGTATAAATTTATCTCTATATTATTTAACAAACACCTCTGATTTCATACCGACTTTCAAAGCTTGGCTAGAATCTTAAGCTTGACTCCTTTGTACAAAATGGTAAAACACTCCGTGGACCGAAATCACAAAAAATTGGGAACAATATTCTTTTGTACTGATAGGTATAGGGACTGAGTACCAGGGGCAACCACTCTTTTTCTTCTAAATAGTATAATGGTAGCGAAAAAAATAAGAAAGAATGGTTTTTAAAACATCTTAACTTTGGAAGAATGAGTATCAATGCAATATTCATTTTCAATATGAAAGTCTTTACTAACACTCAGTTGGTTATAAGTGCTTCATCTATAAAGTTAACAATCGTTACATGTTTATCTAATTTTACAGATAGATTTTTTAAAAAATTGTTTTCACATGTTTATGTAATCAATCACAAAAGTATTATTTTGATAATGCACAGGGGTCTGTCCAGACATTTTGTGAAAGGTCCGTTTTTGTAAAATTGTGAAAAAATTACTCGTAATTTGCGAATATAAAAGAAACGTTAAGTCGCATTCTTTCAACCAGGGTCCCGCTTTTGTGAATTTGTGCAAATAGGGTCCTGTTATTGAAAAAAAACTTTTTAAAGGAGTTTAAATTGTAAAAAGATACAAGATTATGCTCAACACTGTAAAATTATAATAAAAAAATTTAATTTTAAACGATAAACAGCAATTACTGCAACTAAATTAGAGATGCAACATACAAATATTTGGTATTTAGCCTATACTGCTGAACGCAGAATATTCATTTCGTACGAATAAAGGAAGAAGCGTCTGCGGAAGACAGAACTTTAGTTCGTTTACATCTGTCTTTCTTTCCCCTCTCCCTGGGAAGGGTTTATTCGATTAACAAAACAATAATGAAGATAAACAAATTTGTGAAGGGTCCGTTTTTACGTTAAAATATTTTGTGAAGGGTCCGTTCTTATTAAAAGATATTTTGTGTAGGGTCCGTTAACGGACCCAAATTTCTTCTAAACAGACCCCTGATGCATATAACAAAAGCTTTTCAAAATTAAAAATATACATAGAAAATTTACACAAGCACAAAAGTTCCTTAACTTTCTTGATTGATACTACCTAACTTCATACCACCTTTCTTGATTCATACCATCTTGATTTGCTTAACATGCCAATTTCTATTCAAAACACCATATGGCATACACAAATAAAACTTCAATGAGTACTTTTGTAAGTAGACTGTAGCATTTCAAGTCATTACATTTATATTTAAGGAACCGCTGTACTAACTAATATATTGTTACATAACCAATATTTTTTTATATGAATTACCAATTTCAAAATCTATCTTTGAGCAAGATACATCCACGTGCTTGATATTGTATTCTAAAAAATTTCTGACTACATTTTATTTTACGCATGGATAAAATTTCAGTAAAATAGAATTCGGCATATTATTAGAGATATTTTATTATTGATACTATAACTCTTAATCCTTTAAAATGATATTTAATGTTTTTGAAAAACAATGCATTCACAAATCAAAGACTCATAATTTCAAAAAGTACAGTCCATTTATCCATAGATAATTTTTGCACATCTCCCATTTTAAAGTTGTGCGCTTTGATCATGAGTTTAATAGAAAATGAAAGTTTCTTTTATGATTTAAACAAGTAAGAAAATTTTATATAAATCTACACTATCTTTTATACAAAAGAATATTTTAATATTTAAAAGTACAAAAACTGTATAAAGGAAAATAAATTTGTACATTCAAATTATTTCATGTTTACGTAAACAAATGATATTTTAAAGATATGGATAAATGATTTTTATATAAGCTACAATTTTTTTTAACTAAGCACTGTGGGATAAATGGCAATTTTTAGAGCAATCATTTCAGCTTCTTAATTCCTTTATATATTCCCCATACAACAACAACAACCCCAAGAACACGAAGAGCAACATAGGCATTATTTCTCCCTCGCACGACTTGTTTGATTGCTTTCTCCTGTTAAAGAAATAAAAATAATCACTCATAACCTGTCAATATTACATTTAAAAAAAGATATCCAAAGGTAATTTTTAAAAAAAATTGTACAATAAATAGTTTCATTACTGTATTTTTTTTTAAAAAAAATAATACATAAAAACTAATAAAAGTTACTAGCGACTTATAGAATTTACTTAATGGATTATAAAATTTACTCACAGAATTCAATGAACTTAGAATGAATTTATTAAACTTATTGAATTTAATGATATGAAAAATTCCTAAAACAACAAATCAAGTAGAATAGACAAGATACTTCAATTACTCTAGAATAATTTGTGGTGGGCCTCTGTAATTAAAATGTTTGCTATATTATGTTTTTTCTTTTAAAAAAACTAATCCAATGTTTAAAGAGTTGAAGCAGATAAAGTACAATGAAGAGCCGCGATGGCTTAGAAGATAAAGCGTTCGCCGTCCAATGCGGCGAACCGGGTTTGAATCCCAGTCGATACGAATTCCACATCCGGCTTGAACCGATTGCAGTGCTGACGTGAAATATCCTCAGTGGCAGACGGATCATGGGTTACAGTCCCCTTGCCGTCAGGCTAACCGTGGGAGGTTCTGATGGTTTTCCTCTCCATGTAACGCAAATGCGGGTTAGGTCCATCAAAAAGTTCTGCACAAAGGCAAATTTCTCCCAATACTCGATCCAGGAGTTCCCTTGTCTTCTGGATTGGGTTCAAAATTACAAGGCTGTGGAGTTGAAAATTAGTAGTCATAAACCCATAAAATTGGGACGGCTGTTCAACGACGGTTATAAAGTACAATAAAGAACCATGGATTCATATTTGTTAACTTCTAAACGAAACCTATATATTTTTGTTTCAGTTATATCTCTCAATCTTCTCATATTTTACCTGATTTCGAACATATCTTTGAATCAAAGTTTAAGGACACATTTAGTTTGTCCAATACAAATAAGACCACATTAGTAATAATAGTGATAAAAGTGTACGAATTAGACTTCAAAGATATTAATTCAGAAAGAGCAATTTTTCTAAGATCATTGGTAAAAGATCTAGCATTTAAATTAACAATGCTGGAATCAAAATGAAAAATTTATTCCTTTTCAGAGGTATTGAGAACACTAAATTTAAAAGCTCTCTAAATAATGTCAGGTAACTTAGGTATTGATGATCAGTAGAGTAGAACGAAGTTGTTATTAAATTTAAACGCATTGAGTTGGCTATTAGTTTAGAGCAACAGAAGAGAGATTAACAGCAGAATAATGGTACAAATTTTGTTGAACACAAGCGGATGTTGAAGTTCAACCAAGCCCAGTTGTCACGACTTAGCAAGGCTGAGAAAAGGAAGTAAAAAAAAAGCCTGACACCATCCTTTCATTGTACTGTTTTACATCATTACTTGATCTTTTGCAATAATTTTGAAAAGTAACAATGCTTTCACTAAGATGCATAACTTTTTTTATTTTTAACAAAACATATTAAATTTCAAATTTTAAAAACAAGAAATTTTACATTAAAAAATCTAATGGGAAAGAGATATTAATTGATGAAATTTAGTCAATTGATTTTTCTCAAAACTGATTTCAGTTCTCAGGACAGTAGAGTGGCACCCATACATTGCCGTTTTTATTTGATGCAGGTGTTTGTTTATTAATTGAAAGCCTTGATTGTTTGAACATATAGTTTGTCTACGATAATCACTCCCCCGTCACAAAGTCTGAGACCGTCTGCTGCTATGGAAACAAGAATTAGTGTATTTCAGGGAGGAAAGCTTCTCTTCACTCTAAAGCTAACACAATACACCGAAGAAAAAAATTTCCTTCCTCTCCCCGACCCAACCTGTCCTAAACACTGACTCCACACTGCTACTTGAAATAGTTATACCTCGTTACCATAGTCACCGCCATGGGTCCAGACGAATGGCTAGGGGAGTTTTTACTTTAGATAAACTATAACTCTTCTTGTTTTGAAATTCTGTGTTTAATCTATCAATAGATAGAATTTTTAATGAGAAATTAATAGATGGATAANTTCAAAATAATTTCAATTTTAAAGTGTTTAACTTTATTACATCTTCGCTAATTTAAACATACTGAAAAGAAAACCACATAACACTTGAAAAAACAAATGGTACAAAATCTCAATTTAATTAACACTAAAAAAAATTATCGTTTTAAACACATTCCAATATTAAGAAACAAAAATAAATTATTGCATAAATTATGAATAGGAAAATAACAATGTCTGCTGAAACTAACAGTATTTTAAAAAGAAATCTGTTTAAACTGGGAATATTTAAGAAAAGAAGTAGGGGAAAAAATTTAGTTATAACAAAAATATTTATATTGGTCAATAACTTTAAAAAGAAAAATAACTATAAAGTTACTCATTCCCGCCATCCAGCCAACACCCCGTTGTTGGCCAGGGAATAATGGAGTTAAAGACTTCACAATTTAGTGACCAACGACATCATATAGGCAATGAGTATTACGCACCGATCGCCTTTACTTATCAGAGAAGCTGAGCCCCAATCAACTCGTAAATCACAGCGACGGCTCAATGCTTGAACCACTAAACCATAACGAACAATTAATATCGCAATTTCAAAATGCTTCAGTTTATAGTAAAAAATTGCACATTAAATTACTCCGTAATTTTTAAAATCACAAATAATTGAAACAGTT
The DNA here is from genome assembly GCF_043381705.1 of Parasteatoda tepidariorum. Taxonomy (NCBI): domain Eukaryota; kingdom Metazoa; phylum Arthropoda; class Arachnida; order Araneae; family Theridiidae; genus Parasteatoda; species Parasteatoda tepidariorum. Next base: position 72,613,377 of record NC_092209.1, read on the forward strand.
TGATTTTTTTTTCCTTTTAATTTTACTTAAACTAGAAACAACAAATACAAATAGAAGAAACACGTAATAGGTAAACATAAATCGAAGAAAAGCGAGAAATAGAAATTTTTACGAAAATTAATGGCGTAAACCATTATTATGATAAATAAAATGTTTAATAACTTGAAAAGACTTAACTATAATAATAATTTATGCAATTTGAATACAAATTAAATATTTCAGCACACACATTAAGCTTTAAAAATATAAAATTACTGGTTTTTCTTAAAAGTTTGGATTATGAAAACTGAAAGTAATTTGCTGAATATGAAAGAGTTTCCTCTAAAACATTTAAGTGATTTTTAAATTACTTTAATTGTATTCAATATTATTAAATTGCTGTTTAAATTGTTTGGGATAAGAAGATCAACACTAACTGAAAAAAATTATGTAGTATTTTTGTATAGAACAGTGCGGATGAATTTTTGATTTTGTTTGACATATTAAAATATATGAAAATGAGGAAACAATTTTTAGAAATAATAAAAATCATATAAACATTTTTTTTTAAGAAAATAGTAATTAGTTTGACAAATTTAGAATGTTCCAATATTATGTCACATTCGGAATTTATCTAAAGAAGCAACATTGATTTCACAAAAATGAATCAGTCTTATACAAATTAAGTGAATAATTTTTTATTTTGTTCATATTTATGTTGACACATTTTAGACACACAACAGAAAAAGATAAAAATACAAAAATCTATATTATATAATTTAATATATTACACTAAATATACTATATCGAATATTTTGTATTAAATATATTGTATCAAAAATAATATTTAAAAAACGAAAAATGAATAAGTTTATCAAATTTTATAAGCAAAAAATCCATAACAGTCACTATTCTTACATAATTGATAATAATTTAAATGTAAATTTATACGATAGTAAATCTTTTTTCTCTTCCAGTAAAATGTATTTTAAACTAATAATATTTTCAAAAAATTAAAAACAACAAAATAATTTTTTTTTGAATTGAAATATATATTTAACTTTGATAAGCATAAATTTATCTCTATATTATTTAACAAATACCTCTAATTTCATACCGACTTTCAAAGCTTGGCTTAAATCTTAGGCTTGACTCTTTTGCACAAAATGATACAACACTGCGTGGACTAAAATCACAAAAAAAATTGGGAACAATATTCTTTTGCACTGATAGGCACTGAGTAACAGTAGCAACCACTCTTTTTCCTCCAGCTAGTATAATGAGAAAAAAAAAGATAAGAAAGAATGGTTTTTAAAACATCTTAACTTTGGAAGAATGAGTATCAATGTAATATTCATTTTGAATATGAAAGTCTTTACAAACGCTCAGTTGGTTATAAGTGCTTTATCTATAAAGTTAACAATCGTTCAATGTTTATCCAATTTTACAAATAATTTTTTTTTTAATTTTTTCACATGTTTATGTAATTAATCACAAAAATATTATTTTGATAATACATATAACAAAAACTTTTCAAAATTAAAAATATACATAGAAAATTTACACAGGCACAAAAATTCCTTAACTTTCTTGATTGATACTACCTGACTTCATACCACCTTTCTTGATTCATACCATCTTGACTTGCTTAACATGCCAATTTCAATTAAAAGTACCATATGACATACAAAAATAAAAGTTCAATAAGTACTTTTGTAAGTAGACTGCAGCATTTCAAGCCATTACATTATTTATTTTAGGAACCGCTGTACTAACTAATCAATATATTATTACGTAACCAATAATTTTTAATATAAATTACCAATTTCAAAATCTATCTTTGAGCAAGATACTTCCACGTGCTTGATATTCTATTGTAAAAAATTTCTAACTGCATTTTATTTTACACATGGATAAAATTTCAGAAAAGTAGAATTTGGCACATTTTAAGATATATTTTAAAATTAATACTATAACTCTTAATCCTTTAAAATGATATTTAATGTTTTTGAAAAACAATGCATTCACAAATCAAAGACTCATAATTTCAAAAAGTACAGTCTATTTATCCATAGAAAATTTTTGCACATCTTCCATTTTAAAGTTGTGCACTTTGATCATGTGTTTAACAGAAAATGAAAGTTTCATTTATGATTTAAACAAGTGAGATAACTATATAAAAATCTACACTATCTTTTATACAAAAGAATATTTTAATATGTAAAAGTACAAAAACTGTATAAAGGAAAATAAATTTGTACATTCAAATTATTTCATGTTTAAGTAAACAAATGATATTTTAAAGATACGGATAAATGTTTTTTTACATGAGCAACAATTTTTTTGAAAAATTAATCACTGTAGGATAAATGGAAATTTTTAAAACAATCATTTCAGCTTTTAATTCCTTTATATATTCCCCATACAACAACGACCCCAAGAACACGAAGAGCAACATATGCATTATTTCTCCCTCGCACGACTTGTTTGATTGCTTTCTCCTGTTAAATAAAAAAAATAATCAGTCATAATCTGTCAATATTACAATTAAAAAAAGACATCCAAAAGTAATTTTAAAAAAATTTGTACAATAAATCTTTTTATTGCTGTATTTTTTTAAAAATAGTAAATAAAAACTAATGAAAGTTACTTATGACTTATAGAATTTACTTAGTGACTTATAAAATTTACTCATAGAATTTAATGAACTTAGAATGAATTTATTAAACTTATAGAATTTAATGATATGAAAAAATTGCCTCGTAATTAAAACGTTCGCTATATTATCTTTTTTTTAAAAAAAAATTTAATCCAATGTTTAAAGAGTTGAAGCAAGTACAATAAAAAGCCATGGCTTCATATTTGTTTACTTCTAAACGAAACCTATTTATTTTTGTTTCAGTTATATGTCTCAATCTTCTCGTATTTTACCTGATTTTGGACATATGTTTGTATCAAAGTTTAAGGATACATTTGGTTTGTCCAATACACGTAAGACCAAATTAGTAATAATAGTAATAAAAATGTCCGAGTTAGACTTCAAAGATTTTAATTCAGAAAGAGCAATTTTGCTAAGATCATTGGTAAAAGATCTAGCATTTAAATTAACAAAGCTAGAATCAAATGGCAAATTTATTATACCTTTATTAATACCTTTTCAGAGGTATTGAGAACACTAATTTTAAAAATAGTACAAATTTTGTTGAACACAAGCGGATGTTGAAGTTCAACCAAGCCCAGTTGTCACGACTTTTAAGAATAAGATTTAGCAAGGCTGAGAAAAGGAAGTAAACAAAAGCCTGACACCATCCTTTCATTGTACTGTTTTACATCATTACTTGATCTTATGCAATAATTTTGAAAAGTAACAATGCTTTCATTAAGATGTATAACTTTTTTTTTTATTTTTAACAAAAAATATATCAAATTTCGAATGAAAAAAAAGAAAATTTACATTGAAAAATCTAATGGCAAAGCGATATTAATTGATGAAATTTAGTCAATTGATTTTTCTCAAGACTGATTTAAGTTCACAGGACAGTAGAGTGGCACCCATACATTTTATATTTTAGAACAGCCGACCCAATTTTATGGGTTTACGACCACTAATGTTCAATGCCGTAGCCTTGTAATTTTGAACCCAATCCCGAAGTTAAGGAAATTTCTGGATCAAGTATTGGGAGAAATTCACCTTTGTGGAGGATTTTTTGATGTAACGAACCAACATTTGTGTTACATCGAGAGGAAAACCACGAAGACCTCCTTCGGTTAGCTTAACGACAAGTGGACTCTAACCCATGATCCGTCTACCACTGAGGATATTCCACGTCAGCACTGTGTTCGGTGCAAGCCGGATGCGGAATTCGTATCCACTGGGATTCGAACCCGGTTCGCCTAATTGGAAGGCGAACGCTCTATCCCCTGAGCCATCGCGGCTTGCACCCATGCTTTACCGCTTTTATTTGATGCAGGCGTTTGCTTACCAATTGAAAGCCTTGATTGTTTGAACATATAGTTTGTCTACGATAATCACTCCCCCGTCACAAAGTCTGAGACCGTCTGCTGCTATGGAAACAAGAATTAGTGTATTTCAGGGAGGGAAACTTCTCTTCACTCTAAAGCTAACACAATACACCGAAGAAAAAAATTTCCTTCCTCTCCCCGACCCAACCTGTCCTAAACACTGACTCCACACTGCTACTTGAAATAGTTATACCTCGTTACCATAGTCACCGCCATGGGTCCAGACGAATGGCTAGGGGAGTTTTTACTTTAGATAAACTATAACTCTTCTTGTTTTGAAATTCTGTGTTTAATCTATCAATAGATAGAATTTTTAATGAGAAATTAATAGATGGATAAAAAAAAGCACAGAAATACCCACTTTTAATGTAAGAACTCAGAAATATTGAAACTTTGAATCCGAGTAATGACTCCCATTTTCTAAAGTTTAATATAAACATTTCTTTTCATTCATCAATGTATAATAAACATTATAATAAGAAAAATGCCAAAAATTTTTAGAACACTATTCCTTAAAATGATAATGCTTCAAATATTAACATGCTTCAAAGGTTTTAAAAATATTATAACCCCTGTAGGAGAATTTTTTACAAACCTCCCCAGAAAGCATATAACCTTGCTGCAACCTTGCGTTAGAATTTTCTTCTCATTATCACGAAAATGTTTTCTCTAAAAACCTTTTTCAATAAAGCAAAAATATTGCTGTTTCAAACCGTTCATCCTAAAAGGGTTAAAAATTATTTTTAAAGCCTTTTTTAAAAAGTATTGTCGATTACGTCACAGAATGACGTTTTAGTTGACGTCACACTAGCGATAGGATCAAATTGCGTTGTCCATTAAAATTTCATGACAAGGTGGATTTTAGCTGAACATACAAGACGTTGCGAAAAGAAAACTTATAATTATCTAGATTTAATATTATTTTCACATTAAGACTAGCTTTATTCAAGGATTTTTTTCGCGCTTGAAAAGCCCAGATAGCAAATTAAGGTTCACTTTCATTCAGCAAAAACCTTTGAATGTAAACCTAAAAAGGTTTTATATGCGGTTTACGTGTAAACCTTCTAATCTTAAAACGAAATCTGCGAAAATCTGCTCTATTCCAAGCACATTACGCTAATCCAAAATCTTGGAAAACAATCTTCTAAATAAAAACCTTAAATCGAGGCTGATTGCGGGTTTTCAAGCGTGAAAAAATCCTTTATTAAAGCTAGGTTCAACGTGAAAATAATCTTAATTCTAGGTCATTATAAGGTTTCTTTTTGCAGGGTATCCTCAGCTAAAAGCCACCTTCTCTTAAAATTTTTATCGACAATTCAATTTGATCCTATCACTAGTGTGATGCCAGCTAAAACGTCATTATGGACCCAAAGCGACAATACATTTTTTTTAAAAAAAATAGTGCGTGGAGTCCCTCCGCGCGGAAGAAGTTAAACTTCGTAACCTGCGACGTTAATTGTAGAAGAATCAGCAGTCGTAGAAGGATCACGCGTTCTATTCAACGACTCTTTTTCCTGCTCCGCTCGCTTCCGTGCTCTGTAATCACGGTAATATTGTGCATTTTTCCCTCGTGGACCTCTTGAACCAGTGGAAGTGCTTGTGGTTGCCTCATCGTCTCGCCCTGGAAAATGTATTTGTATTAATAATGTATGTGAATGCGTCATAATGTAATTTCAGAAGAGAAAACCTAACAATCAATTGATATTCACAAGAGACGTACCTTGACATAACCTTAAATCCGTCGCATTGTCCGTGGGATTGTTTTCACTCATTTTTTACAATTGTTATCCACTAAATTTGAAAATAAAAAATACTACCCTATTAAATTATATGTGTATCAAAACAAACTAAAAAAATATTTATAGAAAAACAATACTTTTATTATTTTTATTATTTTTATGCTAGTGAGAACCAAAACAATATGGAAATAAAAGGGAAAACTGGATCCTACCACGTGATTTCCCGGCCAATAAAAATGTAGCGTTAAACGTTTAACGCAACCTTGTTGGAAGTCGCATAAGAAGTATCACTTCAAAAGCCTTAAAAAAAATTTTAATCCTTTTGGGATGAAAGGTTTGAAACTGCAGTATTTTTGCTTTGTTGAAAAAAGTTTTTTACTATACAAACATTTTCGTGACAATAAAAATGAAAATTCCGATGTAAGGTTGTCGTAAGGTTAAATGTTTTCTAGGGAAAAAGTAGGTAAAAATTAAGCAAGCTAAAAAATTTATATTTAAATAGACGATTCGAAACGTGCGAATCGTAATAATATCGTACCAAAAATATCCGGAATTAAAAAAATCGTGTGGAAATGCGCAACAATAACTGTCGGAAAGTCACTTGGATGATACAGTCAAACCTCGATATCTCGAACTTGAAGGGAGAGGAGAAAAAATTCGAGATACCGAAAATTCGAATTATCGAAAATCGCATGTTATCGATGTTAGAAGAAAGAAAAATGCTCTTTACATACCTTATTTACTATTCCATATTTATTCTAAAAACACTTTTTACACTTAAAAAGATTCAATTGTTGTTTGCTTTAAAAATGTGTAAGAAAGTTTGTCTATTCTAAGTGGACTATAGCTTTAAATATCTCCTCTGACATATTCAGCTGCCTCTCAATCTCCACAGCAGAAAGTGTTTGTTTGAGAATTTATTATGAGAATTGGCTTTCTATTCTTAAAATTTTTTTTTGGAATATTTTTTTTTATTTTCAAAAAACAAATCTACACTATTTATGGAGAAAAAAAATTCAAGTTATCGAGGGACTAGAAAAAAGAAATTCGATAAATCAAGGTTTTTTTTAACATTGAGTGTATAGGAAATTTGTAGGGAATTTTTTTTTCTTCGAGATATCGAAAAATTCGCGAAATCGAGGTTCGAGTTAACGAGGTTCGACTGTATTTACAATGAAATCGTCTCAAATAAAGAGTGTTAGAAAGTGATTATTCGAATTCAAAATTTCACGCATCGTAATAAAAAAAAAAATGGAATTTTTAAAAACATAGCTATTAAAAACCACATAAATTATAATTGAAACTGCACTCATTCAAATCCAAAAACTATCTCCAGAATCCAAAACATCAAAACTAAATCCAAAAACATCAATCCATAAACTATCTCCCATTTTTATTCAATTTTTCAAATTGATAAATAATAATCATTTTTAAAAAGTAATAAAGTTGCCTTCCATATATTCTCCTTTCTCAACTAGGATTGTTCACATAAACGGCAGAAAAATGTCCCGCCCTAAAAAAGTTTGTCAAGAAAGGGGGCTTACTTGTCCTAAATATACAATTTTTGTATATTTAATACTAATATTTTGACGGAAACTAATGAATTATTGGAATAGTCGTAATAATGAATTTATCGTTATATGCTGCTTTCGTTACATCGAGTTTTTATTGCATTAAAAGAATTATGTCCCGAACGCTTATTCCTATAAAAAGAGTGAATTTTTTTAAAAGTGTTTTCCTATTTCATTGGAACTGATCATTTGCACACCAAGCTTGTGCTCAAGAATAAAACAATTCTAACTTGCAGTTCATTTTAACAATTAGCTTACTCATTGTTTACGTTCGTTACTTAAATACATCTTCCGTCTTTCCATACCAACAGTACTCTAATTTAATTGTTACAAGATTAATAACGAAACATTGTTTTATTTCAATCATTTCCATTTTGATAGTGGTGCGATCAACTTGTTCTTATTAAGTTCTTTTCAAAAAAAAGCGTTTTAAATACCCACTGGCATTATGAAGTGGTTTAGAAGGATCTGCAAGTTCTTTTCCAAATTCAATTGCTGTTCAATGCAAAACGTTGGACAGGGTGAACATTGTTCACTGGCAATTGGATTTTCTGAGCCAGACAGAGTAACTGTTCTGTATGGCCCAGAGAGATTGATTTAATCTCTCTGGATGTCCGTGATAAGTAGCATCAGCATGTTCTGAGGGTTACGCTGTGTCCGGACCTTTTCTTGCAGTTGCTTTTTCTGTGATTTTTGGCTTTAAGACAATTAAAAATCAAAATATTGCTTGCATTTTACACGATTTTTGGCCGAAGGACAATTAAAAATCGAATCACTATCTGCTTTTTATACGGTTTTTGGCAGGACAATTAAAAACCGACCCTATCCGATGTGGCACCACCTTGACGCGGTGGATAGGCTTTAAACAAAGAGTGCCACAACAGCTTCAGTAGCTTGAAAATAAGAAGAGAATACTTATATCATAGTATATTAGACAAAATCATAAGCTTATATTCTAACTTAATGATACTTCTAAATATAAATTTATGTATTAAGTTCATGGAAGATATTGAATGTTTTTAAATAACTTCACTTTTGAAAAATCTTTTAGTCACTATACTATTCATAAACAAATATTAATATCATAGATCAAAATGTTTTGATTCATATAACTAAATAGTTTTAAAAAATGTTCATTGAAATATAAGTATATAATTTAAAACGAGAAATTTTTGAAAACTAAGATATATGACTTAATTTGATTAAATAAACCCTCGCTATTTCAATGAAAGAATTGGGTTTAATTCAATTTAAAAAAACAAGGTCTAACTGTCCTCAAACATTTTAAAAATTTCATCTATGTCAATTTTTGATTCCTGTAAACCCGAGAAACTAATATATTTTATAAGGCTTGAAAAAGGTAATAACGAATCTAAAAATTAGTCTTCTGAATCTTCTTCTCTTCTGAAGGGAGTCTTCTGAATTACATTTGATCTGATGATCAGCTTTTCACGTTCTATAATTCTCAATGTTAAAGGTTCAAGGGGGTGACCTCAAATATGCTAATTAATCAGTTCTGGCAATATTTTAAGTTACAAAATGAGACACAAAAACGTACTTTTTCTGAATAAACATATCTTTTTGCGAAGGATTCAGATTTTTTATCCCAAAAATATAGGGATAGCTGCAATCTGGGAAATAGGATTCCAATGGTTTGGTCAGGAGAGCCGTTCAAAGTTTGAACACCTTAAAGTTAGTATTAGTTTTAGCGTATTTCGCCATATCTCGAGAACTTTTTAAGCAAATTGAAATTTTTTTGCACGCAATTAAAAAAAATTTTTACACAAAGAAAACTCCATGCGAAATGTAAGTTTTAGTAAGTATTTATTATTTTTTATTATATTGTTTAATAAGAGTCAAAAAAAGTTTTATGGGTATACAATTTTTGACATCATTTTGAAGAATGTAATTTTACATGGCAAAATATGAAATTTAACCAAAGCAATTGAAGAGAGTCTGAGAAATCAAATTTTAAAACAGTCGTATTTTTAAAATTCGATATAGTATTTTCGATACGTATTTTTAAGATTCGATTGCCAGATTGCGGCTATCCCTTCGAACGAAAAATCTGAATGTTTTCGTGTTCGATTTTGTAACTTACAACGTCGTCTGCTCTAAATTAATTATCATATTTTAAGTCACCCTCTCGAACTATTAAGATTCAGTCTTAGAACTTATAAGATTTGATCATTAGATCAAACGTTATTCACGGTAGTCCCAGATAGCAAAATAAGGTTTATTTTAACTCAGAAAAAACCTTTTGAAGTTCTACTTCTTATGCGACTTCCAACAAGGTTGCGTTAAACGTTTAACGCTACATTTTTATTGGACGGGAAATCACGTGGTAGGATCCAGTTTTCCCTCATTCATTTCCATATTGTTTTGGTTCTCACTAGCATAAAAATAATAAAAGTATTGTTTTTCTATAAATATTTTTTTAGTTTGTTTTGATACACATATAATTTAATTGGGTATACTATAGCCTACGTCACAGGTTGTGTTATTCCTACTAAATTTAACCCATGAACGGCATTTTCTGCGAGCCTAACTTCACTATGAGCCTAAGTGACCATTTTACTTAAGTGACAATGCTTTTTAAAAAAACTTTAAAAAAATTTTTTAATCCTTTTAGGATGAAATGTTTGAAACTGCAATATTTTTCCTTTATTGAAAAAAGGTTTTTAGTACAAACATTTTCATGATAATAAAAAGAAAATTCCGATACAAGGTTGTCGTAAGGTTAAATGTTTTCTAGGGAGAAAGTAGGTAAAAATTAAGCAAACTAAGAAATGTACACAATGTTGCTCTAAGGTTACATGTTTTCTGGTTAATATCTTTCTGCAAGATACTTAAAAATAACAAATATTCATATCACTAATTTAAAGTAACAGAAGCGTTAGCTTCAAAAAAATAAATAAAAAAATAATTTTTTAAATTGAATATGTAATACTTTTTACTATTCTAAAATTATGGGCGATATTCTCACATTTAGCAGGAAGATAACACAATAATTATTTTCTTTTTCGCATTTTGAAATTCATCACCACATTAAAAATAAATCATGAAATCTGTAGCAGTAACTACCGAAAAAGAGATTGACGATGAAGTTCCACGAATTGGGCTCTTCAAAAGTGGTTACTAAATGCGCGTTTTCATTTTGAGATTCCGCTGTTGTAATGAATAATATTGCAATAAAAATATCGGATTTTAAAAGCTACGTGTAAATCAGTAATAATAACAGCAGAAAAAAAAATTTTTTTACTTCATTATTCTCAAATGAGAATAGAAAAATCACAAGCATTTTTCCCCCAATCCGATGGGCGAGAAAGGCATATTTTGAATATAATTCTGAAGATAAGATAAAATCTTTCAAAACTTTCTGCAGAAAAGAAAAGCTAATTTTTTTACTTCCCAAAGAAAATTATTCTCTACAAGAACTCGGTAACTTTCTGCAACAAGGCAGAAACAATAATAATTTTTTTTAAAAAATGGTAAAAACCATAGCGGAAACATATTTTTTTCCAAATAGCAAAAAGTATGGGTAAAAAATACTTTTTTAGTCACTAAAAATCAGAGGAAAGATAGGTTTTCCTAAAGCAGTATACACCATGATAAAAACCTCATATGTCCCACCTCACTGCTAACAATCCTGCAATTATATGTAAATTTGGTCAATTGGCAAAATTTTAATTTTGAAATACTTATTTCTAAAACTAACATTTAAAATAAAATAGGGGCTGTGGGGAAAGTACAATTCGGCAATATCAACCTTCATCTTTGAAAAGGTACTACACCATAGAATTGAGTTAACATGTCTTATATACTAATAAATTGGAATTACATTTTTGTAGTGGTAGATACACTACAGTACTCCCCCACCAGAATTATATTTGTGATAGAATTCAATGAACGGATACCACTAGTTGATTCATTGCTGTTTCTGCGAGGAGCCGGGAGAACTTTATTAAGATCACAGTCGTGGTCGCTCCTGTGTTGCCATTAGCAGTTGTCGTTCGTTATGCGTGATCGAAACTGAGTAGCAACAGCATGATGATGCGGATAATGTCGCAGTCACAAGTAGCAAGTCAACGGTTCAATGTGGGCCATCCATCGAAGTAGGCGTGTTCAAATCTAACAAGGAAATCGTGTTCATATCACGTCAGAAGGTCACCAATGTCGGGAGAGAAGATATCGACAAAGTCAACCTTCATCCATGAAAAGGTACCCCAACATAGGATCGAGTTAACATGTCTTATATACTAGTGAATTGGAATTATATTTTTGTAGTGGTAGATACTTTACAGCGACTATTTTCGTAATGTAATCTGCCCCGCCAACTAGAATCGCCAAGACGCCAAATTGATTTTAAACAGAAAAGTTTAAAAAAAAAAAAAAAAAAAATTAGATGTTTGTCTGGGGATGGCTATGAGTTATACCTGTCGAGTTTGTCTCTAACTGTATTTCAATTATATTTCAATTAGCTTCTTACGGGTCGTCGCCCGGAATTTGCCAAGACTTGGCGATTATTCTGCCACAGATCTTAATATGAAAATCTTCCTCAAATAATAATCATATCTACAACTATAATAATACAATAATAATATTTGTCTTTGATCTAAGTATTAAATAATAATATTTCACCAGGTAAAATGCTTTTATCACCATGGATAACAACTAGGAGAATATATTAAAGATGATTATAACAGACTAAGAACAATTTGCGAAAGAAGAGAAGTTTGGGAGCACGCGTAGTAGTAATAAAAATATGGGTCGATTGAAATAGCTATCACATTACTCAATTTTTTAAAGCCGGAATTAAACTTACGCCACTAAACTAATTCATATTAAACATAAAAGTAATTAACTTACCCAACCACCATTTTCATAAACCCATCTGCAAACTTGTTCAGATATGTACAGTAGAGCCCATCTAAACAAATTTGTTCCAATTCTTGCCAATTCCATTTTTACAGATCTGATAAGAATATCAGAACAAAAGTAAAACAAGGCAACTATATTATAAACATTGATACCATGTCTAAATACTTCTTCCAGTAAAGCCCAAAATCCTTCAAAAGTAGATGCTTCCAGGTCAACCTAAAAATGATTAGTAAAATATGAGTGCCAAATATGAAACTGGAATAAGTATAACAAACAGTGGCGTACGCAGAATTTTTTCAAGGGGGTGTTCATGATTTTCTGAAACTACTAAAAGAAATTCGAGTATGTAATAAAGCACTATTATTTCCCTAATTTAGACAGCTAGATAATTTGACTTTTTAATTAGATAACATTGTTTAGTTAAATTTTAATTTGATTTTTTTAAGTTTAAGAACATAATGTAATATCTTCTCGCATGTAATATCTTCTGAAAAAAGTCCAATGTCATATGGGTGGGAAGTAACACTTTGAGCGCCACTTTCACATTCATCAGATTTTGATGAGCTAGAAACGTTTTCTTCAACGGAAGTGTCACATTTCTGTTCAACAGAAAAACTTACATTGGTACTAGATGCTGTCACCTCACTAATTTCAGGTCATGATTTTTTCTCAAAATAATTAAATTGTTAAATTCTTGCGTTTTGACATCCTAAAGATCCAAGTGCAAATATATATATATATTGGCACAGAAATATCCGCTATGCTACGATCTTAAAGCTTCGAGCTGGAATGAATAACTTCAACGAGCTCAGTATCTCCAATAGTATTGTTACTGATTTCTTCACTAGTCGAAATAACGACGACGACGGGTTCGGCGATTGAATGAACTTTTTGTTAAGACAAAACAAATCAGATTTAGCAACGAGCTCCGAAAAACAAACGGCAGAGATAACTTAGTCTGACTAACTAACTCCACTGTTCTCCGTTCCCTCTTTTATATAAATTTTCACCGCAACTCCAAAATTCTCGAATTGTCTCAAACACGGCAGAACATGTAGGATTCCAGAATCATCGCGTAAAGACCTCGCGAATGAAATCCAGTCTCGAAAACTATCGCGGCAGCACAGAAAGAAACCAGTCCGTAACAGTATCACGTGAATTTGGTTTCAAAAGTACAACCGTATTATAGTAAATGTTTTTTCAGTGTTCTGAGAAATACCGTGAGAAAAAAAAAAGTAGGCATAAGGGAAATAAAAATATATTGTCTCAAAAAATAATAGCCCGCATAATTTCTACTAAAATTTTCATTTCTACCATTTTGTCTGAGCTCAAGGGGGGAGTTTAAACCCCTAAACCCCTCCCTTGCGTACGCCACTGATAACAAAATCAAGAGCTGTTTGAATAAATGGAATTTTATACAAGGGGAAACGCGCACGAATANTAGCAACGAACTCCGAAAGACAAACGGCAGAGATAACTCTTAGTCTGACTAACTAACGCCACTGTTCTCCGTTCCCTCTTTTATATAAATTTTCACCGCAACTCCAAAATTCTCGAATTGTCTCAAACACGACAGAACGTGTAGGATTCCAGAATCATCGCGTAAAGACCTCGCAAATGAAATCCCGTCTCGAAAACTATCGCGACTGGCAGCACAGAAAGAAACCAGTCCGTAACAGTATAACGTGAATTTGGTTTCAAAAGTACAACCGTATTATAGTAAATGTTTTTTCAGTGTTCTGAGAAATACCGTGAGAAAAATAAAATTGGCATAAGGGAAATAAAAATATATTGTCTCAAAAAATAATAGCCCGCATAATTCTACTAAAATTTTCATTTTTACCATTTTGTCTGAGCTCAAGGGGGGAGTTTAAACCTCTAAAGCCCTCCCTTGCGTACGCCACTGATAATAAAATCAAGAGCTGTTTGAATAAATGGAATTTTATACAAGGGGAAACGCGCACGAATACAAGAATATGAAGAGAAAAAGTAGCACTTTTTTATCAAGTGAGCCATTTTCTAGGACGTGGTAGCCAAATTTTTCAACAAAAAATAAGCACCTTTTAAGCACTTTTCAAGCACTCAAAAAATATTTTTAAGCCCTTTGAAAACTATCATAAACTATCATCAAAGACGGGGTTGGCAAGTTTTTGACAATTGATGGTTTTATCCGGTATTATTTACAGTGACAAAGACGATGGCGTGTCACAAACGACGAAATTAACAAGAGAAATTCTATCACTGATAGAGAAAAAAACATTGGCAGTGTTTAGTTGGTTCCCGTAATCAGCAAAAATTTGAGAGATTTTTCGATTCTATTACAGAGAGCGGAAAATGAAGTCTGAAATTGAGAATCTCTTGCAAAATGCAGCAGGGTTGCACATGAGAGTCAAAAATCCTTACCACTGAATCCAGCTCAGAATACGCAAGTGTGGACCCGCAAGTATTTCATCAAACATGTAATGGTCCTTCCATACACCGGCGGTAAGCCGAAATAGATTGGGGCTGAATTAATTGTGAAACGTTGAATAGGACAATGTCTTTTTGCATAATTTGTGGCGAAAATCAGCATGGAAAAGAAAAATATCACATTTCGGAAAAGGGAAAATTAAGCACTTTTTAAAAACACCCATGGAAAAAAGCATCTTTAAAGGCTTTTAAAAAACGAAAATAAGCACCTTTAAGCACTTTTTAAAAACGCTTGTTTTCTTTAGAAAATTCATATATTTTCTTAACAAATTTTAAAATATATACTATAATAAGTAAACTATAATAAGTAAACAAGAAACAAACATGCAACTTTAATAAAATTATATGAATAAATAAGAGGGGTAAAAAAATATTTCTATAAATTCAAAATTTCTAACTCAAATTCAGCAGAGAATATTAAACAACATTGGCAAGAAAACAAAATAATACATACTAAATTTGCGCATTGCTTAATCTGTCCTCTTTGGGGACTGTCAGCAAAGTCATTAGCTATGCTTCTAAGATCCCTTCCAATACTGTGAAGTAAAACATTTTGGCCCCCTGCCACTAAGCTGAAAATTCAAAATTTTCTTATTTAAATATTATTACACAAAATGACTCTTTAATTACGTAACTTATTACCACTATACTTTTAAAGTCTAAATACATCGAATTAGGATATATATATTTTGATAGCATCCAATATATTCGGTAACAAAAAAAAATAATTTTAGTATTTATAGAGCATTCTAACACGAAAATATACAAAAAATACATGTTAGGCCAGCATGAGATACTAATCGAAAGTAACATGCATGTATGTAGTGATGTGTAAAATTCATTAGAAATTACATCTTCCTGCAAGTAGTGAATTAAATCATAGTCATATATAAAACTAAATGGTTACAAAGTGCTTACACTAAGACTATGAGTGAATAAAAGAGCAAGATGAACAATTAAAAATAAAAACTTTCTAACACAGCTTTTTGTTTCAGTTGGGAAAAAAAAGACATTATCTTAATTTGTATACTATTTGTGAAATAGTTTTTCTTTAATACATTTTTAATTAGCATTATGCAATGCCTAGGAGGCAATGTTAGCTTATATCTTATATCCGTCGTTGAAGAGCAGACCCAATTTTGGGTAAACGACTACTAATGTTCAACTCCGTAGCCTTGTAATTTTGAACCTAATACAGAAGACAAGGAAACTCCTGATCAGTACCCCCAGAGGTATTGATTTGTTATGGGAACATGGAGGACTTTGCGACTCGACAGATTTAAAGTGCACTAGTCACCATTTACCACACGGAGAGTCTTCGGCCGGCAGGGGTTCGAACCCACGAACTCTAGGACATGGGTCCAGTGCCCTAACAACCAGGCTATCCCGGCCAGACAATGCTAGCTTGTGGATTATACATACACTATCTTACATTTTAGATTAAATGTGTCTAATTTTTGCATTTAGGATCAGAAATAAACTATCAAAATGACATCAATCCTGAAATCAAAAAAAGAATAATCGCAGCCAATCGCTGCTTCTATGGTTTAAGATCATTATTGAAATCTCACTTAATTAAAAGAAAGACTAAGATCTTACTTTATAAGGTATTAATCAAGTCAGTTTTGACTTATGCTTCAGAGACATGGACTTCAACAAAAAGGGAAGAGAATTTATTAGCAACCTTCGAAAGGAAGATCCTACGAACCATCTTTGGCCCTATACTCGATAACGACAACTGGAGGAAACGATATAATTTTGAAATATATAGAATCTTTGATGGCGATGATATCATTAAATCTATTAAATTAAGTAGAATGCGATGGACCGGGCATGTAGTGAGAATGAGCCCAGAACGAACAGCATTGAGAGTCTCTAATGCAACCCCCTCCAATAAAAGGCCAAGAGGAAGGCCCAAAAAGAGATGGAAGGACTGTGTGGATGAGGATTTTGCCATCCTAAAAGTAAAGAACTGGGAAACAATTGCTGGGAGAAGGGCAGAATGGGAAAAGCGTCTGAGGAAGGCCCAGGCTCACAAAGGGCTGTCGTGGCAATGCGGATGAATTTTTGCATTACACAAGAAACGGTTTAAATATTAAATGCCAGAAAAATTACGAGAAAAGAAACTGAAAAATGTTAATTTTGCAAAGTGGCCACAATCTGAAAAGATTAGAGAACAAAAAATTGCATCAAAAGTTATTTAATATACAATATTTTTTAACAATTCATTAAATTTACCCATCTATCTCAGCATTCATAAGATTTTGTGCCATAGCCATATGTTCTCTGACAATATCTTCATTTGAGTTATCAATAACAGCAGCAGCATCTAATCCCTGTTGCTCAAATTCTTCATGAACAAAATCATGGAATAAAGCTTGGCCGAAGTTTATTTCCCCAGAGGGTACATACAAAGGAACAGCCATATATGACTGCAGAGCAAGAATATTTCGACTAGACCTCTCAAATTTTAAAATTGCAAAACAGATAGTTCTATTAGATTAAATCTACAAAAAGACTCAAACCCATCAAGTTGTGACTATCAAATAATGAATTAATAAACTAACCTTTCAAAGTCATTGGCTATGTTTCTAAGATCATTTCCAATATGGCGAAGTAAAACATTTTGGACCCCAGCTTCTACGCTGAAATTTCAAAATTTTCTTATTTAAATATTATTACACAAAATGACTCTTTAATTACATAAATTATTACAGCTATACTTTTAAAGTCTAAATACATTGAATTAGGATAGATATTTTTTGATCCAATAAATTTGGCAACAAAAAAAAATTATTTTAGTATTTATAGGGCATTCCAACACAGGGATGCACAATCTCTCTACTATAGTGCATCACAAAAACTTACAAATAACATGTTAGAGGTCAACATGAGATACTAATCGAAAGTAACATGCACGTATGTAGTAATGTCTAAAATTCATTAGAAATTACATCTTCCTGCAAGTACTGAATTCAATCATAGCTATATATCATAGCTTGTGGATAGTTCAAATCATAAATTCAAAGTTCGTAAAAATAAGAAATATTTCTGAAAGATCACCTTAAAGGTGTGATTAGAATGAGTTACAAAGTAAAATAAAAACAATAGAAACATTACATTCCTCTAAAGAATTTTCTTTAGCACTACTATATAATTCCCCCCTCCCTTTTTTTAAAATCTAAATGCTGATTTATACTACCGTTATTAATATTATTTATTTTCATTTAATCATAACGTTTTGGCTTTTCCAGAAAATAAAAAGCTCGATTTTCTATCAGTTTTAACAGCTTTATGTGTTCTTTTTAAATATTTCAGTAAAATAAATATGCTCAAAAACGTTTAAAGATTATAAATTAATTTTGCAAGAAGTAACAATTTAAACATTTGCAATAAGATTAATGAAAGTAATTTTTCTTAAACTCCGATTCCACGGAATTGATTAATCTGAATTTTTGAATGCAGAACTTATTGAATAGTTTATAAAAAGTTATTATTTTAGTTTTTATTTATTATATTTAGCTCAGTTAATTTAGATTACAAATTCTGTCAACGACCCAGCTTTATTATTTATAGAAGAAAAGCTTTTTATTTTCAAAAATTTTTGCATCTAATTTCAATCAATATAAATACATTTTTCGTAAATTTTATTTCAGTCAGGCAATATACGAAAAAGTAATTGGTTTTAGCAATAGTTATTTTTATTTTGAATTTTTTAAATTTATTTAAATTAAAAGAATTTCTTATAAATACGTGTACAAATACAAACACCTACTTCTTAAGTATAATAGTTACAAATGTTACATTAGAAACAGGATTGAACCTTTTGCTTAACAGTTGCCTTGTTAGGGATTGCTTTTTATGATAGCGAAAATATGAATTTCTATGTAAAGAAAACATCATTAAATTTTAAAAGAAAAATGTGCAATAATTTGATATCCGATATATAACTGTCTAGTAATTAACTTTTTGAGTTACTTATGTTTACATCTACATCAAATGCATTTATTCTGAATTTATTATTTGCAACTGCGTCGCAACATTCTTTAGACTTATTTAATTTTTAGTGGGATGATAAGTGGTTATAAGAAACTTATAACTGGTTATAAGAAATAGAAAATTTTTGTCAAAATTTGTAAAGAAAAAAATAAAGCTTAAATGTAAGCATTAAATTTTATAAAGACTTATGAAAAGATAAATTTGTGAATAATAACCTTTTTTTTAGCTAAATCTATGTAAGTAATAGGAAATTTTGCAATTTATCACGGACATTTTAAAAGAATTAATAAATTTATTGTTAGAAATGGTGTATTGTATTTATATACATAATATCTGGCTATTTCAAAACCAAATCTTATCAATCGTCGCTAACACACAAAAAGACCTCCCATCCATAAATCATCTTACAGTATGGTACTGGGAACATTATCCCTGCACCATTTCTGAAGTGTTACAACGGATGCTAGCAATAAAGCCCTGACGTTGGAATTTATGGTTGTTGGTTGATGATGCATAGATTACTAAATGTTCAATGTAGATTATTAAAAAATTAAATTTATAATTATACATAACCACAAATTTCAAGCCTTTCATTATAAACGATTTTTGGGGAAATACAACACAATTTTCTCAGATTTTTTTGTCCCCCCTCTCCTCCTCCTCTCTCTATCTATTTATCTATCTATCTATCTATCTAAAAGAAAAAAACAACATTTTAAAATTTTCTTTTAAAAAACGTAAGGTCAGGAAGAATTTAAAAAAGTTACAAATGTGAATGAAATGTTTCTGAAACTTGACCCTTAAAGAAAAGACTAAAATGTCATTAAATGTTATTCTTTGAAGTTTTTGATTATTGAAATATGTCGAACAAAAGTGGGATCCTAATTTATTTTGTTAAGTAAAATTTTTAATGTTACAAGATGTTTAAAAAATGACTTTAAACATTATTGACAAAAAAATCATTGTTTTTACAGGACAGGGTGTAACGCATTATACTCGTCGCCTCTCACATATGATCTTATCATAAATATGAGAGGGGTTAAGCAAAATGTTTCCAGAAAAAGGATAATCAGAGATAGTAATAATTACTGTTATTTATGTCAGAAACAAATATAGTCACCATATTAGCGACTTGGTTACATTTAAAAAACAACATAAAACTCTTTTTTTTTCTTTTTTAAATTACGAGGCAATTTTAGAATTGCATCAGATCTGAATAGTATTAAAAATTATTCATTGAAAGTAATTTATCGATTCGGGAATTTCTTCGCAAATTTGAATATTAAAAATCAAAATTCTTCTTTTAAAATTTAATAATAATTTTAATTATATCATTCAAAGTTAGTTTTGATCTGAAACTCTAAGCTGGAATTCAATTTTTAAATTCTATGACTGTGAAGAGCATTGTCTTTAATAAATAAGAAATATAAATACTTTTTTTTGGATGTATTGGATTGACATGTTTTGGTGTTTTTTCAGAAGAGTTTTTTATTTTCAATGTCTCAGCAAAAATAAAGAAGTAAATTAAATAAATGATTAAATAGATAAATGAAATAATTTATTTTACTGATTTGATTTAATTTTTAACAACATCTATCTGTATTACTCAGTATGACTGCAGCAAAGTGAAATTTTTTTATTACGTTTACAGTTATAGATTTTTTTTGTTTAATTAGACTCTAAATTTATTATTGAAATACGTACAATGGAAACAGCATAAACAGCTGCTAGCGAACAACTTTTTTTGTGTTGTAAATAATGATAAAAGTTGACATTGTAATTTACTCGATAAATCAACTATTTAATTATTTATTTATTTTTTTGAAATGCAATCATGATGGATTAAACAAATGAATTAGATTAAAAATACTAAAGAACAGAACAAAGATGAGTAAAAGTTCTCTTTGAGCCTTAAAATATGAATTACATTTTAATTTTATAAGTACTAAATTGCAAGTTCAAGAAACAAAGAAACTCTTATGTCAACTCACTGTAACTAATTTTATAATAGATGTTTATTTAAGTTTTTAAAACTCTATACAAAAACATCTAAAATTTATTTCGTATTAACAAAATAGTTCTCTGTTGCCTTCTAAGGATAAATTATTTTAAATGCATACTTTGCTTTCGTAGATCCATTACCCAAATTAATTATTAGTGTAAAAATGTCAATTTTTCTGTGAAGATTTTCTTATCATTTATTTTGAGTCCACCAATAATTTTTTTCCCTGTACTTTTATGTAATATCTTATTTAGTAATGTTATACAAATTGCACGTTGTTTTGATTCTTATATTTATGAAATAAAACTGATTTCTTGTTCCTTTATCACCTTTGAAATTGTAAACTATTAAAGTAGTTCCAATAAAATGTTGTTGCTGACGTATGCCTGTTTAGGCAGAGGGGGTGCGATTGTTCTTGTTTTCCAGTGGCGCCATCTATGGCCAAGAATTCGACTTCTGCCACACCATACGTCACACCCATTTATAGGGCGGACGCATTCATACATCCATTCATTCATCACAGATCGTAATTTTGATCCATCTCTGAATCAGAGATGGATCGATCTCCAATCTAGTACTCCCACAGGTGTGTTCCAATAAAATCTTCATTCGAATTGAAAAGGAATAAAATAATAATGTTTAAGTAAATTTGATTGGATTATAATTAAATAAAACTTGTTTTTCTGAATTTTTATCACTTTTGATACCGCAAACTATTGAAGTAGTCTCATTAAAATCTTTATTCTTATTGAAAATGAATAAAATAATAATGTTAAAGTAAATTTGATTGGATTATAATTAAATAAAACTTGTTTTTCTGAATTTTTATCACTTTTGATACCGCAAACTATTGAAGTAGTCTCATTAAAATCTTTATTCTTATTGAAAATGAATAAAATAATAATGTTAAAGTAAAGCGCATCATATGATAATGAAAAACTTTTTTCTTCAACTTTTATCGCTTTTGAATTCTATATATTAATTGCTTTCACAGGTCTATTTTTTCAGGTCTATCTTAATTTATTATTTGCATAAAACTATCAATTCCATTGTGAATAATTTCTTATATATATATTTCAAATTCAAAATTATAACTTTTTTCTGATTAAATGTTTAATTTAGCGAAAAGCGATTTAATAAAATCTCTTAACAAAGTAATTAATACAGCTTCTCTGAAAAGGGCAAACAAGTGAGGCAATTTTCTTTTTATACAGTAGTATAAATGCTTCATTAGATCCACTTCCTCAAATCTATTACAGTTCATTATTAGTGTAACAATATGGATTTCTTTCTGAAGAATTTTTTATATGCATTTGGAATTCAAGAAACGGCATTTTTTTTTTCTTATTACGCATCTGAAATGCTTAATTTAGCGATGAAAGCAATAAGCAATTTTTGCAATAAAGATGCCTTATATGAAATTTCCTTACATCTGAAATTGTGAACTTTTGAAGAAATTTTCGTAAAATCTTCATCCTAGTAATTAAAAATATTAAAGTTACAGTAAAACATTTTAAATGTTTCAGCTTGCTTTCTTAGAGCCGTTTTCCTCAGACCTTGATTTATCATAACAATATCGATTTCTTATATGCATCATGCATATAAGAAAGATAATCTTTCTTATATGCATGATGCATATNATAATAATTGATAACCACATAAAAATTTTACCGATAATTTTTCTCTTGCCATAGTTTTATTAACTAGCGATAATTTTATTTTATTAAAACTGCGGGTTACAAATTCATTTATAAAATGTTAGAAGTAGAAACACTTTTAATGTCGAATAAACATAATATATAAACACTTAAACATCAATTTGAACTTTACTCCAGAATTATTTTTTATGTTACAATTATAATGCTTAATAATTAAGTACAAATGTTAGGAAATATGCATAGGATGATTAGACATTACATGGCATAATTATTCTTTTAATTTAGATCCGAATTTTCTTTTCCTTACAACAGAATGTAAGAAAATTATATAAATATTGCAGCTAAGCTTTTATAAGAGAATACTTAATTTAAAAGTATTAAGAGCAAAGTATTAAGAACATACTCTTAATATCAAAATGACATACTTTTATTTAAAAACAAATAATAAACATAGCAAAGAAAACATTCATTTTTATTGTTACATTTATAAATATCTAAAAATTCGAAAACATTTTCGCCTAATTTCTTTTTTAAACACAAATCTCCTCTTTTCCAGTGGCTGTTTACGAAATAAATGTAAACACAATCCATCAATGAACCAATTGTTTCATCACACCAAGTACGAGATTACGCGAGAACACAGACAGGCGTGCACAAAATTATTGAAATTTTTATTTTAATTCACAATAAACGCGATAACTTCCCAAATTCTTGCAACCATGAGTGATAGTCAACAGCCAATCACAATGCGAAAAGCCCATGGATCCGACGTTATCATTTCCTTGTTGCCATTCTGTAGTAGAAACTATGGTTTAAAATTAGTTACCAATTCCTTAAAAGATAGAGACCCGCAAAGGAACAGCCATATATGACTGCAGTGCAAACAAATCAAAAAAGTTATGTTAAATCATAACACTTGCAACAAAAAGAAAAATTTTTAGTAAAGGAACAATTACCAAATCGAAGTGAAAACACGTTAGGACAAAACTAATTTTGAACGCAACATAAACAAAACAAAAGCATCATGAATATCAGTTTCGCGATGAAATATTTGCCAAAAATGACGTTAAATCCCAAATTATCAACTCGCCAATGACGCCAACGTGATTGTAAATAAATAAATTTGATTGATGGCTCATGTAGTAAAGTCTCGTTGAGTAAAATATACCGCGGATCGCTTTTTCTTTAGAAAATTTGTGTCAAAATTATGTTCTATCATCGATTTATGTCTCTTTTAATCTAAGTTCATTTAAAAATTCTTTTTAAGATAAAGCATTCGAAAATGCGGCAGTTTATTCAAGCGTTTTGAAATTTGAAGGCGGAATGAATTGAAGAAAAGGTAATAAATAAATTTTTTTCCAAGATAAATCTTGAGATAACTTTTCATGTTTACATGTGCATCGAAAATTTTAGTGAACACATTATAGCTTTCCATATAACTTTCAGAGGGCAGCACTACTCATAAAGCAAAGTTTCCTTATGAAGTTACTTTCTCTCCTAATAATTCAAGCAGATACTAGATGGCGCTATCAAATACATCAAATAATTCGTCTGCTGAAGTGTTGATTGTTTATATTTTTTGCTTTGCCATATGAAAAACATTACTGTGTTTGGAATTTGAGTGGGAGAATTGTCTGCCGCCTCTTTCAATTTTTCTTTTTTTTGTCTCTCTTATTATCCTATTTTGCTACCGAAATTTAATCTAGTTATTCTATACTTTTTCATCCTTTGAAGACTGTTGATAATCATGTCCGGTTATAAATGTCAAGTTTTTCTTCTTGTTACATTATTATTTCAGATCAATTGTTTAGTAATACCAAAGTCTGAAGGACCATCAAAACGAGTATATGAAAACGTAAGTGTACACTTAATTTATTGTTAACTTTTAGAAACAATGTTCTATTAATTACATGGTTTCAATTTTTCTTAAACTGTCTACTTGAAGTTCGTGTTGAATAACCTAAGCCATTCACGATTGTGTGGTTATTAATTTGTATTGATCGTTGCTTAATCTGAAATAAATACTACTAAATTAAATATTTATTACTATTGTTACGTGATAAATTAATTTTCGATATTAACACTATACTTTTTTATATGTTTCAAACAGTTCTGGAATTCATATCCTTGTCACTTGATTCAAAAGTGTAAACAAAAACTGTTAGTCTTTTACAAGCAATGAATGTGTAAACATTAGAATAATATCAAAATGATTATTAAAATATTGAGTAGAGAAACCCTATTGGATAGTCATTTTTGATATTCCATTAAATTGAGATACTTTTTTTTTTTTTGTCTCAATAATTATTTTCATTCTTTCCACAATTTTTTTTAGATTCAAATATGCATTGTACTAAGGTCTCATTTTTTTAATTGTTAATTTTCTGGAAACCTTAAAAACTTTATACCTTAGTAATTTAATTTATTGCAGCTTTTTCAAATTTAAGCTTGCTATTTAAGAATTATCTAATTGTTTGAAAACTATTTAATTTCATTCCATGCACATATTTTTAAAATTTAAATTTACTTAATAAGGATTGACTTATTTTTGTTGCATAAAAAGAGAAGTAAAACACATTTATCTTTATTCCTTCTATATACATTTTTTCAGGGCTGGATTATCCATTAGGCCAGACTAGGCCATGGCCTAGGGCCCCCAGTGATTAGGGGTCCCCCTTAAAATGGATTTTTTGAAAATAAATTTTAAAAAATTAAGAAAAACAATGATTTTTCAAAATGTTATTATTTTTTAGTTCTAAAATAATAAGATTTAACATTTAGTTCTAACATAAAGTAAAATTTGATGTGTTCTAATTTATTTTTATTTTAAATATGCTTTATTAAATGAAAAGATATATAAATACTTTTACATTTGAATAAATAAATAATATACAAGAAAATTTTTTTATCTAAGGGCCCCAAAGATTTGAATGGTCTAGGGCCCCACATACGCTTAATCCGGCCCCGCCTTTTTAAGATTTTTTTTCTTGTAATTTACTTCTTTGCTTCGTTCATTCTTTTTATTTGTGGTAAAGCGAGTAATTTTAAAAATATTCATTTTTAACTCATTTATTTTCTTAAAACTTTTTGTTTATCAATACTTCGAATTGAATTTAGATAAAAATTGTGGATGCATTTTTTTGATTGCCAATTTGAAATCTATGTATGTAAGAACAATTTGAAAATAAACTACTGAATTTAATTGTAAAACCAATAATTTTAATTAAATTACTGTGCAGTACTAATGCTTTAGCTAGTCATCCTAAAAGAGGGCCATGGGCGTTAATACTCAATAAGCTTGAAACCTACTGCATGATTGTGGCAAAGTGGTCAGCATTATGCATTGTTTATCTTTACTGCGAATGCTAGCAGGCATCTATCAATAAAAAGCTGTTATAAAGGATTAAACTGATTCTTAACAATTAAAGCTAATACCATGACCACTTTCCAATAGTGGATCAATCGTTAAAGATACAGTTTTTAAATTTTGCTTTTAACTAGGTGCAAACCAGGGTTGGAGTTTTTGCCGCAAAAAGGGTTTTTTGCCAGGACAGTGGTAAGAACCGGCAAAAACCAAATTATCTAAATTGCTGATTAAATATTATTACAAAATACTTTAAACAAATTTAAATAAATCATAAGGAATAATAATTTTGATACATTACATGAAAAAATTATTTTTAACATATTAATAGATAATATAAAGGCAATAATTTTTAAAACATTAAAGTTTTTGACCTCTTTTCATTTTAGAATCCTTAAATAAATGTTTTTTTACAAATAAATAAATATTATTATTTGTATAATATTATATTATGAAAAATTATTATTTGTACAATAATTAACTACACATCTTGATAGATATTTTATGCATTAAATTATAGTTATATTAATTTAAAATAAGTTCATTTCACTGGAAAAAAGAGAATAATTGCAAATTTTCCCATCAATAATGTTCTAAACAACTAAAATGATATATTGTTACATTATGATTTAATTATGGAATAATAATTTTGTTAATTTTTTTGTTATTATTTATATTTATAGTATATATTTCAATTTTAGGAATAATTTTGTACCAAAAATGTGTTTTTGTCCTCTCATCTTGGAAAATATAGGTTTTTGCCAATTTGCTTGGCAAAAACCTGTTTTTGCCAGGACGGTTTTTACCGGTATTTACCATGGTTTTTTCCACCTGCGGCAAAATCTTGCCAACCCTGCTGCAAACATTTAATATTCTTGAACACTTTTAGATTCTAAGTGATGAAAAACACTATGAGCCAGAAGAAATTCACAATGTGGAATATGACCATGAAGCATTTTTGGGAGAAAAAGAAGCAAAAACTTTTGACGAGCTTTCACCTGAAGAGAGTAAAGCTGGACTTGGAAAAATTGTCGACAAAATAGATACCGATAAGGTAAAGGTTTCGTTATTAAGAATTCATAAGCGTCGTCGTAAGAATTCGTCGTCGTAAGCGAATTCGTAAGAATTCAGAGCTGTTATAATAAAAATGAACTTTTAATAAAAGTTTTAATTAACAAATCATGTACTAAACATTTACTGTATTATAAATCATAATGAATTATTGGCATACTAATTTTTATAATTAAGTACTGTTAAGTATGAATATTCAAACTGGCTACAAAATATTAAGATACCTATGTATAGTCATACCTATGTACAGTCTATGTACACTATAACCAGGAGTTTACTATATCCGTTCTGCAAATAATTTTCACTAATGGTTCCGAACTCCTCTTTTTTATTATACATTATTTAAATAAATGACCCATAAAATGAAATACAAAATTGACTGAAAAGTATTACGTAGTAACAAATAATGTGTTAACTTGCTTTTATTTTTTATTACTCTTCGTCTTGATGCAGGGAAAATTTTGTCCTTGCATCTGCCTCGGTAGACCTTTGTTTGGGCATGGAAAAGTGTGATAAAAGAAGCAAACAAGAGAAAATGCTTATCGCTACATTCCACTCTATAGATGGTTTTAAAAATCAGTATAAATATTTATGTTGAAGTAGACATTTCAAAATTATTTTAAAAGAATATGAAGGAAAAAAAATCAGTGGAAGGCAGAAAAAGTTCATAATATCCAACTTCTTCACTTTTTTACTTCACTATATCCACAAAAAATAACATTATATGTGTATAGCAAGGCACGGGACCGAACATCTCATTCACTATATTCGGGAGTTCACTATAAACCGTGTTCATAATAGCTGTGTTTTAAAATTGTGAGCAAAACTAAAATATGTAACATAATGTTTTTTTTTAAAAATTAGTAGTTGTGGAAAAGTTTTAATTTTCTAATACTTTATTAAATTTAATTTGTTTAAAATGTACTTTTAGTACATACTACAGTCATTTTTAGTTTCTTCAGTTTTGAGCAGTTTCGGTCAGTGTACTGGGAGAAACAGGTTTCTTTTGGGCAAAATCCTTCTTTTAATGTGTGGAAATGTGCACATACCAGCATGTAATATGAAAGATAATTTTTTGGAGTTTAAACTTAAATTTCTTGCTGAGTGTTTTTATCCAATAACTTAAAATACAAAAAATAATTATCCTACTGCATTAACTTTAGGGAGAGTAGTTACTTTTAAGCTTCTTTTAATGTTAGGAGTTGTGAAACATGATACAATTTTAATATTATAGCTTAATCACTCTATCTAAATCATGTTTTATTTAACACACTCTATTTCAGGATGGTTTTGTATCAATGCATGAATTAAAAGACTGGATCCAACTTACACAGCGGCGCTACATTATTGAAGATTCTGATCGTCAGTGGATTGGTTTGAATCCAGAAAATGAGAAAGAACTGCCGTGGCCATCATACAAACAACAGACTTATGGAATTACTAATGGTACAATCGGAACTATAAATAAAATAAAAAATTGTTTTCTTTTTACTACAAATTTTAACTTTAAAGAAAAGGTTTCCTGCATTTATGAATTTCAATTATTTTTCCTTATTGCTAATTATGTATAAAGTATTAATTATTTTCTTATTGTTAATTTAACCTCTAACTGTAGTGTAGAGTAAATAGACAGGAAAAACTAATATGTTATGATTATAAAATATTACTTTTTCTCTCTATTTTTTCAATTTTAAACTGAATTTAAATTTCACCCCTGAATAATTTATTATTAGGATAGATTATATATTTTTAACAGTGGCCAATTGAGAAGAAATTATAAATAATAAAAATTTAGGCTAATTTTAAAATTTTGTAATTAAATGTTTGCAATGTTTCCTAGTGAAAATTTTATCTCTGAATGAACTATTACAAAGATAGGTGATTATCAGCATATGATTCAAACGAAATTATATTCACTAAAATTTAGACAATTTTTAAGATGTGATTTTTTTCCAATGTGTGCTTTTCCTCTAAATTATACTCCCATTTTTTTTAAATTTAATATCCCATTATACTCCCATTTGTTTTAATTTTTTTCTAATTTATTTATGATTTTTCATTTTCAAAACATTGTAATTTATAAATAAGACTTTCATAATAGTAAGAGGAACAGTTTTTTTTTTTCTACCCTTGGAATTGCACAAACCTTTAGCTTCCTGTTAATGTCAAATAAATGATTTTCTATTTAAGTTCAGTTTAAACTACATAAAAATTAATGCAGTTTTTAAAAAGTTTTTAAACAAAGTATTTTAATGTGCATATTTGACTGTAAAACTTTAATATAAAAAATAATAGTAAAATATATAATAATAAAAGTTATAATAATAAAAAAATTTAATAGATAGCACTATTATTTAAACATAAGCTATACTTTCATAGTTTGTTGATGAAATTAGAAGATTCAAATTATGAATTGCAATTTTCTAAGAATTTTGATTTTCCAGACTAAGAATCATCCCCAGTTACTTTTGGTTATCAAGATTATTCATTATCCTTCAGATAGTGCATTTTTTAAGAATTTCTTTTAGAGATAATAATTTCAACAACAATAGTTGAGTAATAAACATAGTAATTATTTTTGTAATACCTAAGCGGGGAATTATCTTGAGCAAACTGGGGCTAGATAGAAAAGTATATAAACCTGTTTCTCCCTAATCTATCCTGAACTTATTGCTAATGGGCTTTTAGCGGATTTCAGTAAAGTCAGCTGCATCAATGCTTTTGACCATTCATCCGTTGTATTTGATGAATCGATTTATTGTGACTTATTGTAATCATAATTTTAATTGTAATAATTTTGTTTCCATAATGAGGATATTTCAAGCTCATAGATACAAAATTATTGTTGATATGCATTATATTCACTCTGAATATCATTTGTTGTTATTAATCAATTTAGTACGCTGTTATTCAATTCCTAATATTAGTTCACACTCTCCCTATAGCTTGTTCAAATTTTCAATCGCTAAAAAAATACTTTTTATTCATCCACTCATGCTCAAATACATTTTTTTGAACTTGTAGTGGGTTATACTACAGTTTTTTTCAAATATTAATTCATTAATTAAATAGGGATGAGCGAAAAACGAAATGGAATTTTCTGATTGGTTAAGCCATTGTTTTACATTTTACTATGGATGGTGTTTTCTACACTAGGGAACGCTGCAAGCTTGGTACCGCCTAAATTTACGGTTTACTGTTTCCGTGGGATTTTGAAGCTGTTTGGCATCATTGTGTTTTGAGATTCATGCAAACAATGTATTTGATTACTTATTACTTGTGTTTACAATGTTAAAAGTGTTAACACTAACGTAAGATGGTGCACAGCTTGCAACAAGAACAAACAGTAATAAACTTATGGAAAGAGGCCATATCAAGACTGCCAAAAAAGCGAGTTATTCAAAATNGATTATATATTCTTAACAGTGTACAATAGAGAAGAAATTATAAATAATAAAATTTAGGCTAATTTTATAATTAAATGTTTGCAATGTTACCTAGTGACAATTTTATCTCTGAATAAACTATTACAAAGATATGTGATTATCAGCATATGATTTAAAAGAAATTGTATCCACTAAAATTTATACTATTTTTATGAAATTTAAGATCTGATTTTTTTTCCAATGTGTGCTTTTCCTCTAAATTGTGCTTCCATTTGTTTTTTTCTTCTAATTCATTTAGGGTTTTGTATGTTTAAACATTTTAATTTATAAATAAGACTTTTACAATAATAAGAGGAACAGTTTTTTTTTCTACTTTTTTTATTGCAAAATCATTTTGCTTTTTGTTAATGTCAAATAAATAATTTTCTATTTAAGTTTAGTTTGAACTGCAAAGAGAAAAAAAGTTTTTGAATAAAGTATTTTACTGTGAAACTTATATTAGCTGGTTATAATAATAACAAAATTTAATAGATAACACTATTATTTAAACATAAGCTATACTTTCATAGTTTGTTGATGGAAATAGAGGATTCAAATTATGAATTTTTAGTATCTAAAAATTTAGGTTGTCCAGACTAAGATTCATCCCCAGTTACTTTAGATTATCAAAATTATTCATTAACCTTCAGATAATTTTATTTTTAAAGAATTTCTTTTAGAGATAATAATTTCAGCAACAATAATTGAGTAATATACCTAGTAATTATTTTTGTAATACCTAAGCATGGAATTATCTTGAGCAAACTGGGGCTAGATAGAAAAGTATATAAACCTGTTTCTCCCTAATCTATCTTGAACTTATTGCTAGTGGGCTTTTAGCGGATTTCGATAAAGTAAGCTGTATCAATCCTTTTGACTATTCATTCATTGTATGTGATGAATCAATTTATTGTGACTTATTGTAATCATAAATTTTTATTGTAATAATTTTGCTTCCATAATGAGGCTATTTCAAGTTCATAGATTCGAAATTATTGATTATTGAAATTTATAATTCACTCTGAATATCATTTGTTATTATTAATTCTTTTAATACTCTATTATTCAATTCCTACTATTAGTTCACACTCTCCCTATATCTTGTTCAAATTTTCCTTTCGATCGTAAATAAAATACTTTTTATTCATCCACTCAAGCTCAAATACATTTTTTTGAACTTTTAGCGGGTGATACTACAGTTTTTTTCAAATATTAATTCATTAATTAAATAGGGATGAGTGAAAAACGAAATGGAATTTTCTGATTGGTTAAGTTTTAGTCATTGTTTTAAATTTTACTATAAGTGATTCAGTTTTTCACTTATTTTAAAAATAACATACCTGATAATTTCTAACTTATAGCTCTATTTGAACAAAAAAAAATAGTTCATTGCGCACATTTAATTATTTTATACTTGCTGTGTCAGATAAATTCAATAAAGAATATTGCATGGTAGCACATGTGGTCCACCTCACCAAATTTATACTTTTATAGTTGTCTGATACTATGCACCTTTTTTTTCTTCTTCCAATTCCTACTATTAGTTCTGACTCTTCCTATATATTTATATATCTTGTTCAAATTTTCAATTGTTAATAAAATAATTCATTCAAGTTAATAATAATCCATTCAAGTTTAAATACATTTTTTTAAACTTGTAGTGGGATGACACTTGATGTTAATACAGTTTTTCAAATATTAATTCATCAAATAAATTTAATTAATTAATTATAGTTTTTATATGGGAGAAAAAAATTGTAATTACAGTGCAGAACCTCTTATCCAGAAATCAGAAAATCAGATAACCGGAAAAAATTCGAAACTGGAAATTAATT
The DNA here is from genome assembly GCF_043381705.1 of Parasteatoda tepidariorum. Lineage (NCBI taxonomy): Eukaryota > Metazoa > Arthropoda > Arachnida > Araneae > Theridiidae > Parasteatoda > Parasteatoda tepidariorum. Next base: position 72,645,393 of record NC_092209.1, read on the forward strand.
TTCTTCCATTAAAAAAAATGTTTTTTTTCCTACAAGATTTTGAGCCCATTTTGTTATTTAGAGCGCACGACATATCGAGTTGACAAAAGAACTGATTTAGGGGACGGATCAAAAGCCGTTTGTAGACGAATCTCACATAACCACAAATAGCTTATATATGTTTTAATTTCGTTTTATAAACATTAAAAAAACGGCATTTTGTAGCGATTCAGAAAACCGGAAAAATCAGTTATCCGGAATCGCGATCGTTCCGGATAATCGGTTCTCTACTGTATTTAATGAAAAGTAACTAAAATAAAATTTTTCTTTGTTGATCTAAGTAGGAATTGACTTGAAAAAAAAAATTTATATTACTTGTTTGTTTTTAAACTTTCTTTGTTAGTTGAAGTCAATATTTTGTTCCAAATCATATTTTATTTCACATCATAGAACCAAGTAAACTGCTTAACTGAAAAGTAGCTACTGTTACTGTGAAAAGCTACTGTTACTGTTTTCATAAATAAGTTTTTCCAATATCTAGTTATTCAAATAAGACAGATTTTTTTTCTTGTAAGTACTCTTTTTAAATAAAAATTCACTATTTCAATACAAGCGTTTTTAAATTTATTTTTTAGCAGAGGATGAAGATGATTTATCTCATTACAAAGATATGATTGAGCGGGATATGAGACGATGGAAAAAAGCTGATCTAGATAATAGTGGAAGTTTGAGTAAAGAAGAGTTTGTGAATTTTGTACATCCGGAAGAAAGCCTTCACATGAAAGATATTGTTGTTGTGGAAACTATGGAAGATATTGATAAAAATAATGATGGGAAAATTTCCCTAGAAGAGTATATAGGTACATATATGTTAATTTATTCAATTATATTGATTTTATATAATGCAAGGTCACTTTAAAAAATGTAATAGTAATATTCTAAACTTCTTTTTTTTTTGTTGCAAAATTATCTTTTTTACCTTTTTTTGTTATATCTATATATTTAAAATTCTGTAACACATAATGCTTTTAGAAGTATGGAAAACTTTTCTCTCTTAATGGAGTTTATTCAATGATGGGGAAAACTACATTATTTTTGTAGTTAATTACTACTACTTTATTAAAACTGTAGTTAACTGCAGCTATTTTTTAAAAAAAATTTTGTGACTACAAACTATTTTCAAAATGTAGTCACTACTTTTAGGAGATAAACTTTTCCGGAGAGCCTAATTATTTGCACCCATGTTCAAAATAGTTTTGAATAAAAACTTGGCTTTGTTTAAATATGAAGAATTATTAATAAATAATGATTCTTGTTTACATGAGTCAGTTAGTTATAAATTTGTTCTTTTAACCTTCAACTTTTTATTAACCTTACTCGTTAGCCAATTATTAAATTTTTGGAAATTATCAAGTATTATTTTTTTTTTTTTATTTAATGCACGTTTAATTCCTCTAAGAATTAAAGTTTTTTGAAAACAGGGTAAATATCTTCTCTACCGTTGAAATAAAATCAATGTTTCAAGGGTGCACATTCACATTTGAAGGTGTGGTCAAAGAAATAAATTAACTATTAATCATAATGGCTAATTTAAATATGAGTAAAATATAGCTCTAAATACATAATTTTTAATTATGCTCAGCCACACAGGGATATTCTCAAAAAGCCCATTGAAGGACCCAGGAAGATTTGTACCAATCAGATTCAAAATTTAGATGAATTTGAACTTTTTTTCTTAAGTAAATTAAAGTTAAAAGTAGTTGACTGTAATTGCTATAAACTACTTTTTTTTTCTAGTCACACTATTCATTATGATATTATTAAAAAGAAATGGATGCCATGAAATGGAAAGAAGAAAAAAAATAGCTACTACAGTAGTTTCAATTTTTTTAGCGTTCAACTACTGACCACTAATTTTACTTATACTAATTTTGAGCATTTACAAAATATCAAAATTGTGTTTCATTTATCTACAGTAAGAATACATAGTTAAAATTCAATAATAATTTTCCAGTGATTAAAAATGGATTTTCAACAATTTATATGTTAAATCTTATTTGTTAATAAAATTGATGTTTTTTAGCATTTATCCACTCTATAATAAAAAAATGCATTTTTAAAAGCTTGTTTTTAAAATTAATAACTATTTTTTTAACCTTATAGAAAACTTGAAATAGTTCCATTTTTACTTTTAAAAAGCATATCTAGTCTTTTAATTTCATTTTTTAACATTTTTCAAATGCATTTCATTAAGATTAATTTATTTTTTAACATTTTCAAAGTAATTCAAAAGATCCTCCACAATCTTATCTTTTGATGTTTCTTAACATATTGTAAAGCTTTTTATCAAAAGATAATCCAGTAATAATCAATTAAATTTATTTCAGCTTCTGACATTTGATGTTATCTATTTACTTCAAATTCCTTAAAATTGCTTTAAGGGTTGTTTTCTCAATTTGTTAACTTTTACATCCTTAAGCAACATTTCTCATCAAAAAGATTATGTTCGCTATTTAATGATATAGCTTGCTTAAAATGATCACAAGAAGTAAAAAAAAAAAATTTATGCATTCAGATACATTTTGTACTTAAATTACACTTAAAAATATTTGTATATATATTTTTTAAAATTAAAATTGATTTCAATTTATTATGTGATCATATTGAAGGCAATATAAAAATATAAGTGATATAAAGATGTTTTTGTAATGGGAAAGGAAATATTCTTATGAAAGTTCTTAATATTTCTTCAAAATTTTAGATATAATCTATTTTCTTAAAAAACATTAATTAAATTTTTAATTAAATATTTTCCTCGTGTGTTTTTTAAACTTCAAAACGAGGGGACAGTAATAACATTTTTTCCATGCAATTACAGTTTAAACTTGTCACTAAATTTTTATTTTTAATATTTTTTCGTTGCTGGTCATTGATTCGTATACTTCATTGTATGATCACAATGTAAAAATTATCAACATGAAGTTAATTATGTGATGAATTTTTCTTACTTATCTTGAGCAAAATGATTGTATAATGTTTGAGAATAATGTTAATAGAACAGAGTAATGTTTTGAGAAAATTACCCGTAAATTCATTCTACATATACCAGCTAAATAAAGTATATTGATGTTCTGTAATATGCACAATGAGACGTTTGTGCATCATCAAAAGTGTTGTCTGGGTCCAAGGGTAATATTAATTTATAATTCTATTTGTAAAATATCCTTCCAATTATTCAATAATCATCTGAGCCTTCAATATTCTGATTATTGAAACCACTAAGTACTTCACTAAAAGAATTATGGACTAAACAATGTCTTTAAGAATCAGTTTCTCAGATCATTAATTAAAAGTTAACAATTAAACTGAATTGTTGATGTACGATTACAACCAATGTTGATACTTACCATGGTCAAGCATCTCCTTTGTGTCTTTTGTTCTTGTGTGTTGGAGAAAAAGGTTTACTGCTTCAATGGCATTCATTAGAACGCCTGTTGCAAGCATATTAATATTCATCATATATATGTATTCAATGTTTTTTTTCTAATATGTTAATTAAACTAATTTTCAGAAAACAAAACTTTTATAAAATGCTGAAATGATTCACTTCCATCAATAATATCAAAACAAACATCACTGATATATTTTCTTGATTAAAATTGAACATCTATTATGGAAAGTATCTAGTTATTGATACTCAGTACAGAAATGATTGTGCTCCAGAAAAAATCCGGATTTTCAGATTTTTCGCTAACCAGAAATCCAAGGTCCAGAAGTTTCAAGAAATCATTGATCACATTTATGTATAAAAATTCTTATATATTTTATTTCAAAATATTAGAACTAGAATTTATACTTGACATCTCTTTCATTTGTAAATATTTTTTTCTGGTAGAATAATTAATGTGATTAGAGATAAAAGTAAACTTATACATAATTATTAATTTAAATTATGCTATGTATAATTTATTTAGAATTTCATGTTGGGAAAATATCAATGATTTAAATTTATAAAGACATTAATTATTTGAAATGCTGATAGAATAATAAATGAGATTAGAGATAAAAGTAAACATATACATAATTATTAATTTAAATTATGCTACATTTAATTTATTTAGAATTTCATGTTGTGAAAATATGAATGATTTAAATTTATAAAGACATTAATTATTTGAAATGCGTCATTAATGATTTTACTCAAGAAATTTTCAAGATTTTTGAGTTGGGCTCACAATCACTTCTGTCAGTATCGATTTACTATAACTGATACTGAAAGAGTTAGTACTTGTCTATCATAGTTAACCTTATAAAACTTTTATTTTTGTTTCAACTAATATAGTACAGTAGGAGACCCGATTATCCGGAACGGTCGGGACCATCACTATTCCGGATAACTGATTTTTCCGGTTTTCTGAATCGCTACAAAAAGCCGTTTTTTTTTATTGTTAAACCCAACTAAAAAATAACAAAAAAAATTGGAAATAATCTTAAAAATAAGAAAACACGATTAAGTAATACACTAATGATTATTTCCAAAATGATGGTAAGGTAAACATATTTAAGAAAAGAAGGAAAATGTTTTAAATCTTACGAGGAATTTTACGAATTTTATTCCAGTTTTTTGGTTTTCTGATTTCCGGATAACGGGTTCTGTACTGTACTTTTTTTACTATTGCTGTTTTATCTCTCTACTAAAATTACTTTTCCAGGTGATATGTGGGACGACAATGACCTAGAAGCTGAACCAAGTTGGGTTGAAGCTGAAAAAGATCAATTCCTTCAATTTAGAGACAAAGATAAGAGTGGTTTTATGGAGTTTGATGAAGTAAAAGATTGGATATTGCCTGATGATTACGACAATAGTGAAGCTGAAGCAAAACATCTTGTTTATGAATCTGATTTGAATAGAGTAAGTTCATTCTGATTTATCTAAACCTTAAAATTGTTTTGCCCATGACGATTTAAAACACATCACTATGCAATTTTGAAATATTTAACAGTTAATGGGATTGGATTATTGAATGTAAAACTTATTGATACAGTGTGATGCTTTATTTAAAATAGGTGTTTTTTTCCTAAATTAAATTAAGTAAAAATATTAAGAATTGCTAGTTCTTAATTTTTTTATTAGATTTTCGTAATAAACTTAAATTGTTCATATATAAGTGTAAATTTATATAACTATGCTATTTATAATTGTCTAAGTTGTAGTAAGTAAAGTGGACAGAATGGGTTTAATGTTTACATACAAGTTTCTTAAACTGTGAATCTTGACTGGAATTGGGGTCACAGGACCTACAGCAGAGGCTGCTAAAATTTTTTGAGTTTTTGATATTGTTTTAATACATTATAAAAATTATTTACCAAATAATTTTACACAATGTGTCTAAAAATAGAGAAAGGTAAGACAATAAAGGCAAAGAAAAAAATCAATTTGAATCAAAATCAATGATTTGGCGCATTTTTATTATTGTATTATACTTTAAAATTTGTTATTTAATTAATATTGTTGCCTTTTTTCTAACTTTTAAAATTAAAAATTAAAGCCATTAAACTGCAATGGTGTATTACAATACAACTGAAAATTCTGACAATTTCACTCACATGTTTGTCGGACTTGCACAATGCTTATAGGATCTTCGCACTAAAAAGTTTAAGAAACCCTAGTTTACACTTTTTGGACGGACAAAATGGGTTTACTATTTGTTTATCAATTCTGTTAATGGTTATATGACATGTACACTAGTAAAAATTTTAATCAATTATACACCAAAAAAAGGTTTTACTAAATCTTAGTCCTCATTTTTACTGACAAAAAAAAATCACTCTTTTATTGAATTTTATTCTGATAAATCTATGTTGTTTTTTTTCCAATTGGTAACTCGCCAGTGGAAGTCTTTTGTTCTTTTATTAGTAATCCATATATAAAAATTTGATACAGTTTTGTTTATGTTTAAAAACTTCTGAATAATTTTTCTTTTAATTTAGAAAGGTTTTTTGGAAAAACAAAATAAAAAAGTACGTTAATTAATTAAGTTATTTAAATTAAATTTTTTGTTTTACACTGATATCACCTTACTTGTCTGTATGAAGCGATGAATTAATTGTTTTATTCGAAATAGGTCATTCTCCTAATTCATGTGATTTAACATTTCTAAATTTTTTTTTTTTTTCGGCTTCTCAATAGGGGTACAATTTTATATTTTTTAAGTACGCCAAATAAAGTCTATTTGTAGAACTACAAATGGTAATAAAATACATACATTCATTTTGGAGATTAGACTTTATTTTGTAAATTTGGCAAAAACTGTTATCATCATCCTTTGCCATAAAGCATGAATAATTTTGACAAATACAGTCAGTTGTTTTGAAGTTTATTATAGGATGCCGGTAATAACCTGACAGAAAACCAATTAAAGTTTAACTAAACCAATTAAAGTTTTCTTCCTTTCTTACAGTTTAAAAAAAATTCTGAGTTTAATCTACAAGATTCTCTTTTCATCATCGAAACTAAGTCCACTGATACTAAGAATAAAGTTATTACTACTCTACCCGTGACATCTATTGTCCATGAAATGCTTTAAAAACTGTTGAATACTACTGCCAGTTCCCACTTTCTTAGTTTAAAATGCACTTTATGTGCATTTTATTAGTATTATTATTATTTAATAAATAAAGAGTAGTTGCAAATATTTTATAATATTCGGAAAATTACTTTATTTTACGCTTGTTTCTTAAAATTTTTTATTGTTTTGGAAATGAACCTTGTAATGTTTCTCATATTTTGATAAATGCTTCTAGAGAAATCCCTTATTATTATCAATAACTTTTTACTCTTTAAAAATTTTCAATTTTTGGTAAAGTGGCTGTATGTTTTAGACAAAAGTATGAATTTTTGTAGTACCATCAGTAGATGACTTATGTTTACTGACCAACACCCTTCAATAAAAACTGTTGAATATTTATATATTGCATTCATATTTTCAAAATCTATATTTACAGGATAACTTGCTGAGCAAAGAAGAAATTTTGAATAAGTTTGATCTGTTTGTTGGAAGCCAAGCCACTGATTTCGGAGAAGCACTAAAGAGACATGACGAATTTTGATGTGAATTCCCCATATTCTAAAAGAATCTCATGTATGCAATCTAAAAAAACATTTATATTTAAAAAAAATTACCAGTGAAATCTTTTATATAGAATTTTGTACTTAAAATATATATATTCTATATTTTTACCTTATACAGAATATATTGTTTTCTGAAAGATTAAATATTATATGATTGTTAGATATTTTAAAATTCTTTTTATTAAATTTTTCTCATATTTTATTATTGCTACGGATTCTTGCGTATCACTTTGTTTCAAAAATAGTCATATTTCGTGTATCTATTTCTAATAAATGATTGTGTATTGCTTTGTTTTTAACGTAGGTAACCCATAAAAACGAAGTTATATTAAATTTCGAACCTAATTTTTTTTATTTGATAAAATTCCGTCACAGGGGATCTGCTTATGGATCTGTTAACAGACTCTTCACAACATTTTTAATTGTAAGAACTGACATTTTTCACAATTCTTCCTTTAGAGAAATGGAACCGATGATATTGCTCATTGGCGTTCTGCATTTGGTTAACGAGGAAAATTATTTGTAAATAAAAAATTGCGATTTGAATGAAAGAGGAAAGAATTTTCTATCAATTTTAAAATCACAAAGAGAGCACTTTATTTTAATACTTTGATCAAAACCAAATTACGGCTATATTAGATTCCCAGTATTTTGAGTAATTATTTTCAAAAATTAACAATTAAAAATCAAAAATTAATTGTTTTTTTAGCTTGAGTTTAAGGCAAATATCATTAGATTGCAATAAAAGTATTTGTAAATCATTGGCACTAACTTTTCTTTAAAGCATTTTATTTAAATAATTTTTTATTATCTAAACTTTAATATTTGGAACAGAATTTCAAAATTATGCTCTAAAAGCTTGAGCTCAATTAAGATTTTATTATTTTAAATGTTTTGAAAATAATTAAGCTTAGTTGAATAATTTATGCTTTATATTTATAATTATATATTAAAAATGATACTATAATTTATTTTAAATATCTGTTAATATACATATCTTAGATAACAAGTCTTCCTAATCATATTCAACTAATATTTATGATATATCTATTGAAAAGTTTTTTTTACTGCATATAATTTTCTACTGCAGTTAATTCATTATAGCTCATCAACTGAAAACTCAATGTTTGCTTATGCTTGATTTTAGTTTTGTTTCTAACGCCTTCATTTTTCCATCCATAATAATTATTCTCAGCACTCAAACTTAACTTCCTTAAAAAATTTTAACTGTGGCACCTTCAGATATGTGAACTATGAGAATTATTCACAATTATTTCAAGAAAGTGTGACACATAAAAACATGTTTCACATTCCAATTTCTTATTCTGCCATGCAATAGAAAATTCAACAAAAGTGACAAAAAGAAGGGAAAAAATGAGATTTTTATATATTTAGCATCATTGTGTGGTAAACAGAAAAATATTTTCTTTTTTTTCTTCCAATTTTTTAAAATTCTATTTTATCATTTATAGCATTTACAGTTTAAAGAAATTAGTTACCAAGCCACTCTTCTCAAAATTTCTCCTGAAGTTTTTCAATTACAAGTCAGTATTAATTAGAATGGACTTAAATATTCGCTGCTTAAGAATTAAGAAGCAAAATTAGAACTATCCAAACTGAACTTTAAATATCTCAAACTTTTCATCAGTCCTATCGAATTTAAATTATGATTTATTGGTTGTATGAAGCTATCTTTTGCGCAGATTTCTATTTTTTATTTAGAATATTTATAGTGTTAACACTATAAGCAGATGTTTAGAATCTCATTTTGTAACCTCAAGTATATTCATCCTGTATCTCCATAATAAAAAATATAAATTGTACATGTATTTTTAAACTATATTTCATCCTAAAAATGTCGCAATTAAAACAATTTGAAGTTGTAGTGAAATAAAACTCACAGTTGTGGTATTTGTATTATATATTCTTTCTTAACATTTTCTACATTTCTCAGCATGTGCTATTTTTATTACTGTGGTAGTTGATATCACCTGATGATAATTAAAAAAAAAATTTCTTCAAAAAATCTGAGCAAAAAGTATTTATCTGTGTTCAAATATTAAGAATGTATAATAAGCAGTTTGTTTATATGATTTGTATTATTTATTAAAACTCTTGTTTTATGTTAAAAAATTTTAAGCTAAAAAATTAACTTAAAAAATTGTTTTTATGTACCACGAGTTGTCCTTTTCTTTTTTTTTTATCAAAGAGCATAATTTTCGTTACAAAACAATACAATAAAAAAAACAATTTCGTCAAAAACAATAGTTAACTATTGTTTTTGAGGTGTTGCTGTGTCTAAGAAACTTTTAATCTTCAAAACTGTTGCTTTTAATCATATAGAAGTGTAAAAATTTAGGAAAATTTATGGAATGTAAAATGTATATAAATAAAATTAAAAAGAATGATAATTTTTATTTATTATTTGAAAGGACATTTATATTGTGTAATAATTTATTTTAAAAAATATTTCGTGTAAAAAATTCACCATATTACAATCTCCTGGAACTTATATTTTTTAATGTTGGCAACTATGTTATATTCTTAAATAAATAAAAAAAAACTTGTCAAACAATTTTTTTTATAATTTTGTTTTATTGTAATCAAAATATTTCTTGTTTACTTGATCAAATTCTACATTTTATAATTAGCTTTAATATTTCTACTCTTGTTATTTTTAGTTTTTATATTTATACATCATTTTGTGCCAAAAATCTTATACATAGGTATGTCTTTCTTCTTTTAAACTTTAAGAAGTATTACAATTCATACTTAACTTATGTTTCCTCTTTTGCAGTATGAATATATTTGTCTATAAATACTTATGTTTTATTTCTCTGAAAGATAAATAAATATATTTAGTCTGTTATCAATAAATTGTCTATTTTTTTTTTCTGTTTAGAAAACGGGAAACATTAAAATTCTCACTATCATAAAATTGGAGTTTAAGAATTATCATCTAATTCTTTTGAATATTCACATTTAGTTTCGTAAGAGTATTCTATTTAAATTACAATTTCAATTTGAAAATATATTATTTCTGAAAATTCAAAGAACCCCTAATATTTCTAATTCACTTATCAGAAATTATAAATATAATAATTAATTATTCAGCTTTTCTTTGTATAAAACCAGATATTTTGGTTTATTTAAAACAAAAGGTAAAATAACATGTTCAGTCCCAAATTAAAAATAATTAAACCATTAAAAATTATTTCATAGAAAACTATTTTAACTATTGATTAATATTTTGATAAAGGATACAAAAATATTCACTTATGCTCATAAATATATGAACATGATAAAAAGTATATCTAAAGATCTTAAATATTTATTTCAACTCAACAAGAAAATAAACATTTAATATCTTAAAGTTTTTTTCTTTTTTTAGTAGTGCATGTATGTAAAAGTTAGTTTACTTCCTTTCTTGCTAGTTGTTCATATATAAAGATGCCTTAAAGCTCTTATTTAGTAATAAGCAATTTGTATTAATATCAATTAGATCTTTTTAAATAAACGTTTGTTTTTATTTATTGAATCAATACAAATTTTAATATAAAATGAGCACCTGAACGAATTATATTTCTTCCAACTCAAGTGGGAGAAATTATTTTTCAAAAATAAATATTTAAACAGCTTATAATTACAATCCGGCTTAAATAATGGTATTTATTTTTAAGCTATTTAATGTAGCATTTTCAAATAAGTGAAAGTTTAAAAATTCTTTTTTATGAATTTCTTAAAGAATTAAAATAACTAGTGGTTAATATTTTATGTTAAATAGTGAAGTAAAAGTTAATTTTATAATTATATAAAAGACAATTAAAATAACATAATCTAAATTTTATTATCACTAAATTAACAAATTACATACTATACATAGATACTGCTAAAAACACATATTGAATTGTCAATTGCAAATATCATGCTAACTTTTATAATCAAATAATGTTAAGTATGAATGCTTAAACCGATTCTTAAATAATATGATATAGATTTTAAGATTCTCTATAAAACTAATAAATATAAAAAAAAAAATTTTAAAAGAAAGTAAATGTATATGCATATTCATTATACTTTCTGTTACTATATTAAATTAAATTTGTTTAAGTTTGAGTTATTCTTATGATACTTTTTGCTAAACAATTGTATAGGTCATTTTTAGTTCTTTCCATTTTATCTAGTTTCCTTCGATTCTTTCTAGTTTCTTACATTGTCCAAAAGAAATGCCAATCCTGTTTAACTTAGATATCTTTGGGAAAAACCATTTCTAGGTAAACATTTAAAAATTGCCGATTTAAGTTTATTTAAAATAATATCTCAGACTTTGGTTTTCAATCTCGGTACTTTTGGACAATAAAGTATTTTTTTAACTACACAAATCAGTAAACCAGTGCACGATTTGCATAAAGAGCCCAAAATTATTTCCCTTGATCAGTCAGTTTGTAGTCTGAGTGTGTTTGGTTTGTCATTAATTCTTTATTATAACTTTTTTTAAACAAAACATTTGAAATGCCTGATTCTTTTAAGAGTAATAATTTAATTTATGCTAAATTAACTTTACTGATATTGGAGCATCAAGTTTTTATTTATTTATTTATTTCATAGTTTTTTTGTTTTCGAAAAGCATTGTCTGCAGTGTATAATCATTCCTTACTGCGATGCCACCTGTGGGAGAATATTCAGTCGCATAACAGAAATCAATACATTTTCTATTCTTCTTTCTCAAAACAAACTTTGAAGAATTTGTTGACAAGAAAATATTATTGTTACATAAGAGTTTTAGGAAATGTTAAATCTATCTCTCAATCTGTTATAAAACAATAGATTAATTTAATATTTTGTAATTTTTATAGTAGGAACAAGATTAAAACAAATTTAATTTAAAGAATGTGAAAATTTATTTTTTAATTAAGGGGTCACAGTACCTTTGCAACAATTTTTTAAAATAAAGGTATAATCATTCATTTTGAGGATGCTTTACATGCTAATTTCAGCTATAATCAATAATTTATCTTCAAAAAATGATTAAACTGCTTAATTTTTTCTAAATTTTAAAAAAAGTCGAAAAACTTCTAAATTTTTAAATCCCTAAGGCTTTTTTATTTTAACATATTTTCAAAAAAAGTTTTTTTCATAGTGCTTGCAATATTTATCTTAACAATTTTGTGCATTCATTTGCTGATATATCAATTAGAATATTTTTTATAGATTATTTCGTAAAAAAGTAGAAAAAAAAGGGTAAAAACTCCTGTTAGGTATATATAACATGCCGTAAAAGTTGTAATACCTCATAAAATGCTTATTCCATGCACAGTTTAAATAAGAGTATTATACTCAAGATAAAAAAGTTTACTTCAAAGCTTTATCTTAAATAGAAAAAATTCCTTAGGGATTTAATTAAGATTAAGACACAAAATTATCATCTATGCGAAAAAGCACTTTGAAGTCAGGCTGCTGAGCAAGTTTCTGTATTAGAACAATTTAAAATCATTCATAACTTTTTTAAAAATGTAGATAGAGAGATGAATTTTTTTCTGTACATTTGAAATAGTTTGAAGTTTTATTATAAGCAATAAAAAAAATTTTGGTATTTTTGTCATTTTTTGGGTACTGTGACCCCTTAATTAAGGATATAATTATAAATGTAAAAAAATGTTAATTAATATTAAATCATTAAAAAAATATTTGTTAACTAATTTATGAATTAATTAACAAAAATATTAATTAATTTAAAGAATGTGTGAGTTTTTTTTATCAAAATCTATTATTATTTTTCTATTGCACTATGCCTATTCTATTGTTATCAAAAGTCTCGGGCTTTTGCCTTTCAGAGCATTTTTTTTAAAGAAAAAAAGAAAGTTGTGAATAGATGTTATAGTTGACAAATTTTAAGAACATGAAAAGTGCAAAACATTTTGTGATTCAAGCTAACACTATAAACTACGACATTAAATGTTTGTTTTTAATGCATTAATTTGGTTAATTAAAAGTTTGATATATAACATATAAATGATGACTTTCAATGTGATATTTATGTAATTAGATATTGTAAAAAATAATGGTAAGCCAAGTTTGCAGAATAAGAAGGTAACAAAAGAACTGTTTTAAAAAAACAAAGAATATGAATTACATTTCTTTATTATCTGTCTGCAGAGGCAACCCAGAAGTTATCACTAGAAAGTATTTTGTTAGGTCATTAATGCTATCATTAGACCTGTATTTATCCTATTCTCTGAATAATCCTAAGTATGGTCTTAGAAATTCAGTGGAACCAATAGAGCTGTACTTATCTTATTCTTAGAACAATCATAAGTCTTATAGTAAAAAGCAAAATAAAAAATATCAGAATATGAACCATACACTCTATGGAGGAAATTACTATCCAAAAAACTTAGACATCTTTATAAAAAAATTTGGGATAATGATGCTCAAGCTTTTGATATTTGACAATTCATGAATTAGTTCTCAATTTTGTAGCTTGTTTGATGTTTTCCTTTACAAAATCGAGCATACAAAACAACAAATAATTTTTATTGTAAAGTTGTACATTTATTTAACTATGTAAAATTACTTAAGTCATACAAAGCTGAAACCTAAAAATATTCTCAGAAAATAATATTATGCTTTTGGAAAATTTTAAATTTAAGTGACAGACAACTATTTACCTTCTAATGAATTTGTATACATTTATAGTTTTGTTTGATCATTGATCAATTCTGACCATGAAAATTAAATATTTATACTTCTTTCTTCTTCACAAAACAAAGTCACAATCAAAATGCAGCTGGATTGATCCCATTTTGCTGAACATTTTCCTGGATCAACATTTTTTGGAAGCTCTAGATTAAGATAATATATTTTAGTTGTACACAGAAGCGAATGCGCTGTTATCTTCAATGTAATTTCTTCAATTGAAGTAGTATCTTTCAGTTGGATTTTAAAGACCAAATTTTCACAACTGTTAGAGCCAGGGTTCTTATTGCTTAGCTAAAAATAAATCAATATGATAACCAAATAACAGACTTAAAATTATATATTTATATGTAACATAAAAAGCTTCAATTAATTTTTTTATGTTATTCCTTTTCTGTAAATCCTTTTCTTATATTTTATTATTCTAATCGAAACACTTTTTCACACTTTTAAATTCACATCCTGTCCTTTAAATCTAATTTTGGCTCAAGCATGCATTAATTAAAACCAAGACATTTTGCTCGTTGTGGAAATCGCGGGACCTATTTAATAAACCAATTAAAATTACTAACATTTCCCTCATTCCCTAAATTGAAACATTTTACGGATTTACTTTGCAAGATTTTCTCTAACTAAAAATGAGGATAAAAACTTTTCGTGACCACTTTTATAGCTGTTCTCTGTCTAATAACTAATAAATAAATTTTGTACCCTCCTTCCCTAGCTAAGACCTGTTTTAATCCTTTCACTCGGCAACGACGTTATATATATATATATATATATATGTGTGTGTGTGTGTATGTATATATATTTTTTTTTTTCATTTCAAAGATTACAATGTGTCCTTAAAAACGTAAGGAAATTATTGATACGTAATATGCCTGCACTATAAAAAATATTCTTTTTGTTCACTTTTTTATTACTGATAAGTCAAATAATAAATAATTAGTTATACGATTTGGTCCTTTTCATTTTGTTAAATGTAAATTAATTGGCACATAATTGTGTGCAAAAGAATTAAAATTTTTGCAACTGAATTGCAAACGTGTGAGAAAAAAAAACTTAAAATTCGAACTACAAAGAAAGAATTTTAAACCACTTCTCTTAAAAAAATATTGGTTATTGGAACTATATTTTCATACTAGTATTCTGACTTTTCTATTTTGGAGGATAGGGAGAAAAATCAGGAATAAAGATACTAATTCACGGAGAAAATCAGGAATAAAGATGTTTATTCATCGACAGTACATAGTGTGCCCAATTTTTTATATTTAGTTAACATCTAACTAGAATAGATCGAAAACACATATTCAAATGAAGAAAGTTATCTTTCTTTTCAATTAAAATAAAATGAAGCTAAAGAAAATGAGGGTCTCCATCTTATTTCCGCTGTTTAAACCCTTTTACATCCTGTAATTTATTTTAATTAACAGAACATCCTTAGCTGACTAATAGATCCCATGATCGTTGCCTTAGTGAGCAGTTGGCCCAGGGTTGATAAAAATTATAGATAATTTTTGCAAAAGATATATATATATATATTTTTAAAAAAGGGATTTTTTTTTTTCTATTTAAATTAGATTTCTTTTATTTTCGAGACATTTACCAAGCAATCTTTGATAGTGATGATGCTTATAATATTATTTAAATTTAATATTACAGTCAATTCGCTATAACTCGAAGTACGATAACTCGAATATTACTATAACTCGATTTTTTTATGAGGTCCTGACCCTCTTATCTTCAATTTCATGCTAATTATTCTCGATTACTCGAATTTCACTCCCTTTAACTCGATTTTTTTTCGGATCTTTTAAAGCAAGAAAAAAAAACCTAGGAGCTGATATCTTGCCCCTTCCTTTGCAACACACACACAATGTCTTTCGTACTCTTCATGGAGAAGCTAAAGCTGTCCCTCTTGAAGTATGTGAACAGTGGTTAAATGAAACTTTACCAAATTTACTTCAAGGATACAGTTAAAATGATGTTTTCAATATTGATGAAATGGCTTTATTTTTTAAATGTCTTCCAAATAAGACTTTGATGTTTAAGGATGAAAACTGCTCAGGGGGTAAATCGAGCAAGGAACGTTTGACTGTCCTAGTTGGAGGAAATGCGTCTGGGACAGAGAAATTGCCCTTACTTGTTATCGGAAAATACCGAAATCCCCATTGTTTCAAGAATGTAAGAACGTATCCTTTAGATTACAAGTCTAGCAAAAAGTTTTGGGTGACATCAGTTTTATTTGAAGACTATGTAAGAAAATTGGATCGGAAATTCTTCGCTAAAAAGAGAAAAGTGATACTCTTTATGGATAAATGCACAGCGCATAGTGATCTACGTAATTTGAAAGCAGTAAACTTGCAGTTTCTCCCGCCAAACACAACAGCAAAGTTGCAGCCGATGGACCAGGGTATCATAAAGTGCTTCAAACAGTCTTCTCGTAAATGGCTTGTCAGAAAAATGATCTTAAATATTGTAAGGATTTAGAAGATTTGTAATTAATAAGCATTAATTAAATAATCCGACAACATTTTGAAAGTCCAAAACCGAAACTAACGGTAAGTCGAACTTCCGATATGTCGAAGTTTTTCGTCAGTCCTATCAGATTCGAGTTATCGCGAATTCACTGTATTTAAATTTAATATTATTTAAATTTAATATTATTGAAATTTAATATTATTTAAATTTAATATTATTTAAATTTAATATTATTTAAATGTAATGTCATAGTTAAAGTGTAATGTCATATTTCTAACTAAAATGGTTCAAATCATTATATAATTATTACAAATTGATCAATGAATAAATAAAATCCTAGTGGTTTTTATTCAAGCTTGACATCCTCATGTAGTTGTGGAGATAAAGATCCATTTTTTCAGCTAGATACCAAATAAAGAAACTATTATAATGAAATCCATTTTTTCAGCTAGATACCAAATAAAGAAACTATTATAATGAAGAAAAAAAATTATAATAAAAGAAAAAAAATGATAATGAAAAATTGTAATTTAAAAGTTTCCCACAACTTTTTTTTCGAACATTTAGTCTCTTTTTTTTGACATTTATATGTCTTATTTTTTACCGTCAAATAATGCACATACATTTGCCTCATCTCATTATTTCTCAGGAATAAATCTCCATGATCAATGAATTCCAATGACTATAAAATAAAAATCCCACTCGTAAGAAAGTATTTATAAATTAAACTAATAAAAGACATTTTGGATATAGATCAATGTTCTTTTTAAAGAATAAAAAAATAATTAAATAAAAAAAAATCAGGAGATTTAAATTATGAATCAATTAGGCAATTACCCTGAAATTCATTTTCTACTATATTGTAATGAAGCAATTATCGAATTCAATATCTTGCTCTATGCTATATAAAATAAAAACTTTACAACTTACTATTACGTTTATTCAATTATATAATCATTAAATAAAACCAGTAAATAGCATAGCTATCAAGTGATGTATATTAAAGTCAAATATGATACAAATTTATCATGGTAAGTTTAACTTTTCTGATCAAAATTAATTTCATTGGTCAAGTGCATGATGTGAAAACTATACACACATAATTTTCTGTAAATTTATAAAGATAAGATTATTACAACTTTCTATTTCATTTAATTATTATAGTAAACAAAACAAAGAAGTGTAGAACTGAATTCAAACCTGCAAATAAATATCATCTGCTGTTACACTTTGTCGGTAAATTAGTTCGTAGCTTGGTGTTTGCTTGGAAACCAATTCATCATAGATTTCATCTAAAACTTCCTCCTCTGACCATATATTTTTTGAGTTTTCAATCTGAGCATAACTGTCTGTAAATTTTTGAGGTGAACACTGATTGCTGGTATCGAATGAATCACTCACAGAACTGCTTATTATCGAAGATGGAGTATAATGAGATGAAGATTCATCTTCATCAGCAAGACAATTATCTTCTAAGTTTAAAAGCTTCATCAAGTTTTTTAAATCGCAAGGCACGATACCATTCATATTTTGTAAGTTTAAAAAGTTACCAAATGGTTGTATAAATTTCAGTCTATTTGGTCAACTTATTTTGTTACATGTTCAAACTAATTGTCTATTTGATTAAAACAAAACAAAACAAAACAAGAAATTTGTCGTTAGCTTACTCTAGTAAATACTGGTTGTCATAGAAACGCTACCCATTGCCAGATTCAGAATTTAACACATTTTAAAAATGTTCATAACCGTATATCTTTATTTATAAATATATCAGATACTTTAAAACTAAATGTAAAAACATTACAATCAAATTATTTTTTATATTTTAAATACCTATTTTTAGAATTTAATGCTTATATTGAGATAATTAATATGATGACGTGGAATTTAACTTGAACCGTTTAGTCATTTCCGCTGCCTGATTGTTTTGTAAACATCATAAAGGAGGATTTGGCAGTTTCCAAATTTTCCCATCTGCCAAAATGAAACCGAAATATAGTATCTTACTTCCTACTTATAATGAAAGAGAAAATTTACCTATAATAGTTTGGTTGATAGTCAAATATATGAATGAAGGTCATATTGATTTTGAGATAATTATAATCGACGATGGTAGTCCGGATGGGACTCAGGAAGCAGCTAAACAATTAGAAAAAATTTATGGCTCCGACAAAATCGTCTTGAAACCACGGGAAAAGAAGCTAGGACTAGGAACTGCTTACATTCATGGCATTAAACATGCTACTGGAGATTTCATTGTCATAATGGATGCTGACCTTTCCCATCATCCCAAATATATTCTGGACTTCATAAAAAAGCAAAAAGAAGCCGATTATGATTTAGTATCTGGAACTCGTTATAGCGGAAGCGGTGGTGTAAACGGATGGGATTTTAAAAGAAAATTAATTAGTCGTGGTGCTAATTATTTGACACAAGTACTACTACGCCCTGGTGCTTCAGACTTGACCGGAAGTTTTAGACTGTATAAGCGAGATGTACTGAAAAAATTGGTGGAATCATGTGTATCAAAGGGTTATGTATTTCAAATGGAAATGATTGTGAGAGGCCGAAATCTGGGATTTTCAATTGGTGAAGTTCCCATTGTTTTTGTTGATAGAATTTATGGTGAATCAAAGTTAGGGGGAAATGAAATATATCAATTTGTGAAAGGTCTGTTATACCTGTTTGCTTTTGTGTAATGAAAACTGTTGACTTTGTAATTTATTAAAGTTATTTTGAATACTTTTTATGTTGATATATTTAAAATGAAGCGTTTTTAGTTACTCATAGTTTGAATAAATATGGGAACTTTTTAAACATTTAGCTCCTGGGCTGCAATAGCGGCACAGCTCAAAAAAATCATGTTTTAAGATTAGTGGATTTAAAGTTTTCATTGCTAAGGAAAAGGCATAAAAAATGCTTTAGTTTGCTTAAACAAATTACCTTCGAGTTGAGTTATGAATTGTGCTAATATTGCTGCTGAAAAGGATGTGTATTTTCATATTTACAACTGTTCAAAACGTGTGTTTTTCGAGTTGTGCCCCTATTGCAGTCCATGAGCAATATGAAACAACTGTTTAAAATATACAATATTGCAATAATATTTCACAAATGACAAGATTTGATTATTTTAGACATATTTCACTACTTATTTTAAATGCGTATTAATTAATATTAAAAGGACATAAAAATTTAATCTTTGCCTAAATAAAAGATACCGAAATATTTTTATTTTATTTTTGCAGTAGAGGAAAGAATTTTAAGTCAAATATAAAGATAGTTAGAAGACGCATATTTTACTCTTCCAAGGCAGAATTTTTCTAAAGGAACATTTCTTTTTTCAAAATAAAAAAGAAAATTAAGCTCCCTATTTTGTTTTGATGATTTACAAAATTCTCTTTATCGTAGATTTTTTGATCCTCAAAATGTCTACAACTACATTTTAATACATATTCTAAAATATTAATTTTCATTTTATTATTTCTTGTGACTAAATTTTTTGCAATAGTGAAGGTTTATTTTATATGTATGTATGGAAATAAATTATCTTTATTTTTTTTGTATAATTTAAAACACTATATTTTTAATTAGAAATTTCAACTGTACTCTTGGGCAATTGTTCCTGTCACTCTCTGCTTTTTGAATACAGTCTTGTAAATAGATTAAATAGTATTTCATTTTAGCCTCCTAACATGGAGGCTAATAATAATTCAAGCCATATTAAATACAAGATTGACTTGCTTAAAATATTTACCATTTATTTATTAATTTTTATTTATTACTGTACGAAATCTAATAATATTTCATTGAAGTTATTGTTCAACTATTCAGAAGTACTTACAGAAAGTTCTATCAAAAATGTAAGAAATTCAATATTTTTGCTGTGCATATGTTAAATAAGTTTATAATCTGTACATATAAAAGGCAAAGCTCTCTCTCACAGATCATTTCTATCACTTTCCATGAAGTTAGAAAGCTAAACTTAAAAACATGTTCTTACTAAACAAATTTCAAATCAATATTTTGTAATTACTGTGGTAATTAACCTAATTTACAGTAATGCTAAGTAACATGATTCTACTGAGATAAAAGTCTCAAACTTGGGCTGTATTCAAATTTTTAAGATAAATTTAAAAAACAAAAATATAATTTATATTAGGCTGAAAGTAGTTTGATATTTTGTAACTATCCCTATTGGAAAATATACAAAATAAAAGTTTCCCACTATTATAAAAGTTTCAAATTTCAACTATAGGTTTATCAGATAAAAGGTAGAACTAAAGAGTTCCATTGAGAATATATTTGAGTATTTAATGCTCAGAATAGTAGTTCTAAGTAACACAATTCTACCAAGATAAAAGTCTCAAACTTGAATTGTATTCAAATTTCAAAGATAAATTTTTTAAAAAAAATTATTTCAATATTCGGCAATTATCACAGTATTTAAGCGCAATTGACTGTAATGATATTAGCTGTTTCCCTCCATCTCCTACCAATTGTTTGATGCAACATAGCTCATTCTAGCTCTTGCGCTATTACACAACGAAAAGATGTGTTTGTGCAGGCATAAAACTATGTGGAACCCAAAATGTTGAGTTTGTGTAGGTGGACAACTTACAGCCAATTTGTCTTACTGCATTTAAAATTCTAAAGTCAAAGATTCAGAGCAAAGCATTGAATTCATGCAGGTAAAGAACTATATTTTTGTGGAACCACAAAGCAATGAGTTCATATAGACAAACAAGTTAGTAGCTAGTTGGTGTCAAATATGTTCTTTAGCAAAAGCAACATAAACTGAATTTTTTTTGTTAAAGAATCCGGTAGTTTCAATGAATATTTTCAAATTAAAAGAATTCAGCAGTAGGTATAGTTTATACAACTTAGATTAATAGAATATAGTCTGACAAAGTGCAAACAATTCTATTTTCTGGCATTTCTTCCAAATTATCATTAATGCCCTATCAGTTAAAAAAAAAGTGTCAAATCAGCTATAGCTATTCCAACAAATGAGTGTGAAAGAAAAATTTTCATACTGAAGCTAATACTCTTGCATAACAGTAAAAACATTTCACATTGGCCAAAATATTTTACGAAATTAAAGTAAAAATTTGTTTGTACTTATTTTTCGCCTCTACCGTGAATGTAGCCTTGGGTCTACGGTAGGTTTTCTTCTGTACTTATTAAGCTTTATTTAACCTCTTTTAAGAAGAATTAAGGTGTCTTAACTCTTGTACTCTAGATCCTTTCAACAGTTTAAAAAAAAAAAAAAGGCACAACTCATTTTATTCACAAATCATATAATGCCTGGAGATCACTTAATCATGTTTTCACTAACTGAAAAGACATAATCGGAACATTTAGAGTGGTGGAAGTATATATACGTTGAAAAATATTACATATTCCTCTTTTTTCGCACTTAACCAATCATAATCACATCAACAAAAAAAAAAAACTAGAATTGTGAAATTTACTTCAGTCAAAACAAGCTTGATGATAATACCAAACGTATAGAACGAGGATGTCACACGAATCGGTCAAGTCAAATTCGCTTGTTGTAATAAATAATATCGTATAAAAAATATCGAGATTTTAAAAAATTTGATCAATGATGACGGTCGAAAAAATGGATTGAAAAAACGATAGAATTAACGCTTCAAATAGTGAAAACTAAGCAACAGCAATAACTGCAAGAAGAAAAAAAAAAAAGATCGTATCGTAATAATATGGGAACTTTAAAAACCTTCTGAAAATAAATTTAATTAACTGCAAAAGAAAAAAAAATTATCGAAACACAGATTAATGATGGTATCAAGCTTGTTGAAAAGTAATCACTGAAATGTATTGGCGATTGAAATGGGCTGCAGGTGGCGAATTCGAAATTTTGTTTAATTGAACAGAGTGCGTAGCCAGTTTTCAACAAAAAAATAAGCTCATTTTAAGCACTCAAAAAATATTTTTTAGCACTTTTTTTATGAAGAAAATCATAATTAGGATATGAGCACAAATGAAAAATTTTTTTTCATTCCATTGCAGAAAGTTCTTATGGAAGAGCACTAAATAATGTAACACAGTAAATGAGCTCTTGTTAACATGTTCTTCCTTTTTGCTCAATCTTAATGTTTTTAGTAAGTTTGTGAAGGCAAATTTCACAAAATTTTTGGGGTCAATTTATTTGATTCTTTTTTAAAAAGGAACTTTTAATAATTTTTGTGCATAACATTCGCTGGTTTTCTCGGACAATTTTTAATGTTTTTCATGGAATAGAATTTTGTTGAATAATTTGTTTGTTTTTGATCAAATACATATACATCTATTTACTTATATTCATAGAATAAAATTTAACCAATCTTAATTTCAAACAAACTGGTATCAAATTTTGTCAGTTCTGCTGACTTTGTAATTTATTTAAGTTATTTTGAATACTTTTTATGTTATTTAAAACGAAGCATTATTAGTTACTCAAATTTTGTCAGTCCGGAAAGCGATTCAGGAGTAACTAGCTCACCAGTATGAATCGCTTTAATTGGTGATAATTCGGTTTTTTTTTTTTCTTAAAAAAATATTCTTTTAAGTAGCACTGATTGTGTTCAATATGCTGCATCATTCTGTTACAACTAAAGCTATTTCTGAAATTTAATAAAAGTATTTATATTAGTTTCAATACAAAAATTATCAAGATATAATTGTTGAAATTCAAATTATTTACAATTTGTAAGTAATAATAAAACAGTTTGGGTTTCTTTTTTTTTTCAATCGTGGTAAACTATGCATTCACGATTAGTTATACGGTTCTCGTTTTTCACAATTTAGGTTATCACTTCACGAATTTCCGCCCTTGTACACAAATTCACTCAGTAAATAAACAGCTTTTTTATGAACCAAGTAAGTCACATTCACTTTCAACAATTCTTTTAAGTGAACAAATCAGCATTAGCGCAAAAAAAAGGTAAGAGTCATGAAAGCCTCTCGTCTTTAGCCCATTGCCAATGTAACTGATTTGTTTCTACCAAAGTATAATTTGCATCAGCACGGCAATCTCTGCTAATAGGGAACAAAATAGCGTTCAACTATGTCGGTTTCTTTCATATATAGACTTAATCATGTTGATTGCTATCAATTTGTCAAACATAAGTACGCTTATCATTTTGAATTTCACACTTAGAGCGCAAGCATCTCAGAAGTGTTGATGAGCTCCTTCTTATTTACAATTTTAAAATAATAATCCGAAAAAGTAGTTAACGCTTTCGTGATGGGTATTACTACCGTTTCTGAAAGAAATTAATTTTTTTAGTAATAAAAAGGAATAATTTATAATTTTCTTAGCAAGTCTGTTTCGTCTGCATTTTTTTACTATGCATATAAAAGCGATTCTACCGTCTCGAATAATTTATATTCTGACAATTTTTTTAAAAGGTACCTATTTTGTGAAAATTAAGAAGATATTTTCAAAAATAGCCACTAGAAATAATTTAGTATGAAAATTTCTATACATTTTCCCCATATATTCAAAAATAATTTTACGCTTAAAAAAGTATCCTAATTTTAAAATTTCATAATAATCATTGTCCGCAGTTTAATAAAATCATGAATTTAACAGTACTAAAAGTATTAGAATAAATTAACAATTGAGTTTAAGAAAATGTTCGAATTTCGATTTCCGGCAAAATTTNTAAACTGTGTTAAGTTCCACCTTTGAAAATTTGATTTCCGGAAACTTCTGTGATAAATGATATTTTGAAACTTCCAGATCACTGTTAGCGAAAATTCCGGAAATCCAGAGCACAATCACCCCTGCGGAAATTTATAAAAAAAAAAATCAGTGGAAATTTTTTTTTGCATTATGTGGCATAAACGAGCAGTTAAGCATACCCAAACACTAGTTAATTTCTAGTAGACAGTTGGAAGAAAAGCTCACTCCATACATTGCAAGGAAAACTAGCTTTTTTTTTTTGAAGAATTTTATGAAGGTACCACTAAATGGTATTAAATTTACTCTGGAGACCCCTGACTAATGAATATATTTGAAATTCTGCATTGTTTTTATGGTGGCAAATATATAATCAAGAATTCTTTGTCTGAAACAAGTCATATTTTTAACATCGTGTTAAGATTTTGATTATGTTTAATACATACGAAAAACCGACATTTTTAAGAAAATTGAGATTTATCGCACAAGGTTCTCATTTCAACTTAAACGCGTAACATTCATTTATAATGCAAAACCTATCAATTTCGAAAATACTAAGTGGATTTTAAAGTATTCATCGGATGGAAGAAGCATCTAACCCTAGAAAATAGTTTGGCATAGAATGCAAGGTGCAGACAGTGATGGAAAAAAATTGGTGAAAATGAGAAACTTTGAAACAGCAATTTCCATACAATAAAGAGAAATTTGTTTTTATCAAATCAATATTTAGAAAAGACAAAAAATAACACTCAAATATAAAATTTTGCGTTTTTTTAAAAATTCTAGTTTGCATTAGTCTGTTTCTAATTTTTTTTTCTCCCTAAGCTAAGTCGTGTTGAAAATAAATATTTTGTGCTTGGGCAACTTTTTCAGTTTATCAATGTCACTAGTTTTTCTTTTTGAAATATAAAACTAAATAAATCATCATGATCAACATTGTTAACTCGAACAAAATTGTAGAGACATGCAAAAACAATCATTTGGCATAATTCTATTGACCAAGATACTTTACTCTTGATAGTCAAAAATTACCATGATGTTACAGAATTTTTGCAGTACTATTATAACTAGAGTAGACTAGTTTATAATAGACAGGGTTCCTGCTCAATTATTTCAAAAAAAAATTAGGACTTTTTTAGGACTAAGAAAGAAAAAAATTAGCACTTGATGGAAAGTAAAAATAACATACTTTAGCTATATGTGATATTAAAAATGTACAAATAAAGTGTTTAACGATTCATGAAGTAAAAATTACATAATTAATCTATACATGATGCAAATTGCGGCTTAATTTCGTCACAATCTTTTTCCTCAATTTTCTTTTTTTGACTTAAGTAATTTAATATGTTTCTCATTTTTAGAACACACTTGCTTTTGTTTTCTGACATTAATTTTGGATTGATGCAAGCAACATTTCTTACAACAGAATAGTTTATTGGACATATCTCCAGTAAAGTTTCTAACATTTTGGTGAAAAACTTTCTGCAATCTTTCTTTATATGTATACATAGCTGCCAACACGGATAGGAAAAAATCCAGTAGATTTTACGAAATATAAATTTTACGATAATTGTTGCATAATGTATTAAATTTTTTACACACACAGAATTTTAGGGACTTTTATAGTCATCAAAAAAGTAAAACTGCAATATTTTCCAGTTATGATTGACATTAAACATACTTGAAATCTTATGTACTATGTTTACTCATAATTTTGAATATTATTAGGCATTTAATTCATCAAGGATAGTAAAGAGATTTTTTTAATTAATTTAAAAAGAGAGTTCTAAATAAAAATAAAATGAACATTTTTGAAGAAAAAAAAAGTTTTGAACTTATCTTTATAAATGAAGTTCGCATCATTATGCATCTTAAATATTTATTTAAATATTCAAGCAGGCTATAATATGTACAAAAATTCTATTTCAATAAGGATTTTTTTTTAGGAAATTTACTCAATTTTAGGGAATTTTCTAAAATGTACAAAGACCAGGAGAATTTTAATTAAACCAGTAGACCAGGAGAAACTAGCCTAATCCAGTAGTTTACTGGAAAATCCAGTAGAGTTGGCAGCTATGTGTATATGATCCCGGTCAGAAATAACTTTTGAGGCTAACAGCTATCACCTTTAAAACCTACACTGATTTTTGTCAGAGACAATTCTTTTCATCACAAAAATTAAAATGGCACGGTTTCTCTAGAGAATTTAAGTTTTCTATAAATTCTGGTAATTTGTTCTCAGTTGATTGATTAATAAAATTTTTTTTCCTTGTGGGTGAATCTTTAAAAAGATAGAAGATTGAGCTCAGGATGGGAACCAATGAGCCATTCTGTTTCAGATTCACCTTGTAGAATGCATTATTTAAAATATGAAGCTCACAACTTCCCATTGCATTGCATTGAACACCATGTTCTTTTAACAAATCTTCTTGAATATTATTATAAAACTTCCAATTGACAGCAGGACCGTCCATAGAAATCTGCAATAATTTCTTCAGGTCTATATTTTTGACTGATGAATAAAAGCAGGCTAAAAGGTCATCTGCTGCAGAATGGCCCAGAAAAGCTGATGTTAAGTATCGCGTCTCTACAATGTTCTTACCTGGGTTCCAAAAGTGGATATGTATATCCAACGGCTTCTGCTGTGTCGCTTTGTTCAAAGACTCATCAAAAAGCAATGTATAAAACTTGGCATTATCAATGCACTTCAGAAGTAGCATGCTAAAATGAGGTGCAAGTCCAAAATGACAGAGATATGCACACTTAGATTCACTGCAGGCGAAATGACGTGCTATTGAACTGTCGGGAAACATTGTACTAAATAATCTTCCAGTGTCTTTGGAAGAATTGTAGGAGTAGTAACTTTCTACAACTTTTAAAGCCCATAAAATCTCAGAAGAAAGAACTTCTTTCCCCAAAGCCCAAGAATCTTCTAAAAAGATGGAGGCAGCAGAAGAGCCGAAGGCAACAGAATTTAAGGATTTAGGAAAACCGATTTAAGGAATCCGACCGCTCAAAAAAAAAAAAAAATTCAAAACGCCAAAATAAAAAATATTTAGCACTTTTTTAGCACTCAGAAGAAATTTTAGCACTTTTTAGGCCCTAAAAAAGTTGGGGGGAAATTTTAGCACATTTTAGGACAGCAAGAACCCTGATAGAATTTGAGTCCTATACCAAGATATCATTTTCGATTATTATGGAATACAGTTGTTTAAATAAAGTAACAAAGAATAACACAAAAGCAATTTTTCTGTTCTTTATTAATATTGAAAAAAATTAACGGTAAGATTTCTGGTAGCGGGCTCGAGCACCAGGTCCACCGAATTTCTTTGGTTCGCACCGTCTAGGATCAGCGACCAACAATGACCTATCATATTGGATCAAAATGTCTTTAATTTCCTTCTTTGAAGCTTCATCAATATCTAAAAAAATAAACAGATTAAAAGTTAAGAAAATTACAATTTAGTAAAGTAAGAGTACACAAGGAAAATACTTATTTTTATTTAGTGTAATATTGAAACCAAGCTCATTAATATCGTAATATTTAAACCAAGCAACATTTTCTCTAAATAAGAAAGCCACAACGAAAAATTTATTTTTTATTTTGTGGCTATTCAGTGAAATTTCAAGTACACCATTTATGAAAATTAAAATTCATAATCATTAATTATAATTAAATTTTGCTACAGACAAGTCATCCATAGACTAAGAATTCTTTAATTACAGGTTTCAAAGACATCTCATTTACTATCATTCTACTGATAACAAAATTTTTTCAGCAATGAGCATGATTCTTGATATCAGACATAATGGATAGCACAGAATTATTACAGCTCAGAAACTATACATGTCCAAACAGTAGGTCAATTACTAATAAAGTGCTACCAATGCTTGGGCTAAAACTTTCAATATGTGATACAAAGATATAACATAAAATTATGATATTTTTTCTTTCAAATATAAACAGCAACAGAAAGAGGTGTTAAAAATTATTATCAGCTGTTCATTATAACTGGTTAAAACTAAAAAAATTCAAACCAAGTTGGCAGCTGAAATCAGATCTTCTTAGAGGAATTAGTAATTAAATCATATATTCATATAGCAGAGATCATCATGTGCTACACAAAAGTATTCCTTATTTCAAACAAAATTATAAACCACCTCACTTATATCATAATTTATAAAACAAAATTAATGAAATAGGCAAGGATACACCAAATACACCTCAAAGGATATAACGATAATGTAGACCTAAAACACTTTTTTTTTTTAAAAATCTGAATTGACAAAAACAAATCACATAACGAATTTAAATGAATGAAAGTTTTAAAGGAACCAGGTGAAAACAATCTTTTATCCCTTAGAATAAACACTAAAAGCAATGCTGGCAATCAGAATCGTGTGCAAGCTTAAGATAATTAATTTTGTATTTGTAAGCATTGAATACAGGTAAATTGGTTTACAATTACTGCCTTAACTTTGACAATGATTTCCATTAATAGAGAAACTTCATATAATTACATACATGAAACAATAGTCCTGATCTTTTTAAGAGGTTTTAAAAATTTAATCATTTCAAACCATTTTATAAAGATCATCACAGCAAAAATCAACTTTAGTTTAAAGAAAGGTGATCCCAAGCTTAACAGAGAGAAAAGAACAATACTGGAATTAAATTATTTCCGAATCTTTATCTTTTCAGGGATAAAACAGCAACAAAATTATATTGGAGCAGAAAAAAATTAAGTCTTTTTTTATTTTCAGAGCAGCTTAGTTCTATTAAAATGAAATTTTGAGCATATAAATTAACACTTATATCATTGAAGCTTCTTAACGGTGAGGGAAAAAAATTGGTACTGTAAGAAGTTACGGCACAAATCTGAAATTTATATACCAACATAAATAATAAAGCTTCGCTATTATTTATTGTCCTTTAGGCAACCTCATCATTAGAATAAACACAACAGGTTTTTTGGAAGCTTATCACATCAAAATAAAGTATTGGGCATAAATAACTGTATAAAAATGCAATAAAGGCAAGATAAACATACCTGCCAAAAAAATGCAGAAGATTTACTAACAATGAAATTACAAAAGAAATTAGTTTTCAATTTATATTCCTTAAAGTGTTTAAACACAAACAGCTCAAAAAGATCAAGTGAAAACTCAAGATGTCATCATTTGAACAAAGAAGATACCTTTATTCAAGTACCCATAATTAGTTTAAAAAAAAATACAAAATTGTAATGCATATTATCAAAATGCAGAAGATTAGAGACTCAGAGCAGAAAATAGGACAAAAATACAAGAGTAAAAAGTGACTGACAAGTACTTTCCCCATATTTACAAACTTTTCCCAAACCTCTCCCACAACTAATTCCTAGAGTAAAATTTTCATGATTTCATTCTCAAAAAATTTAAAATTAAAACTATAAGAACATTGAGTTTTAGGTGATGAGTATGAACTAGATCTACAAATTCGCTCCGTTAAATCACAGCATATATGGTCAACAAAAACAGCTCAGATCTTCTTAGAGGGGTTAATAATTGAATCATTATATATCATTCATTAAAGATCATCATTGCAAGACTAAATATGAGTATCCTTAGTAAAGTTAGGATGCTAACAATGGCACATCTTCATAAGATTTTATAAAGTAATAGAATATTAAAAATTGAAAACTTGCTAACATTACATTGAACACTCATTAAAATGCTCACCACAGAATAATGGGACACTAATTTTCAACAGGGTTGCCACTCAAATCTGAAAAAAAAAATTCCCTGTGTTTTCCCTGTACATATTATAAGCGATATATTAAGAGGAAACAACAATTACTGAGCTATAGTGGGCTAACTATATATATTGCTAACTATATATATTAGTCTTAATTGTTAGAAAAATAGCTGAACATACTTAAATAATACTATAGTAAATGAAATAGTTTAGTATAGCTGAAATATCATGGTTAAATATCCTATAGATTACGCTTTGAGTAGTCACCATTTTTTAAAAGACAAAAGATAGAAACAAAATTCCCTGTATTTTCCCAGTTTGTAAAGAAAAAATCCAAATTCCCTGTATTTTCCAGGTTTTCCCTGTGGATTGGCAACCCTGTTCAAGTTATTTATACGTAGTCGCGGACATAATATTTAACTTCTTAAACCAAGAATTCAGAGACTATTAGAAATTTATAATTTAATTTGTCAGAGCAAAATGGAACCTCTGCTAAAGTAGTAGTATCAGTCTGGAAGAAAAAGAGGCAGAAAAGAAAAAATATCTTACTGTATTGAACTTGTTATACAACAATCTAAAATAATATAGCTCAGATCTTCTTAGAGGAATTAATAATTTAATCAGTTCGAATCATTCTTTTGAGATCATCATGGCATAATCAAGGTATAGCAAGATTTAAACAAAATACAAAGCTCAGATCTTCTTAGAGGTATTAAAAATCTAATCATCTTAAATCATCCTTTAGAGATCATCATGATATAATAATGCAGGGTGCATAGCCAAATCAATCAACAAAAAATAAGCACTTTTTAAGTACTTTCTAAGCACTCAAAAAATATTTTTAAGCACTATATACATCAACAAAATGCAAAATAATTTTCAAAGACTTTATATGATCATGATAAAATAACTAGTATCTGACTAAGAACTCTTTTCTTGATTATATTAGCCATTATAAAAAGATGAAGAGTTTTTTTCGGTTCAATATCAGACGGTGAAAAATGAAGCCTGAAATTGAGAAAATATTGCAAAATACATCAGAGTTGCACGTAGTGCAAGAATCTCATCAAAACCCCCAGCTCAGTAGACAAGCAGGGATTTTCAAGAATTTCATCAAGCATGTAAAATGATTGGCATTTTCATATGCTACGCACAGACGGGACAGCGAAATAGATTGTGGTTGAATGAATCGTGAAAATGTTGAATTGAACAATATGAAAAGCATGTTATTGCATAATACGGGACGAAAATCGACAAGGTAAGGAAAAAAAAGTCTCATCTTTGAAAAAGGAAAATCGAGCATTTTTTAAAAACACCCAATACAAAAAGTACCTTTAAGGGCTTTAAAAAACAAAAGTCGAAAATAAGCACATTTAAGCAATTTGTAAAAACGATACGCACTGTGTAATGTAAAGCAAAATGTGCACAAAATACAAGCAGAAAATAGTTTTGAGGAAATTTTTTTCTTCCCTTATAAAAATATATTAAATATAAATTTTTTTTTCATTATATTAAAAAAAAAACAGTTAATATAATAATTTGAAAGAATACTAATTAGATACTTTATAGAAGGATAAATAATCAATACGGTTTTGATTAATGGTTTTAACCATTTATCAAATATAACAATAAAATCCTATCAAATATAACAATAAAATCCTAACAAATTACAAATCTTTCAGGCTATCATTTACCTTATTATGAAATAAAATAAAGATTAATAAATCTTAAACCATACACATTCAAAATAAATCTAAAATGATATAAAGTTTAGAACTTATTCAAATAATACTCACATTTTTGGTAGTATGCAACCAATGCCTTTGAGATAGCTTGACGAATGGCTGAAAATATTCATAATAGTTAAAATAGGAACATTTAATTATAACTGATTAGATACATTTAAGTATGAAATGAAATTGAAAGCAACCTTATTCAACTCATACTAAAAATCAAAATTGCAAAAAATGGCTTTGCTTGCCAAAACTATGTATTCTAAATTTACATAAATTATTATAAAAATACAAACCTGAGCTCTTAAAACCTTAAATAAAATTTACTAACTAGACATTAAATAATGCATGTTCATTAGAAAATTTAGTTGCTAATAATTAACAAAACAATGTACAATATTTTCATTCATAAAATGTAACTAACGCATTTTATAATATATGAAAAAATAGAATTAATGTTCCTGCACCGCTCTCTACTCCAAACATGTGATTGGAAAGCTTATAAGTACAGGTATTTATCTAGTAAATGTAACAGTACAGTAAATGATTACGTAGCAAACTCTCCATTTTTCGTGAAATGCATGCGATCCACCAGATATCACTGCAGGGAGAGAAAAAATTATTCAGAAAAAGAAGCACTTTTTAAAAACGCCAGCTGAAAAAAGTATCTTTAAAAGCTTTTAAAAACTAAATCCCCAACAAAAGCACCTTTAAGTACTTTTTACAAACGCTACGCACCTTGCATGGTCTTAGTTTTTTCACATGGAAGGATAATATGAAAAACCCGGAATTCCAAGATACCTCCAGAATACCCCTGAATAGTATAAACCCTCATAGAATACTATAAATTGATTGACTGTTATAGATGTTAATAAGTAAAATTAATACTTCTTAATAACTATAAAGATTCTATGATCTTATTCCTTTAAATACCTAGTTCCCATACTTGGAAAACCAATAAATAAAAAAAAATACATACCATATATTTGAGAGACATGACCACCACCTTTTACTCGAACCCTGATATCAACTCCAGAAAATCTTTCTTTACCAAGTAGCAAAACTGGTTCTAAGAGCTGAAATATATAAAAAATTAATAAATAAAATAACATTTCATAACACACTTTTACAGTCACCTCCATTTTTTAACACGCAATATTTTAATCAAATATAATCTACTACTTTACGAACTATATAAAAATGAGCAAAAAAGAACACTTACTTTGTATTTCATTACTTGAGGCTCTAGAAGTTCAATAGGTCGGCCATTTACTTTTAAGAGGCCATTTCCAGTTTTACAATAGGCAACTGCAGTTGCAGTTTTCTGAAAAATTTGAGAATTAACAACTGAAATATTCTCCCATAAATATTATTTAGCTTACAAGTGACTAAACTACTACACACTTAGTTATAAGGAGATATTTCAAAAATGGCATATAATGTAAACAAATAGAAATTAAAATAAGTTCTAATATTTAGCTCTCAGGATTGCAAAAATGGGAGACATTTCCATATTATAATCAATCACACTAACTACAATCGCCAAGGTGCCGAATTGATTTTAAACGCGAAAAATTAAAAAGCCTGAAGAGGTTTTCTAAGTTATGTTTCTTTTTTTCACAGGCTGTTGCAAGAAGTGGTCAACGATACAGAAATCTTCTCCAAAACAGCCTAGCTTTTGTCGAAAATAGTCTGCCTTTATTGGTTTTTTTGATATTGTACAGTTTATTGTTGAAAATTAAGATATGCATTTTACGTATAATAACTATTCAGTAAAATAATGTAAATAAATTATGTTTCATTAAATTTTCTTAGAGCACTAATTTTATAGATAAAATGATAATTTTAATGACATAATTTCAGGTCCACATTTGCTTTAAAAGCAGCTTTTCTTGTTCTAACCACAGCATAATTAAGAGAACCAATACAATGGCACAAGGCTTCATTCTACGGCAATCACAACGGCTAATAAAACAACCAACATGTACAGTACAGAACCCGTTATCCGGAAATCAGAAAACCGGAAAACCAAAAAACCGGAACGAAATTAGATAAATTTTCCCGCAATTTTTTAAAAAAAAATTTTTTTTCCTCATAGGATTTTTCTTTCTTTTTTGAAAGATGTTTACCTTACCATCATTTCAGAAATAATCATTAGTGTATTACCTCATCGTTTTTTCTTATTTTTTAGATTATTTTCAAATATTTTTTTTTTTTTAGTTGGGTTTAACACTAAAAAAACGGCTTTTTGTAGCGATTCAGAAAACCGGAAAAATCAATTATCCGGAATAGCGATAGTCCCGATCGTTCCGGATAATCGGTTCTCTACTGTATTTGTAACAAGTGGCGCAATAAATCTGTTGTGGCTTAAGGTACATGCTTAAGTTGCGCAGTAGAAATATGGAGAGGTTAAGACCAGGATCAAAATTAAGCAGTATATCTTCCAGGGCAATTAAAAGATAACGCCCTTAAAATAAGACTGTGTTTGGCCATGCGATGATGGCAATGCTACCAATACTTCGAGATCAATTTTGGCTAAGTATGAATAAAGAAATATATCTCACAAAGCTGAGAATTATGTATAATAGTGTTCTAATCATTCTGATAGGAGAATATTGATAACTTAGAAAAATGTTTTAAGTATTAGCACATATGCAAAAGACAATTGTTTGTGAACATAAG
The DNA here is from genome assembly GCF_043381705.1 of Parasteatoda tepidariorum. Lineage (NCBI taxonomy): Eukaryota > Metazoa > Arthropoda > Arachnida > Araneae > Theridiidae > Parasteatoda > Parasteatoda tepidariorum. The sequence continues at coordinate 72,679,520 of NC_092209.1, forward strand.
CTAAAAAATTCTTGACTGCTTTTTTTGCTAAAGAACCTTTATACCATACCGAAAATCACAAGTGGTGGAAACTCATAAGATTTAACCTAATATGACGTGTTAAACTTGTTTCTCTCCAAACACAGTACATAACCATGGTATAAGGACAATAAAAACAAATATTTGATTCTTCAAAAATGGAGCTGCTTTAAGATTTGTGAAATAAGGATGAAATCAAATTACATAAGGCGTAATTTAATATAAATTCAAAGAGTAAAATGAGTGAAATACAGCGAGCAAAGAGTAAATTGCAAATACAGTGTGATTTATACTAAATGGGTTTAACAGCACAGTGGTAAAAATCAAAATACATAGCAGAAAAAACATACAATTTTCGGAAAGCAAGATATATGCTTAAAATCATGTTTTAACTCTTAAAAACAATCAAGAATCTAAAGCAAGAGGCAATCATATTCAAAATTGAACTTGTTTGAAAGAAATCGTCACTCAATATAAATATGTTACACACAATTATTCCACAGAGTTATTTAAACAAGTTATAGCAAAAAAATTCAGCAAATATATAAAAAAAAAATGCAAATCCAATCTTTTAGAAGATACACAATTTTCTGACTAGGCTTACATACAGATCTCATTTACACGATGTCATCGTAAAATAACTTACTTTTCTTCCGAACACTTGGACACTATTAATTGCCTCCTTCTGAGCACCTTCCATTTTAACGTTAATTTATCAAACTAATTTTATTATTACGTACCAATTTTAAACAAATAAAACAAATCCCATTAACAACGTGTCTCCCAACCGCACAGATTTCGAGATTTGTAAAAGCAAGGATACGAGTTGAGTTGTGTTTAGAAAATCTTTGTAAATACGCAAAAGTGGACGAACCTGTTTGTCCAGTTGGTACCCTTGTCACCGTGGTTTTTGTGTCTGTAATTACTTACTGACGGGTCCCGCAGTGGACTGATCGTTAAGACACGGTTCCCAGCAGATCACCGAAGTCAAGCATCACTGGCTACTGTCAGTGTGTGGGTGGGTGACCACTTGGATCAGTCTGCGTAGGGACCGAGGGTGTGCGGTATTGGTCCTCGTTAAACTGTGCTACCGTAAAGTGCTCGACTTCGCG
>NC_092209.1:72685176-72724578 GCF_043381705.1 Parasteatoda tepidariorum
AATCAGCGCTAACCTCTGATTGGTCCATTTGTGAGTTTGATAGTATACGTCATCGAACGCTCATCTTGAACTACAATTGCCGTCCAACTCAACTGCAGTTGGATTACAACGTGACGTTAACCACAGAAGCAATGGCGGACAACATCCAACAGCACATTGAAATCAGCCAATCTAAAACACTGGTCGACAATAACAAAATCAATACAAATTCGAAATAAATATTTGTTTACGTTATTAACGCATGCACAATGAGATATGTCTGCGTTGGACCGACTGCTCACGCACGCTGAGCTAACAAAAAAGTATTTTTTTGGCGTCAGCTCTGTCAACTTTCCGCTGACGCTCAGATAAGGCGCTAGTTCTAAGAAACCAAGCCTTGAGCTAACAAACCAGTATTTTGTTAGCGTCAGCGGGACGTTGACGTCCGGCTGACGCCCAGATAAGGCGCTTGTCCTAAAAACCCAGAACTTAAGCTTGAAAAAAAAAAAAAACTAGTACTTTATTATAGAAATTTTAAAGCCAGATTCAGAACTTACTCAAATTTTCTAAATAAAGAAATAGAAACTTCACTAATTGTCTACTACACACTTATATAATTCCACAAATTTTCCTGAAGTTTCACATATTGAATCGTAACCAATATTTATATTATTTAAATTAAAAGGAAATTATTTTCTTTAAAAAATATATGACACTGATAAACTGAATCTAGATAAATAGCCCTACTGACAATAAGCTTAAAAAGATACATCTTATCTATAGTTTGCTAATTAATATAAATTTTTTGCAATGTTAAAAAAAAAAAAACTTAAGCGTCACAGTTGTTTTGGATGTTCAACTTTAGGTGACATTTTGTTCTGCTGGGTAAAAAGTTTAGTATGTACTTTGAAACTTGACATTACTAAAGAGTAAAAATATTCACCATTTGATGATTAGTGCGAAAATTATTAGCTTATAGTGAAAAATAATGTGTGAAGTGCTCTGTAGAAATGCAACAACAGAACTGAAATTTAATGCGCTGAAAAGAACATTTTTATTCGTAAAATTGAGTTTTTTACCGTATAATTACAATTGGTTAAAAAAATATTGGAATTTTAAATGCTTTCTCACATTTTTTTTGCTTTAATCAATAGCTATTTTTTCATAACTATGGGATTTTATTTATCTCATGAAATCTTTATTTAATAAGCTTTTTGATTCAGTTGATTTCAAATGCGAAAAAATAATAATAATAAAAAAAAAGAGATTAGATGTTAACAGATATGTATCTTAACATTTATGTTAAATTTTTTTTAAAAAGACAACTTATTTCAAGACATAAAAACAGTTTAAAATCTACACTGTTGGTTTTTATGATATAAGGTTATAAAGAGTAAAATTACTTACTTCTTATATTTCCTTATAATATACTGTTTTCCAAGTTTAATTCCTGTTTTTAAGTGCAGTTGATTATTTTTAAAATTCAGGCAATTGTTCATTTCATTATGATAAACAAATTAACATATTGTTTCCATATGAAATTACAAAATGAAATCCTTTTTCTTGAGATACCTGAAAACTGATAACTAGATATTATTTTATCAGATTTTCTTCAAAATAAGAGATTTCTCTAAGCATTATTGTAGTCTTTATTTTGCAAATAATTCAAATTTTTATTAAACCAAAATTAGTGGTATATTGAACAAAAGTTTCAAAGCATTTTAATTAAAAAATTAAATGCATTATAAATAATCAAATTACAGACTATATCTAAACTGATTATGTTATTAAAATGCTTTTGACTATTTTTCTCAGCATTTTTATAGAAAAGAAAACGAATAATTTGCAATGAAAAACAAGTTTAATTGGAGGTTAATTTTTTATTAGCGAATATTGAGCTATTAAGCCTACTACTTTCGAAATATAGTTTTTATTCCTAAATTGCTTTTTGCGTTGATTCAACTTTTTTTAATCACTCTTTCCTTTGATTTTTTTTTCAATTAAAAAGAGAGGACAGTATATATACATTTAAGAGGAATAGATATTTTTATTGGTAGAAGAAACAATCAGCGATTGTTATTAGTTTTTGCATGCTAAATGTATTTTTATTTTTTAAATATTAAATATGTTAAATAGCAATTGGGACGTGTGGTAAGTAACACAAATAAGAATGGAATAAAAAAAAATTTAATACAATATTTTAATACAATATTTTCTGAACACATTTTACGTGTGAAACTATTCATGTAATGAATAAAATTAATTTTCAATTCACAAAGCAATAAAACACTCATAAATCACAGTTAATAAGACAATTGAAACTCAATTTTGAACATTTTATTATACATTAATTTATAATACATTAGAAATGGTATTTTGTGATGATACTTTTCACACAAAGCTTCACAAAAAAATATGTAAAATTTCTCCATTGAGAAGTACTTAAATTGAGTCAACAAAATGTATATGAAAACAGCTAAATGGATGATTCATCTTTTTCTTCAACATCTTCTATTTCACTCTTTTTTGATCCACTAATGAATATGACATCATCTAAAAAAGGGAAGCACAATGAGAATTATTAAATTTAATTCTGCTTAAGAGACATTTTAGATTTCCTAAATCTTGATATAAAAAAAATTAAACTCTACAAATACAATAATAAAACTGAAATTTTAAAAATAATTGAAAAATTAGTATAATATAACATCAGTCATATTATTTTTTCACAACCATCTTATAAGCAGAATAGAATGAAAAAGAAATTTATAGAATCAATTAAATAACAGAAAATTAGAGCAGGTTAAAGTGAATAATGGAAGCATTATAACTGTCATGAACTCAGAACTTCATTAAAAAAGCTTTCCAAAACAGCTTTTAACATCTTTAAAACAGAATGTTTTAAATTTGATAATGTGACAGTAAAAAATAAAAAAAGTTTAATTTTAAAATCTCTCCACCAGAGAGTTAATGCCATATTCTGGATTATAAATAAATAAGTAAACTAGTCTAACATAGAATTGCCAGGTGGGAAGCATCAGCTTTAATTTAATTGACTTGTTTTTAAATATCTAAAGGGTTCCACCCAACTTGTAAATTAGCAATAGTTTAGATAGTTTTCTTAATATTTATTATGCCCTTCATTTGCCGATCCTGATACACTTGTTTATTCTATTTTTTTTCCTCATTTATGTTTTTATTATACATTATTCAATAAATACCAATTTAAGGACATCCACCTAAACTTTATGAAAATTATATATTTTTTAAATTTAAAATTGATATAAACTTAACATTCTAATATTAACGTCGCGACAATATAGGTATTTTATACAAACTTTAAAAAATTTATAATTAACAATTTGAACACAAAAATTTAATCCTTGTATCCTTTCTAAAAATTCTAAGCTAAATAAATAAATAAAAAAATAATACATAAATAAAAAAAAACTCATTTTGCTGTAATTTCATAAAATTAAATGAAAATTGCGCAAATTATCTTGACAATATTGATAGGATGTTTGTGAAATACTGACTCTCGAAAAATGCATGGATTTCTTGTTTACTCCAAATAATGAAATATTATGCTTTATTTTTTGCTATAGTTCCTTTACATTAAATGGAGTTTTTTTTTCTTCCCCTTTTTAAATCAAGTATAATTGCTTTTATTTCGTATTAAGTTTCTTTCCAAATTATTGCTTCTACTTACACTAAGTTGGTTAAATATGAACTTATTTTATGGCTAACTTTCAAATGACAGAGTAAACCTATTGAGTTGCCTTAAATACAAACTTTTAATCAAACATTTTTCTTTTAGTAAAATAATTGCAAAAGCTAAAAATCATTTTAGTCACTACAAAAAAAAAGTATTACATCGTATTATATACATATCAATATTTTTAATAATATCAAAATAAACTTACTAGCCACAATAGTTGTAGTATAATGAATGACACCACTTGTATCACTGAATTCTCCATACAAAATTCTACCTTCAACATACACTCTTGTTCTAAATTTAAAAAAGAAAAAAAAATTACAAAAAAAAAACAAACAAAACAACTACTAATAATTAAACGTTTTAAACATCAAAATTGTCTTTCGTACATAGTAATTTACAATACTACAACATGTGAAATTTTGAGATGGCTATGGGTATAAAACATGCCTCCCATAGTGGAGACTAAGGTTCAAACCCTGACGATGACTGCTTGATTTGCATATTACTGCCAGCTAGCACCTGTGGTTATGTAACAAATCTATGTTAAGTTTCAGTGTCATGCCGCCATTGTCTCAAGTTAGAATTGAATTCTCTTCCCAACAGGCTAATTGTGCAATGACACACAAATGTGAGTCGGTTGAAAAAAAAAACTTTTATGTAAGAGTTTGCCCTAAAGTTTAATCTACGAGTTCTCTTCTGAGTTGAGTTCTAAATAACAAAGCTACGAAGTTTAAAATAAAGAATTTCAAACCTGATAGGGAATTTGTTTTTTGCCTGTGGTAAATAATGTTGATGCAGTATAAAAATAATATTGTGTTTTTCAAATTTCAATTAAAATTAAATAACCTTTAAAAAAAATCGGAAGGTAATGTACACAGTGTTTGGAGTAAATAAAACTTCAATGATCTTAATATTCTCTTATTTGCAGTAATGACCACAAATCAAAATTAAAATACATTACCCTTGAAATTTAATGTTAGATCCTTGGATAATTAACTTTTTCTCTAATTAAATTATAGACTGAAAAATTTATATTTGGAATAATTGCAGACAAATAAAGCCTTAACATATAAAGATACTTAACAGAAAATGGTTGTTTAACAAAACATTATTTCATAACATCACTAATTTCAATAGTAGAATATATTTTGAAAAGTTAATAATTACCCTTTTCTTAAGTATTCCATAACAGTATCTCTCAGATGTGGTTTAAAAACAGTAATTCGATGCCAGTCTGTTTTCTGTTGAAATTCACCTAAAATGTGAATATAAAGAACAAGCAAATGAAACAAAAATGTTACTAAATATATGAAAGTAGTTGATAAAATTATCTTTATCTTCATTTATTTGTGTATCCCATATTCAAGCAAATAATAAGTATAGTTAAATAAGGACTTAATCATAAAATAATACACATATTTATGAAGTTATGATGTTTTTACTTGACTCTGTGGTTTCTAATTAATACTATCTAGTTCAGAATAATGTATGCTGTGATCACAATTTTGATACTTGGTACATTCCTAATAAATAGGGTTTGTCATGCTGGAATACACATAGCATATTACCCAACATGCAAAAACTAAATTATGATATTTTAATCCTTTTTTAATAAATAATATAATTGGTAAACTCTTAACACCACAACTTTGAATTGAAAAAAATTCAGAATAAAATCTATTTTTAGAAATTTCCTCACATTAGCATAGGAAACAAAAACCAAATATGGTTGATGATTTTTTCAATTAATTTTTTCTCTCCCTTACTTTTCCACCAATACATTTGTATACATAAGGCTAAAAAATGGAGCCTTTGCAATAATGTAAATCACTCAATATTCAATACATGAATTCCTCAACTTTCCAAGGTAAAAAATATTCTAATGAACACATGACAGTAGAAGTTATGATTTCTGAAAGGATAGAGGTGTCCTGTGGGACTTTCCGATGCACTTTTCCACTTTTAGAGCTATTTCTAACATTTTTAATAATTGCATTTAATTTTTCTTAAAAACAATTTATGATATTCAATATAATTGTATGTCATCATTGCACAGTAGATTAACTGGACCAAAGATAGTAATAATTTTTATCAATAAATTTTTTCAAGTGCTATTTCCCTGGAACAAATTCTTCTTCTTCATAAGTTTAATTTAGCTTCATAAGAAAAAAAAAAGATAAAAGATATTCTAAATAGAAAATTATTTATGTTACATCACATTTTATTAACCATATTTGAAAAAAATTAACATTTTCATGCAGAAAATTCGAATAAAGAGAAGAATTTAAGAATAAATTTTCACAGGATTTAATAATTTTTAATCTATTACAATATTCTTGTTGGTAAATAAAAATCTTAAAACTTAGCATTATAAGTTATGTATTACAGTTGAAGAGCAAACATGAAAAATTGACGCAATAAATACATAAATACTAAATATGTAAATGCAAACATTTAACATTCTATTTAAGATACAAAATACATTAGGAATGAAAATTGATAAGAAAAAAAGTAAAATATATATAATTTCAAGTCACAGCAGCACCAAGCTGCTAATGTTACGACTGGAAGAATATTTGAAAAAAAATAAAACAAATTATTACCTATATGATACTGAAAAGAATACAACAACAGGAAAATACATGAAAATCAGAAACAGGAAATAGCATCCAACCGATACTTCAATGCTAGGGTGGCTCTACCACAGCATAAAGCTAAGAATTACTTCGCCTCAGGGCATTTGTACAGGGATGCCAACTGCGTCACTTTCTGTAAAAGTTTTAATAAATTGGCAGTAAATTAAATAGTAAAATTTGTAGAAAAAGTATAACTACACCCACTCTTTAAAAGTGACACCATGTGTCAACGTAAAAGAATAAATTTTGTTACCAGTAGAAAATAATTCTTTACAAAGCAGAGCAAGTTGGCATCTCTGTATGTATAGATATATAAAAGTTGGCTTTGTTTGGAATTTTAGATTTGTAAAAATTGCATAGGTATTGTGCCTAAATAAGAAATAATTTCTACACTAATAATTCTACACAAGTGTATTCTTCTATTTATACTAAAAATAGCAATGATTAATGAACCATAATTTTGCAAGGATGTAAATGTTTTTTTATTTTTAAATAAAAAACAAAATATTTAAAATTTTTTAAAATACAATAAACATCTAACAAGACTCGTGGTAGGTTAGAACAATTACTCTTGCTTTTGACTTAATAAATGGGTAACTATGGACTTATGCTAAAAGATGCAGATTATCTGAAGAAGGTTTAGTCAAATATACTTTGGATAACCACGGTTCTACAGTGCCATTGAATTGAACACAAGCAGCGAAATTAACATAATTTAGAATTTCGCAAAGATAACAACAAACAGGTTTCCCAATTTAATTTTTCATTTAAAATTTCTGATTATGTTTTAGGGTAAAGTATTCTATGGAAATATTTTCGTACCAGTATCTGTTTGTGCTAACAACAATAGGATTTACAATAGGCACAAAAAGGATTTTTACCAATAAAAAATTAATTTTTTTTCCTCAATTACATTTGCCAAGGAAGTGGCTATGGTTATACCTTGAATTGGTCCTCTTACGGGATATTATTTAGTTATTCAAGGGCTGTTGTTAGGAAGTTACCAATGCTTGGCATTTATTTTGGCATGGATATCAAGACAGAAATCTTTTTAATTCTATTTATTAATGTTTTCTTAAAAAAAAACATCTTTGACTAAGCTGTTACCACTTTTGATATGTAACAGATAAAAATATAGATGGTAGCGTAAAAATTTTTTATGACTCCAAATAAACAGGATCACTTATAGTGCGGCTTTCAGGAGAACTCCTCCAGACACCTGTCTTGCATCGTGGCGGTTACTATGGTAACAATGAAAAGTCGCTTCGAATAGAGGTATGGGGTGAATAGTTTTGTCTTATCTTGACATAGGTAGGTATGAGTAAACCAATTGTCACCTTCTTTTCATCCCCATTAGAGATGTGCTCTTGCTTGTTACCATAGCAGCAGACAACCCCTGACTTTTAGTCTGGAGGAGTTTTCCTCAAAGTAGCACTATAATACACATTTACTGAATAAAATTAATAATGCAACCTATTACGATATCGAAAAATTAAGAGATATTTTAAATGTGTTCAAACCTGAATCATACTTGTAATTTGTATTTGTTGCTAAAGTAAAAATTACAACTGGTTTAGCTTCAGATCCTCTAGCTTGTGGATTTGTGCCCACTCTTCCAAGCAAAGTTACATGATTAATACCTATAAAATTAGAGGAAATGATTAATACCCATCAATTTAGAGGAAAAAACATAAAACTTTAAACAATTTTGGTTACAATTAAAATTTCATACACTATGATTTATTTATAATTATTGCAAGACAAACAAAACTGAATTAAACTAATTAATAACTGCTAAAAACTAATTAGATCATGAAATCAGGCAGTAAACTATACCTATTCGAAAAAATTGTTTTTCATCACAGTTGATAAATAGTTTATTAAATTTCAAGATACAAATGATAATCGCAGTATCGAAATAAGACATTAATACCATGTATCCAGATGTATAAAACAACTTTTAAAGCCCTAAAAATTTTCTGAAAATTAGGAGGTTGACTTATACACTGGTAATAAAGATGGATATTTTCCGATTATGTAAAGTTGATGCACTATAAACAATGAGATAGATATGCATAACTCTGAATACAAATTTTTAATGAGTTATATACAATTACTTTTTATTTTCTTTACATATAATTTATACATATATTTTATTGGAATTCTTGAAATAACGCTCAGAAAAAAAATTACGAATATTTAAAGTTAAAAATAATTTATTCAAGAGTGTTTAAAAAAATATAACTCAAGGAAAACTTTTAAAACAAATCATAAAGATACAAATTTAAAGATTCAAGAACATTATCTTAGTCTGTTTCCGAAAGTTTGCAGCGTCATCATACTCTCTGCAATGGATTCCACCTCATCTGATAAGTTTTCCAAAATCACCTGCACTTCTCTATCCAAAGAATTTGAAATTCAAATTTCTTTAACAGATTTCATACTAAAATTTGAATTCTTGCCACGAGTCTAGTATCATTGGATATATGATGCATTGCGTTTTCAAGATTGATTGTAAGGGAGAAAACTTTGCATTTTTTTTAAGAGAAATAATTTTTTTAGCTTGAGACAATTTTGTAGGCTCATATTTTGTTCTTTTCAGTGGTCGACCTATTCACCTGACATACCAAAAATTCCCCACATTCTAATAAAAACTAATGAGATTAACTTATACTCCTGGGTTTTAATATTGGGCATACACAAAAGTTAAATCTGTAAAAAAAAAAAAGAAAAAGATACTGTTTCCTTTAAGGAGGTTATAAAAAAATGCACCAAGTATATTAATTACCTATTACCACAATTAATTACATCTCATTGGCATCGATAATAGCTTGGCATTTTTTTACAAGCCCCCCAAATGAAAAATGACTAAAAATAAAAACAGAGATCATTTATTTTAGTAGAATTTATATTATTTACTAAACAAATTACGTACTATTAAAGAGCTAAAAAAATATTAACCTTTAAATTATTTTACATAAATAATTTTCAGCATTACAATATAGAAATGCCTGCGGGAACAAAATGTTTCTTTAATTAACTAAAACTAAGTTTGTCGTAGGTAAAAAAAAAGCTACAAGAGGGTTTAAAAATCTTTAAATTTCATAGCAAAGACTTCAATCATTCATATTTATAAAGAGACCTTTTAAAAAAAATACAATCTTAAATATATGCAAAACTTTATTCAGGATATATACAGAAATAAAGAGCAGTAATTTACAGGTAATAAATCATACTTTTTTCAAGTGGTACTCTAGGTGACGTTTGATCATCATTAAACTTGCGAACAGCAGTCATCGCCGATAGAGGTTTCTTTAAAAAAATAAATAAAAATTAAAAACAATGAAGAAAAAATGTTTCAATCATTGATGAAATCTGCCGGTATAAAAGGGTTCTTAATTTCAAAGTTTAAATTCAGCATTTATAATTTAAAAATTATTTGGAAAACAACCAATAGTTAAGCTGAGCAAAATTTGAAATAAAAAAATTTGTTTAGATTAAATTTTGCAGAACTTTCTTTTACATACATTGCATATATTTATAACACAGATATTTACATACATTACAAAAATAAAATGTTAGTTTAATAAAAAATATTTAGATCTTTTATTTTATGGAAAAAAAATCCTTACTTTTACAAAATTCTTTTTTTTTTTTATTCAAACTAATTTTACTCTGATATAGTTAGTGAATATGACATCATTAAATAACAAAAGAGTTTTCCCAAGAGTACTAATCCATTATGTGACAAATAAGAAAAATGTCTCCATCAAAATGTTTTTCAAAGTACTAAGAAAAATGAACAGAAATGTACCAAGATTACAACTCATGACAAACGAGACATAACTGTCGTACAAAAGTCTCAGATATTAATAAAGATAACAGTATCAGATATTAATAAAGATAAAAAAAAAAGTTTTTTTTTTCTTTTTAGTTTTGTTCTGTAACAAAACAGTAAACTAATGAGCTAATCCAGAGTCTTTTTCAGAGTGTCAGGTTGTAACAAGTTCAACCTGACACTGTGACAATTCGTATTGCAAATTCTGTTTGTGAGTATCTAGTAATAAAGTCAACTTACGGAATAATTAAACATTTCAATCTTCTTTTTCTATATTGTCATAATAATTTGTTTCTTGCAAGTGTAATTATATTGCCTAATTTTATATATTTATTTGTTCCTTTTTGAATCTGCACTAAAGTGAAAAAAAATATAGGTCTTTGCCATTTAGCTAACTTATACAGTAAAAATAATATCCACACTTTTACACTCATTCTGCTAGGTTAATCTTGGCCTTGACATTATACTTCAATTTGTGTCTCTCTATTTAAACATGTTAGAGCATAACCAAATCTGCAAGTACATGTCTGCAGTACAAATTGATTTTTATCATTCTTTTTTTTCTATGTGTTTTTATTTATATGAATTGAATGTAGCAGAAATAAAAGTCTATCATGGTCAAATAAGTAACCAGCTGATGAACTGCTGACAAAGCTCTTCAGTTTTTCCAAAATTTTGTCAGATGCCCAGCTACTAATAACTATCATCCACAGTTATAGTATGTAGGATTTCAGATGTAAAGCTTTTGTACCTGGAAGAGAATTTTTTTCAAATTCTTTTATGTCACATGCAATAGGCAAGGCCTATTGCATGTCACATAGAACTGTCATGGGCTCCCTGGTTGCCACTTTAAATTTACTTGTTGTTTCATTATGAAGTGTTTTAAACTTTTATAACAAGTAAATTAATTTAAACTTATATTTATATCAATCTTTGACAATTCCAATTCTTTTATGTCACATGCAATGTGACATAGAACTGTCATGGGCTCCTTGGTCCTCACTTTAAATTTTCTTGTTTTAAACTTTTATAACACAAGTAAATTAATTTAAACTTATATTTATATCAATCTTTGATTATTCATAATTCTAATAAACAATTCTGTAGGAAAATCACAAAAAGGAATTTCCCAGTCTAGGTATGATAATTAGTACAATTTACTAAAGAAAGTAAAATATTTTTTTTTGTAAATATCATCATGAAACAGCAACTTTACTTTCTACAGAATAAACCTTTAGTCATTTCTAACTCTTTTTTTTTCATTTTGCAAGTTTTAGAACAGTATAAATGTTTTTGATTTTTCTTTTAACAACGTTTTACATTGCTAATTACAATAAACCTTATCGAACGCGCGTAAAAATGAAAACTATACTCACAGAAGCCTTTCGTAAAACATTACTTCTTAAAATACTGAATGAAACTTTTAAGGCACTCATTTTGTAAGAAAAACCAAATACTTTAGTTTAATTATTACTTAAAATCAAAAGTAATTATTCGAAATTCATTAGCGAAATTGAGCAAAATACAAGAAGTTCCAAATTTTGAAGTTGATTATAAACAGTTCGAAATGGTGTGACTGTGGTATCAAAATATTCGTTCATAAATAGAATATCTGAATATAAAACTGATTCAACACAAAATTCGGAACGAACTGTACCATTCACACTACAGTTTGACGTTAACACATTTTCAACTTTCTGAAGGGAGAAAAACTCTCCAATGAATTATAATAATTTGAATGTCAAGAAAATTATACAATAAAACAAGATAAATATTTTATTTTAAGAATCATAGATAATTTAAAACATTAACTTATAGCATACAATACAACAAAGAACTGAAACGAAGTTATCGAATTACAGGGTTGCAAGAACTTTTTGTTCCTAAAAAGTAGTTCAACACATGGTTATATTTTCTTATTGATCTCGTTTTATTTTTCTAACAGCAAAAATTTCATTATTATTTTTTTGTTAATTCATAAATTTAATATATTTCGATGTAAATGACTCGTCAAATGTATAACAATTAACATTCATTGTATCAACAAAAAGCAATTTCCCTCAAAGCAAAATTTATTTTTTAAATTAATTTATGTAATTAATTTTGAATACAAAAACATTGAAAACCGAGCGAATTTTTCTCGATAATTCTCCCTGCTTAAAACAAATAATTTGATTTGTTCAAGAGACATGAAAAAAAATATGTAGCATTTATTTATTTTTTAATAAAAAGAGCGATTCATTCTAATTTCTGGCATAAGGTAGAATATAAAGCGGGAACTGTAAAAGCAACACCATTGGAACAGGTAGATAATGCTAGCATCTTATTGGTTAAAATCAGTCACATGGTAATACTATATAAATACATTGTTGCCGGTACTATTACCGCCATTTCGTTCTAATCCACGCACGGTTTCGTTTGCGCGTAGCTGCATTCTACTAATTTCCTTCTAATTTGTATATTTATTTATTGATATACTTAAATTTAATATATTGCTTCATAATCTCAAGAAGCATTAACTTATTCTCATCTATTTATTAATTCTGCTATTTAGCTATAAACTAACTTAATTTAAAATGCCGGCTACTCGTTCTAGAACAAGCAGGTAAGACTCGTTTTCGATTTTAAATTTTTATTTTCCGCATCGTCGTTCTTTCTTTGTTAAACATCTTTTCAAATAGTTGTTTTCATTTTAGATTTAAACTTATAGAATATTTTAGGTGCCATATCATTAATATGCTACACATATTTATTTGAGTAGCACATGCTACTTCATATTTATGTGAGCTGAGCGTTCCTGAGTTTAAAACATTCTAAATCATCAAGATTCGTTTTATTTTCAGTGCTGAAGTTGCTGCCGAAGTTAAAGAATCTCCAAAGAAGGAACTTAAAACTGATGCGCCTGTCGAAGAAAGCCTTAAAGCAGACAAAAAGGTGAGCTACTTATTGTTCTTGTCTCGCTTGTTTTACTAATCGAATGTCATTAGTTTTTATTAAAGTAGTTAGTGCAATGCTTGTAAGGAATACTTCAAATTAAAGTTGTGAATATTCGAACTTTTAATAAATTAACTTTCATAAGCAGTTTATATTAACCTAATTAATTAAAACTTAAATTTTATTTCTATTCATAGCAAAGTATTTAGTTTCCACATATATAGTGGTTTATTTTTTTTTCACTAATGCTTTACTATTATGTCACGAGACATTTTATTCAATTCTTATAATCTTTTTAAAGGTTGAAGAAGTTGAAAAAAATGATGTGAAAGCTGAAGCAGATTCCAGCGATTCTGTTGTTGAAAAAGAAGAAAATGGAGAGGCTCATGATAATTCCGAAGCAGAGGCTGTAGAGGAGGAAAAAGTAACAGAAAATGGTGGTATGTTTAAAAGAGAATTCTTTTTAGCTTTAAAATTTATATATTTTAAATATTAGATCTATAGGTGTTATTATATTACAATATTGTTCCATTGTTGAATTGATTAAATCTATTTAATTATCCTGCTTAGCCTCAATTTTTTTTTATTTTTAAGCCAGCTCTATTGTTAAATCCTTTTGGACTGAGTGAAAATGGTATCACAAAAATTAAATTCTTATCAAGATTATTCTTACATGTTATTAAGTTATTATTATCAGAAATTTCCATAATTATGACAAACTTTTTAAGGTTTGTGAGTTAGTTCAGTGTTAGTTGTTTCACTTCCTCTGCTGCTTGTTAAACTTAATAATTGAAACTTAACTTTTACTTTTATGATTTTATTGGTAGTTAAGTATTCTGTTAAGTTAAAAGTTCATGCTGAATTTGAAATATTTTTCTAACAACTGATAGCACGATACTTACTGTTAATTTTAGGCTATTAATATTTAAACTGTAATGACTTCATATTTTTGGATTAAAAATATCTTGGAACTCCTTGTTTTTGATTCAGTTATGTAGTATTTACAAATCATTATCTGGTTGCATATTTTATAGATAGAACACATTAAATAAGTTGATAAAGTGGAGTGCATTAGCTAATTTAAGCTTTTTGCTTGAATTTCTTCTATATGGTGTTCTGTAGTAGAATAATTGCAACTTCTGGGCAGCAGGTCAAAAGTGTTTAAAAAAAGAGCAATAAGAAAACAAACCCTAAGGTGTCATTTATGTTCTAAAGCCTAAGCTCTAAAACTTAAACCTATTTGTTCAATGTTGCGTAGTAACTTTCCTGCTCTAATATCTTGGCAAAAATAACTATCCATTTTTAGAAGAAATCTTCACAAAATATCCTTTCATAAATGTGGACCCTTTGAAAAAAAATTTGTCTTTATTGTTTTGTTAATGAAATAAACCTTTCCTGGGGGGGGGGAAGAGAAAGGTGGTATAAGCCAAACTAAGTTTCCCTAAGTTTAGATTCCTAATGTAGTATTCTAAGAAAATATTTCTACTTTTACAAATATTGTGTACATTCTTATTAATACTAAATCATAATTTTTTTTTGAAAATAAACAATTGATCAATTTATATGTTCATGAAATTGATTAAATTGAATATTATGTAAATAAAAGTTAATTTCTGACAATTTTTTAAATAAAATTAATAAGTTTAAGAATTGCTCAAGTTTACTTAATGCGTGACACATTAAAAGTGATTACTAAGTTGTGTTATTTAAAACACGTCAATTGAAATAATTAAAAATGTGAACAATTATGTTTCCATTATTTGTCCGAAAAGAAAATTCTGTGTTGAGCAGTAAAGGCTAAATACCAAATATTTGCAGAATCTTGTATCTATTTATAATTTAAAAATTGCTTGAAAAGGTTTTTAGCAACTTTTGCAATAGCAGGGCACTATTTGCAAAAATTCACAAAAGCCGGAACCTGGTTGAAAGAATGTGACTTAACGCTTATTTTATGTTCACTAATTAGGAATAGTTTTTTCACAATTTTACAAAATCAGGACCTTTAACAGAATGTCTAGATCAACCTCCGATTAATGTGAGTCTTATTATTTAATTTTTAATTGGAGAGTTAACTAATTTCCTTTTTGGGATTTTGGAGAATAGATTTTTTACTTGTCTAAATACACTAACATGAGATTTTTTACAAGTTTATGGTAATTAAAATTTTTATTAGTTTTTTTCCCTTTTTTTTAAGCTTAGAATTGATATGCTGGGAGGAAGAGTTTTTATTGTACCATTGAATATATGAAAGTTCATTTTAAAATTCTAATAAAATAAAGAATTACAAGACTTACTAAATGAAAGTATGAAATCAGTAGAATGTGTATTAGTAATATAAATTGTAATTTATTGTTTTTACAGAAAATTTATGGTTTGAACAGAAATTAAGACAAAACCATAATAGTTAAGCTTAAAATTTAAAATACCTCTGATATATCTTGAACTATTAGAAGTTTTCTGAATTTTAAATCTGATCATTTCCTTTTCCTAAAAACCCACCCAGAAAATTTAAAACTATATTACAAACAGTAGCCTTAAATTTCAGTCTGCTTTTTGAATTTCTCATGTTGCAATGGCATTTTATTAAAATATTAGTATTCTGAATTCCTTGTGGAAATGCAGAAGTAAAAATACTCAAATTGACAAAATTTAAAAAAAAAAAAAAAAAAGAAGTGGTCAACATGGTTTAGGGATGAAAGACTTCTGCGAAAAAGCGTAAATCCGCTTTTTTCTCCCAATTTTTAAATTTTTCGACCATGTTCCAAAAACTAAAATTTTTGAGGAGTCCAATTAAAGAACTCAAGTCGCCCGAACGATAGTCGGATTACTGCGACTTCCGCTATAGAGTGGAAAGGAGTCTAAGGGTTTCGTTTCTGACCACCGATATTTGATTTCTTTTGTTTGGCTGATTTTCAGAATTTTAAATATTGGGAATTTTAAATATTGCCGGAATCTGCTAAAATCGCGATTCATATTCATGCAATTTAAAAATCCCTAACCACGATTTTAAAATCCAATATCGCGATTCATATTCGCGCGATTTTAAAATCCAACCGCACGATTCATATTCACACAGTTTTAAAATCAAAATCGCGATTCATATTTACACTATTTTAAAATTCAAAATCGCGATTCATATTTACACTATTTTAAAATCCAAAATCGCGATTCATATTTACACTATTTTAAAATCTAACCGCACGATTCAGATTCGTGCAATTTTGAAATTCAATATCTCGTTTCGGATTCACGCGATTTTAAAATTCAATATCTCGTTTCAGATTCACGCGGTTTTAAAATCCATAGTTACTGTGAAGATGTGGTATATTTTTCATTAGTAAGTAATTTAATAGTTGAGTCTTCCTATAATTGCTTAATTTTTTTTTGATATGGTAGTCAAAAGTTTAAAATTCTATTTAAGAAAAATTTGAAGTTAACTGTCTAAATGCTTCTGCTACTTATACTCCCAGCATAGTTAAAAGTTGCTTTTATAAATCTCAGTATCATATAGAGCCCCCCCCCCCCGTCCTCCCAGTGACCTGCTTTGTAAAAGTTCAAAATTTTTTATTTTTGGCCACTTTCATGCCTGATAGTTAAAAATTGTGAACTAAGCATTATATATTGTGTTGTATAATGTGGTTAATTAGTAAGTATTTTTTATATTAGCTACCTGAAGTGACACATTAAATTTTTTGGTCTTCAGAAATAACTCTTTAGCCTCACTAGTCATGCAGACTTCACCAATTTTGTTATGAATAAAAAATCGTGGAATCTGCATCAAGGGTAATACTTAGCTATTATGTAAACATTAGGAGGCTAGGTCATAAAATTTTGTTCCAATCCAACTTAGTTAGCCATCTAAGACTGTTAAAAAGTAGAATATTAATAAATGTGTTTTTTTTACATTTACTTAAAATGAGGCTTAATTTTATTACTATGTTATTGGCTTGCCACCTGTCTAATGTAAAAAAAAAAGAGAAAATTCCAAATTTTTAATATGGATATTTGAAAATGCTTGCTAAGCACTTGTGCATTCAAATGTCACTTGCTCAATCTCTTTTTTATTTTTTTTAAGCTGCACCAGTAGAAGAAAAGGTGGAAGAAAAAGAAGCTGAAGAAAAGAAAGAAGAGGTTGTTGAAGAAACAAAAGAGGAAGAGAAGCCTGCCGAAGCTGAAAAACCATCGGAAGAGGCAAATGGTAAAGAGAAAATGGAAGTTGCCTCAGAAGAAAATGGAGTGAAACGAAAAGCAGAGGATGAGAAAGACGCTGTTGAAACTAGTCCTAAAAAGAAGAAATTAGATGAAAATGTTGAAAAAGAAGCTGAAAAGCCAATTGAAGAAGCTGTGCCAGCTGTTGAAGCTAGTGCATAAGCAGGTTAACATTGTGTGTACATTTTACAGTGTAAGTTTATTTTGTAGATGAATCTGCTGATTTTGGTTCAAGAAAAGCATATGCTTTGGGTTGTGCACAGTCTGAACTATTTCACGAATTTTCAATTTATGCATTTATTTTGCAATCCTTTTTATTATATTCCGTTTTGATACAATTTCTTCAGTGATGTTTTTTTCATACTGTCACATTTCTCATTAATTTTTTTAACGTGTTAACTAATTTTGTAAAATATGCCAGCAAGGATAATTTTTCACGTGGAACAATGTCATTTTCATTTCAATATCATCATATGTATCATTGTCTTCCGTCATTTAGTAATTAAATAATTCATTGTTAAAGTTGTCTGTCATTTATTCTCACTTTTGTTTGTTGCCGATTCATGTGATCTTAATTTTTAATAGCTAATGTTAATCTTTTTGTAATGTTAATAATTTATTCAATTAACTTTAGTTTTGCATTGAAGTTTTTTATTCTATTTTGATATATAGAGGTACTTTTTATCTGATTAAATCATACTTAACAGGGTAGTCTGGACAACTGGTTAGGCTAAAATTTATTGAGTACTATCATTTTTGATATGCACAATATTTTGAAATACTTTATTTTTAAGTTAGAAGATGCGGCATTTTAGACTTATTTCGTCTTTGTGGAGCCCCTTCTTTATTAATTTAGATTGCAATGCTTAGAAGGGCCTTTTAAGCAGCCCTGGAAACTGTCTGGAGTTGAGATTAAAAATCGAAACATTATAGTTTCTTAAATTGTCACTGGGACCCAGACGAGAGCCAAAGTGCTGAAAAAATTAACTCTCTGTTCTTGTTGATATTGAAAGTCCTTAAATTTTCAGCATCATTATACTTAATAGAAACAATTTTTTCAGTTCTTTTATCACTGGAATATTAAATTTCTCTCATCATTGAGCCATGCATTGAGGGTAGTGCCTTTTACAGAGACAAGGGATGTGTGTGAATGTTTGTTTCGGAGTGCTGAATAAGAATGCAAGATTTGCTCCTAACAAGAAAGTTAAAATATCTCATAACTATAATATATTGTTGTAATGCAAGCTAAGGATAAGCAAATTGTTGCATAAATATTAATCTCAAAGAATCCCAAACTTTTTGTTAATGTCTTATTAAAATAAAATTAGATAAAGAAGTATCACAAATACCTATAAATGATTAATCAGTATTTGATAATTAAGGAGCTCTATCAATTTTCTGGCCATAGGACTGTTGATACCTTTGAAAAATAGCTTTTGACTTTTTTTAAAATTATGTTTTGCAGATGATTAATATTAAAAACATTGGATTGGAGATAGTAAATCTCTTAAAACATAATTGTGTTTTTATCCTATTAAAATTTTCCTAAAAAAATTGCAATAAATTAAAAATATTAAGTGAAGTGGAATGATTTACGGTGCTTAGATATTAGTATTGCTTGTTTTTCCTTGAAATTGGACTTGGTTAACATGGTATAGTTAAGAAAACTATCCTTGTGCATGAATAAAATTCAACTTTTAGTATGTACTTCTATCGATTTCATAACTTTGTTACAAATCCAGATATTCCAAATATCGGAATTTTTAACAGAAACCTCATTCAGTCTTGTTTTAAAAAATGTTTTTATCCTGTTCCTTAAAGATTATGGCATTCTTTCAAACAATAAAATCATTTCTCCTTAACTTCTGTGATTTCAGAATTTAACTAATTTTTTTCTAAGCAATGGCATTTATAACAAGAAATTGTTTTTTTTGTCTTTCTTTCGTCTGGCTACAATCATTTATTTGTTTAGTAAACAAGTAACACATTATTGGAGCTGTTAACAGTTATAAAATTGATAACTAATAAATGAGATTGGTCCCTATGCAGCACCCCTGAAGAAAAAAGCAGGACTTTGAATAATTTAAGGCCCATTTGCAGGATTTCAGAATATTCACCAGTTGTTTATTTTTAGTTATGTTAGGGATAAGTTTCTTAAGATTGTGTATGCGCAGCAACTCTATGATAACTAATTCAGTTTTCGAACCTTGTTTTGTGCATTCTTTCTTTTTCAATAGTGTATGAAGTCTGTGCTCTTTTATTTTAGCCTTTTGCTTTTCCGACACCAAGGAGCAAAAAAGTTGACGGGCTTTTTCATACAGAAATAAAACATATCTAAAAGAAAACTGATTATTAAATAGATACTAAATTCATTTAAAAAGTGTTTTATGTATTATCCATGCTTCATGGGCCATTCATTTCTGTGGTTAATCAGGAGTTCAGATGTACAATAGGGTGTCTCATTATTCAACTTCTTTTAAAGTTAATTTAATACCAGACAAGTGGTCTATCTATAAGCACATTAAAAAAAATTTTTTTTCTTCAAATCTTCTGCGAGGACTTATTTCAAAATTCGATTAAAAACCCTCAAATTGTCATTGAATTTAGCTTTGTAAAGGCCCCTCACATCAAAAATTTGCCTTAAAATCCTGAAATGTGGTGTAGCAGATAGATTGGAAAGGAGCGTAAATTCGTTACAAATGATGTAACAATTGATGCTAGTCCAGTCAATCGTTTCAGAGCCCACTATGTGAAAGTTAAGTTATCTAAGACTCCACAAAAAAGACAAGCATAAGTGCTGAATCTCTGGTTTTGGTTACATATATAGACTAATTTGAATTACTCTTCTGGCACAGTTGTTGGAATTTAGATTGAAAGTATGATAAAGCTTGCTGAAAATTATAAACGGCTTAATGGCATTTTAAATTTCACAGCAGTATATTCGAAAGAATGTGCCTATAACTAATTTTTACTCTTATCCTCACGGTTGTTTTGCTGCGGCTGTGTGGCACTATTTTACCCTTGAGTGATTTCCTATTTAATCGTGGCTGCTTATTCCTTTGCTTCAATGCTATAATGAAGTGTGTGTAATGCCTATCACGTTCTCTAAGAAACTTTTTTTGGACTTGTGTATGATCTTGGAATTTTGTGGGCACCACTCAACCCTACGCTATATTTAGCTTTCCAGTGTTTGTGGGATCAAGAGTTATAACCTGGTAATGCCATTTATATTTAGAGAAAGCACTATGACTCTTGATCCCACAAAATTTAAAGGTCGTACATAAGTAAGAATCCAATTTTTTTTTTTAAAGTTCATCTTGACTGAAGTCAGTAGCATTCAATTTGTTTAAATGATGCATTTAAAGCAAGAAGATATGAAGTCTAATGTTTATTCTCTCGCCACGTCTAGATATTTAGCAATAACATAAACATAACACTGTACTTCGTTCAAACAGGCAATATTCTCACCATGATAGATTTTTGATGCTTTACAAGATGATGCTTTACAACCATGCTTTACAAGATGATGTGAAACATTTACCAATCAATTTGGTATAATAAAATTCCACACCAGAACTTTAAAGCAAAGGATTATGTAGACACGAGTCAGTGGAAAATTGCTAAAATATAGATTCCTCTACCATTAGTCTAAAGTATGAAATTAATGAATGCGTTAAACGAAGAGCAAATTGACTAACTTTCCTTTTCTTTTAAATATCTAAGGTCAAAAAGATTACTTCAAACATGTTAATAAATTTGTTTTATCTATGAATTAGGAAATCAGACATCATAAAGACATGATTTTTTTATGGATTTGGATTCTTGACTGTGGGGTTAACTACTTTCTGGAAAGTTGGGATGGCCTTATTAGTTTTGTCAGAAAATCAGTCGAAAGTTACGAACCCCTTATTGTCAATTTCATTTTTTTGTGTGCCTTTCAAAATCTTTTGGAGGGAGTCTTAATTATAAAAATCTCTTTATTATTAGGTACGTGAAAAGTTTCGTTAATTTTAATTTTCAATGGTTGAGATTACTCATGATCATTGCATCACAAATTGAGAAAATAAGTCTTTGAATCAAGAATCTTCCCTAGTGCTCCAGTAACTGTTGCACAAGGAGGTATCAAATAAGGATGCAAATGTTTGCATCATTTTAAAGTGGTAATTATTTGAATGAAATTAGTTTAGTTCTTGAGAAATTAAATAATAAATGATTCACTATTTTCAATTACATGAATAATCTGGTCTCTAATTTGGTTTGCTTAAAAAAAAAAAAAAAAAAAAACTACAGGTTCTACAGTATTATGGGTAACAATGTAAACTTAATAATAGTAAAAAAAATTTATTTTTTATTTCACATACTCATATGGTTAAAAATTTGTCAATTTGAGACTTAATCCTAGCTAAACCATTGTAAGAAGTCTCTCTTTTTTTCATGCCAGTAAAATGTACTTATTTTAGCATGCTTACCCTACTCTTTAAGTTTAGTCTTAATTATTTTTAATTATGTTGCATCGAACCATGAGTTAAATAATTCTGTGCTACATAGAATTCTTTCTAATTTATTACTATTTCTCTGCTATACTATAGCTTTTATTAGGAAGTAACATATTAGAAATTTGTAAATATCAAAAATAAATGATAAGAAACAGTTTAAGTGCTCATTTATTCTGGAGGTAACAGAGTGCAACAGCAAAATGAAAATTTATAAACATAAAACATTTCTTTTTTGTTACACTTAAGGAAAATTTGTGACTAACAAATCAGCAGTCTATATTTTTCAAATAATGATTCAATCGCAGCATTATATGTACAAAATATACAGACAAAATTTATATACAAATGGAATGTATTTTAAAAAATCTAATAAAACACTTCAACTAAAACTATAAAATAGTATAAATATTGTTCAGAATTAAAATGTCTCAAAAATCTCAATAAAACAATGCAATGTTATTAAAAAACTTGTTCTGAGTAAAAATTTTACAAACAAAATATTAAGATTGAATATATAATACTGGTATTCATTTAACAACGCATGAACATTTAGACAAAACTTTTAAATTTAAGATATTACAGTTAGCAATTAAGTAAAATATCAATATATTTTTGTCAAAAATACCAATCAGTCTCTTTGAAGTAATTCAATATTTTTTTTTATAGTAAAACTAATATTTTTTGATCTGATTTTTTTGTTTTTAACTGTTCTTTTCAGCTTCATGTTTGTTGCTTAGTAGCTGCAACACTAGGAGCTCCAGGTTGAGCAGTATTTCCTTCAGTTTTGTGAGCCTGCACACAAAGATAACAAACTTTAAATAGTAAAATAACAAAATACATAATACTTAAAAAAAATTAAAAATACATTTTTTAGATAACTTATAAGAAATAAATTTGGTGAACACATTTAACTGAATTGCTTAAAAATCTTAAAACACTGCCCCACGTTACGTACTTGCCATTTCATGCAAAATCTTACATAGACTGAAAACAAGTGTTTGAATATTAAATTAATAATCCAAAGAAATTGAAGCAGAAAGATATACTTTAAAGTGTAAAAACTTCATTTGCTTTAAGAATTATAAGACATGTTTTAAGAGCTCAAAAATAGGTACTGCCCAGACGTGCAGAATGGGTGTTTTTTTTAAGTGCTTGAAACATGTTGAATTTTTAATCTTTATAATTTTGGTAGGAAAGGAAAGCAATAATTAAAATAGGGTCATATTTTTACAAAGCATAACTTAACGCTAAGAAGTATAATGATGAGGATATCTCGAATATATTTTAAAAATAAGAAATCAACTAAAGAGTATCAAATAAAGCAGTAATATATTCAGTAATTCTCCATGTTTTTAAATGCCACAACCATGAGATTTACTCAGCACTTTTGTTAGGTTAGTAAAGAACCAAACATGAAAAATACCATTTAGACCCAAATTAGGATTATGCTGTATGTATAGGTTTTGATAATGTTGCAAGATATTAATGCGTTTTAATTATATTCAATTAATAGTAAAACAATAATTGAACAAAATGTTCAAAAATAGAACAAAACTGACAACTTTAATGCAAGTTAAAAACTTACCAGGTTAATATATAACAAACTGTAATAAGAATTATTGCATTAATAACATATATTTACATAAATTAAAAAATTATTTGAAAACAAATGAAATTGCAAAATAATTTTATATTTCTACGAAACCAAAGGAAAAAAGATTAAAATTAATTTAAGAAAGAAAATGATTAATTCATGTCTTACAAATGTTTGAATTTAACTAGAAAATATTAATTCTACAATGTCTATATTTAACTTTTGAAATAATTTTGTTCAATTATTTTGTCGTACTAAAACACACTTATAATAAAAGAAAGTACAGTGTGTATCTATATTAAAAGAATGGAACAAATAATGCGCAAAATAAAAAAGTGGAACACCTTAATATGTTTTGATGGAATTATTAGATTATCCCATACAAAAGCACAATTTTAATCAAAGGGCTAACTTACATAAATTACAAGGTGCAAAACTTTTGTAGGCTGATCTTGGTATGGTGACTGTTGAAATAAGTTAAATTTGACAAGGATTAGGATTTTCAAAAATTTATAAGGTAGAAATTTTTTTTCTTTTCTGAGCTATTATGTTAGCTATTAAAATTTCACTTCATCCAGTATTAAACAAACTAGTGTGAATTGGCCGTATAAGAAACTGTCAAATATTTTTGTAACAATCCAACAAGTGTAACAAAATAAATTTTAGAATTTTGAAATATAGCTTTAAGAAATTATTCATATTAAATAACTGGCGTACATCACTAATGATATACATATATATTTAAAGAGTCAGTCTAATATTAAATTCATCTAATAAATTGCAACCTAATCTGTAATTGTTTTCATTTCTTAAGATATTAACTGAATAAAATTTTAGTCTTGTTAATAAATCTTAGTTCACTTTTATCTTTAGTTCGATTGGTTACGCATAAGAAATATGATCCTACATTAATTTACATACTATAAATATTTAATATAATTTTTTGAACGGAGATTTATAATTAAATTACCTATCAATGAAGAATATCTTACTTCTGTAGTAACTTATTTAAGAAAAACTAGAGAATTGCGATGTTGGATTTTGAAATCGCGTGAATATGAATTTGGATATTTGATTTTTAATAAAAAATAAATAAATCAAATTGGCGGAAGAATCATGTGCATGTTTTGTTAAAGCGATTTAGATGTAGTTTCAAAATTTAAATTTTAGATTCTGGAACTCTTACTTTAAATTTTATGTTGTAGTGAAAATTATGTCGGATTATAAATTTTGATTAGCGGATCCACAAATCAATGGTCTTGAAAATCGCGGAATTCCACGAAATTTAAGTAGAAATCACACGCCCTTCTCCTAGTTTTTAGACCTGGAAGGATAACACAAAAAATTCAGCATTCCAGGGTTCACTCAGAATACAATCACTCCTGTAAGTGTTCAAATAAGTTTCAATTTAAAAAATAATTCTTTGAATTTTAAAGATTAGGTGACATATTAAAATATGATATTTTTAATGGGAACACAGACCTGTAAAAAATTTTATAGCTCTAGGATATCAAGTAGTCGGAAAATCGATCAGGAGATTCGATCCTTACATACATAAGAAAGTAAAGTTAAGTAAAAGAGTGCAAAACACAAACATTTTATATGCATAATAGAAAAATTACATATAAAATAAGAATGAAGAGTTTACCTGTTGATCTGATGGTTTTTGTGTCTCAGTAGCTGCTTGAGGATTAGAAGGCTGCACATTATTTCCAGTCTGCTGAAACTGTTGAGGCTGGCCTTGCTGAACCTGTTGAGGTTGTCCTTGTTGAACTATAGGTTGACCTTGTTGAAACTGTAAAGGTTGGCCTTGCGGAAATTGTTGAGGTTGGCCTTGCGGAAATTGCTGAGGTTGGCCCTGCTGAAATTGCTGATGTTGGCCCTGCTGAAATTGCTGATGTTGGCCTTGCTGAAATTGCTGAGGTTGGCCTTGTTGGAAATGTTGAGGTTGGCCCTGCTGAAATTGTTGAGGTTGGCCTTGTTCGAAGTGTTGAGGTTGGCCCTGTTGAAATTGCTGGGGATGGCCTTGCTGAAACTGTTGGGGATGACCTTGCTGAAACTGTTGGGGATGACCTTGCTGGGGATAACCTTGTTGAAACTGTTGGGGGTGACCTTGTTGAGGATATCCTTGAGGTTGTTGAGGATATCCAGGAGGAGGAGCACCTGCATGACCTTGAAAGTTAATGTGTGGATGAGGTTTCAGTGGGGGTGTCATTACACTGAAAACAAANCCTTGAGGTTGTTGAGGATATCCAGGAGGAGGAGCACCTGCATGACCTTGAAAGTTAATGTGTGGAGGCATACCTTGTGGGGCGTTTCCAACATCATAATACATTCGTGAGTCTCCATGATGTTGCTATACATAAAAGAACATTGAAAATATAAAGTATAAAAATATATCAGATCTAAATGACTTAGTTACAAGACTTACCATGGCTCTTTGCTTCATATATTCCTGAAGTTCAGACTCAGAATAGACTTGTTGCTCATCTAAGCCCTGGAATAATATAAAAGGGATATATAGCTACCATAATAATCAAGGATAAAACATACCAGAAACAAAAATTTGCTATAATAGTATTTGATTTCGAAAGCAATTTGAAGTGCAGTTTGACATTTGAATAATAAATAGCAGTACTAACTTATTTATAGTAGGCATTACAAAAATAGTCTGGTAAAGTTAAAATAGCACATAAAACTATGAAATATAGAAAGCTGATTTAATTTTATACAGTAGGGAACCGATTATCCGGAACGATCGGGACCATCGCATCCGGATAACTGATTTTTCCGGTTTTCTGAATCGTTACAAAAAGCCGTTTTTTTTTTATTGTTAAACCCAACTAAAATAAAAATATTTGTAAATACTAATCTTAAAAAGAAGAAAAAACGATGAAGTAATACACTAATGATTATTTCCAAAATGATGGTAAGGAAAACATCTTTCAAAAAAGAAAGAAAAATCCTGAAATCTTATGAGAAAAAAAAACATTAAGAAAAAAAAAAAAAAAATAGCGGGAAAATGTATTGAATTTCGTTCCGGTTTTTTGGTTTTCCGATTTCTGGATAACGGGTTCTGTACTGTACAATTAAAAAAAGTAGATAGAGCAAATAGGAACATTCCTTTTCGTAATTAGACATTAATTTACAGTGTTCTCCATAAGCATTTTTAGAAGGATGGTCTGCTCTGCCTGCTCTTTGATCTCTAATAATTTACTCTCCTTGCCTATCTGTAAAAATAAGTCACCATTCCTTAAGAACACTGCCTTTTTATTTCATTTTTTCACAAAAAGGTTGTTTTTTTAACCACCAATTTTCATGAAAAGCCCATTTCAGATTTGTTTAGTTATTGATAATTATTTAACTTTAATTTCATTCTTTCATTTTAGTTATATAATTTTCCCATAACTTTCAGTTTAAAATATTAAAAAAAAAATTCCTTTTTTTTTAGTTTATTTTCTTTTGAAGAAAATTTATATACAGTGATAGTCTTTTAGTTTGCCTTTAATTATATTTTAAAACCTTTAAATTTTTCTGTTATTTTGATAATGAGTGAGAATTACAGAGGCAAATATAAATATAAGATAGGATAAGAGGATACAAAATATTTAATTCTAAATTGACAAAACTATCTTTGAAAGGAACGGGCTTAAAAGCAGCAGAATTTTCAAAAGAAAGAATAAATATAGCAATAAAGAAAACGAAGAAAAGAAAAATATGACCACCGAAGCCGACGTCTTCAGGGGGTACCGGCCTCGGAAGCCATAAAGCAAAACCTTTTCTATTGAGAGAGAGGCCAAATTAAATGCCAAAATTAACTCTCTCAGTACCCCGAAGGTTTAGTATAAGTCCAGGAAAAAATACATGAAATACATAAAACCAATTCAGAAAAGAAATTCAAACAAAAACTTGAGAAAATAAAAACTCACATTAAACTGGTCAAACAGCGATTTCACAAGCAAACTAAATGCAAAGGAAACACAACGAAAGAAAACAACACCCTCTATTAAAATGCGCAGAATGAAAAAAAAAAAAAGAGAAGTAAGATTACGAAACAAATTAATATAATGCTTAACTGGGGCTGCTCAGTTTAGAATTGAATTGCGCCCAGTTAAAAGAAATAAAAATCTAGTATTCTTCAATCATTTTCTTAATCAAAAAATTAACACTACAAAAGTTAAAAGGAAAATCATTATTACTCAAATTATTCAAAAAATTATTCACAGTCTCCTGAAAACTTTCAATGTTATTGCAAATATTTTGATATATTTTAAACATGACTGAACTTCAAAAACTCGAAGTGCCCTTTTCTGAGAGGAAACACTATGCCCTTTTTTGTTCCCAGGGAGAATTTTGTATTTTATACTAGCAAAAACTTGAAAAAAAAATTTGTTTTTTGAAGTAGAAAAATACTTTTAACAAGAATTGCGCTCAATAATGGAAATAAATCTAAACTGATAAAGCTAGCACGTTACTCATTAGATTTTCTATTTTTACAATAGCTTCAAAAACCAATATATTTTTTTTAATTAGCTGTTTTGATAAGAAAAATTCTTAAATATAAATAAAATGCTGAATATATTAGGTAACAAATTAAATTAAGTATACATATTCCCAATTTTAATATTACATTTGTTCTAACATTAATTACCAAATATCAAAAGCAATATAAATTTAAAAGCAAATTTCATCCAAGAAAGTTATAAAATAACTTAGCACTTCCAATGAAGGAAAGACTTTTCATCTATTACTTACTTGCCAGCCTTCATCTTGCTCAAAGCTGTCATCTTCAGTCATCTTTAAGAATTCAGCAAGACTTATAAGATGGTCCTTATTTGTATCACTCTAAAAAGATATTTAATTTTATTTTTTAAAAAAATCAATCCAGTGTATATTTATATACATATACTTAACAAAATAAATTTGATCATGGTTAAAATCTATAAAAAGCTGGTTGAGAAAAATCAGCTTTGATTAAACTGTTTTTATTTGCAAAATCATAAATCCATATTTCTTTTAGAAATTTTTATTTAAAAAAAATATTTTTCTTTTGGTGCTAGTATATATTTTTTCTCTTTAAATCTGTAATCAAAAATTAAGCAGTAGTGCCTGCTGCAAGGTTTCTGTTATTGGTAGGATCAGGGTGCGTAGCCAAATTATTCAACAAAAAATAAGCACCTTTTTAACACTTTTCAAGCACTCAAAAAAATATTTTTAAGCACTTTAAAAAAGATCATAACTAAGCAGGGTTGGAAAGTTTTTGACAATTGATGGTTTTATCTTGTTTTAACCCTCAAGTCAAAAAAAAACTTTTGGCATTGTTTCATCTGGTCAATTGTCAAAAATCATGAAATTTTGAATCATGTAAAACGAATGGCGTTTTCGTACGCTACAGACTGGCAATATGCCAAAATAGATTGGGGTTGAATTAATTGTGAAAATGTTGAATAGAACAATGTGAATTGTTTTTTGTTTTTTTTGCATAATTCATAGCAAAATCAACATGGTAAAGGAAAAATCTCATTTTGAAAAAAGGGAAAAGTAAGCACTTTTTAAAAACACCCAATAAAAAAAGCACCTTTAACCCACTGGCGGTTAAGGAAATGGGCAAAATTGGGAGAATGTTTCTCCCCTACACACAGTTCCCCTATCAGTTAACATGGGAAAACCGGTTTTGCTATGCAGAGAAGACTGCAGGTTAAAATGCGACTTTTTACGCGCAGAACCGTCAGTGGGTTAAGGGCTTTTAAAAAATTAAAATCAAAAATAAGCACCTTTAAGCACTTTTCAAAAACGTTACGCACCCTGAGGATAGATTAACATATTTCAGGTCAAGTATAGAAGTTTCATAATATGAGGTTTTATTTTCTTTGAAATATGCTTAAATTATATTCATTAAAACACACAAAAAAAAAGTTTTATGCATGAAAAATATATTATATCAAAAAAATAATGGTATGTATAAGCATCATTGGACAAATCATTAAATTGAAAACTAGTTTTTTGACCTTTCATTTACATAACTTGCAAATTTAACTCATCATAAAAACATATGATTAATCTCAGATGCAATAATTATACATTTTTAACAGGTTAAATTTGACAGTAACCATTTACTGTCAAATTTGACCTGTTAAAAATGACTAACCATTTCACATTGTTTAGTTTAAAAATTTCTCACCAGAAAGTGTTTATTCTACTTGAATTACTAATATGATATAGATGTCTTCAGAACCCATGACAATAGCAGGAAAATAAAATAGTGATCAGTAAAAAAAAATATTTATTGAAATGGCTGCGTTTAAACACTTTTGGTACAAAAATAGGTCAGACTAAAAAAAAATATATCTTGTGTTTAATAATGCACACAAAAATGTAACTGAATTGACATACTTTAATCACATCCGTCAAGTTGATTTAAATAAAAATGAAAATTGAATTAAAACTTATTGTTCTTTGAAATATATAATGCCAGAAATATAAAACAATTCTAAAATTTTATTAGCTAGTTTTAAAATTCATGTCCACATTCTTATTTCCCTCAAAAATTGCTGCTTTAAGTTAAAGATATTTTTATAAAAATATTGAAGATATCAGGAAAATATCTTTATTGAATGTTAATGAATCATTACAACAGAATAACCAGCTAACAAGTAAGCATAAATTATGTCTTAATATAAAATAATACTTAATATATATTATTAAACTTAATGAAATATCTCACAGTTTTTGAGCCTTACGAAACATTGCTAATCATGCAGGTTGATTTTTTTAAAGATAAAAATCAAAATTGTTCAAGAAACCAATTGAATAGTAGGAAATGAATTAAAATTGCAACAAAAATATAAGAAAATATGATGGAAAAAAATAAAAGAAAATTAGTAACTCACTAAGAATAATGTAATGAAAGTAAAAAGGAAATAGAGAATGAAATAATGAGCCGAGCTATGTAGAACCAATATAAATATTTCTAAAGTTCCAATTAAAAATGAAAAATAGAGCAGATAGATACCTGATTAAAAATATGCTCTCTCATACGATACATGTCTTCCATCATTTCAACTGGATCATCTTCCTCATTGTTAGGATTATACACCTTTCTTACCTATTAAACAAATTTATTTTAACGAAATTAAAGCAGCAATATAATATGTTTTAACATGTATTATGCTTGAACATTTATTTAGTTCAGAATAAATAAATATTAATAAGTTAAACTCAATTGAAAAAAGTTAAAATATTTTTTTGAAGGTAATAATACTGAAATTTCAGTTTTTAAATTTGTTAAAATGAAAATTAATAACTAATTTTTCTTTATTCAATCAGTTTGGAAGATGAAGTGAGGATGCAACACACAAAAATAATCAAAATTATAAAAACACGGGCTGCATAAGTATTTTTTTTGGGTGTGCCAAATTAACTGTGATTATTTTATACAATCATTATACATAAAAAAAAGGTGAAAAACTGTATAAAAAAAAACAAAAAATTTATTTATTAAAAATATTAAAAAATAAATAAACATATATTTTTAAAAATTTGTTTACCTCAGGAATGAGAACTGCTTCAACTTCTTGATAATCTAAGTGACCATCTCCATTGAGATCTAAATACCACAAAATAGTTACTATGAAGTTTTATCATATATATACATGTAAAATGAACTTACAAAGAAAACAAGGAAGAAAAGAAAGAATTTTTTTTAGGAAGAATAAAAAAAAAAAATTTAAATTAAGTAAAATTAGAAAATATAATTGAAAGAAATAATCATCAGCTGGCAAAATTTTATTATTTTAGCTGGTTAATTTTTAATAATCTTGATTTTTCTTCCCTTCTCTAAATATCCCCCCCTCCCCCGTTTTTTCTTTCTTTCCTTGTTTTCCCTCTATTTTTATCTCATATTATGGGTTTCTATGCATTCGCAGCTAAATGAAACTTAATAAATCTCAAATTCTTAATTTATCTTCTGTTTTTTTATTCGCAATTGCCTCTTTTATATATATATATATATATCTCACTGGTAGTGCAGTTCACCACAAACAAAGGATGAAAATAAGGGTGTAAGGGTGGGTAAAAAATATAAAATTCTAATTTCTTCAAAGAATCTTAAGTGGTGCTCTCTATACAAATGGCTGGAGGTTGCAAATATTAAACATTTTCCATCCATTAAATGCAGCCTGCGTCTTTCTGAAAGAATTACCAAAATTATTATTTCAGCATTTTGTCAACATTTTTTTAGTGATTTTAATTTTTTATTTTATTTTTTTTTTCTAAGAAAAAAGAACTTTTAAATTAGATTAAATACTGTCAGGTGGAAAACTGTTGAATAAGCTTTCTTTTTTTGATATAAAAATAATATATATATATTATTGATATTTTAAAAATAAATTGCAAAGTTGTAGAACATCATCAAAGTAGTTTAAACAGAAACCTTATGAATATTCGATAAAAAAGGGCATTTTATTGGTATTGGTAATTTATTCGACAAAGGAAAAAACTTTTTTTTGACACTGTGATAGGATGATTTATGAAAGAATCTTAAGAGTAATTATTACAACCTTAAGTTTTTTTTTTTACCTA
Organism: Parasteatoda tepidariorum; assembly: GCF_043381705.1. Taxonomy (NCBI): domain Eukaryota; kingdom Metazoa; phylum Arthropoda; class Arachnida; order Araneae; family Theridiidae; genus Parasteatoda; species Parasteatoda tepidariorum. The sequence goes on from NC_092209.1 coordinate 72,717,164, forward strand.
CATGACTTAGAAGTTATACCACTTTAATATACCTAGACACCACTTTTATAACCATAAGTGAATGCATTTGAAAGTTAAAGGCAGGTTACACATTTAGTGGGCATCCAATATATCTATTTTGTATAAGCAACTAAATATAAAATTTAAAATTTTTACCATGCATTGCAAAAAATGTACGCAGATTGAATTCATCCTTTGGAAGATGATCTTGTTCTTCCCAAACCTGTTCCAGTTGTGGTTTGCTTCCCTGAAAATTGCAAAACAATTAAACTATTTAGTTCACTTCAACCCTAACTTAAAATTGCTTTTACCTAAATATTTACCATAGTTAATATAAAGCTGCACTAGCCACATTAAGAACATTGTAAATGTATGGATTTATTTCAGATCTATATTAAACATAAGATGCATCAAAGCTAAAAAAATTATATAACTTTAGAAAAAAGAGAAAGACCAGAGCTAAGAAGGCTAGAGCATGTTGAGGAAGACATAAAAAAAAAATGAAAATAAAAAAAACTGGGAAAGGGGAGAAAGTGTCTTGGAACTCTATTATACAGAAAGCCAGAGCCCACCAAGGGCTGTAGAGCTGGAAAAGATGATAAATCAAATTAATGCCCTGGTTAGTTGGTTGGAACACACACCTCCGCTAAAAGGTCCTCTGTTTAGTATAGGAGGTTAGGTAAGTTTACATTGCAACATGCACATTAAACAAGTCATGGTAAAATGTCTTGCAATTCTTGGAAGTCCTACAATGAGGTGGAAGTTTAAAGAGATAGTACCAGCTCCGGAACTAACACTGGTTTAGTCAAAACTACATGAAGTGCATACTACAGACATTAAACAATAAGAGCAGTTAAAAAAAAAAAGCAGGCTACATGGTCATTATAGGTGCATGTTTTAGTCAAATGAAAGTGGTTGGAAAAACTGCTAAAATATAAAATATTTTAAACTTTTACTGGTAAGTAACTCATACCCATATTATACTCTTAAAAAAATGGTTTACATGGTTAGCGAAATTCTACATCTGCAGCTTAAGAACAATTTAAAAAGACTACAAGCTTTCTTCAATTTTAAGGTAATCTTAATTAGTTACATATTTTAAAGGTAGTTAAAAACTCAAATGGTAAAACAAAAACTAAAATTACTTTATTCTATAGTTATGTATCTTCTAGATTTAAAAAATATTGGCCCCTATGTATTTTTGAAACCAATCAAGAACTGTTTTAAAACCATTAAAAATCTCAGGATTTATTTTATAGCAAGCTATCTATTTTTTTCCAAGGTGTTTTGAAAATCAAGACAATTATGACATCTTTGAATTCAATTAGAAACTTACAGGATGATGAACTTTAGGGTGATCTTTATGTTTTTCGATCAATTCTTTGTGATGCTCTTCAGCTTTCTTCTTCTCTTCTGATGTCAGGTTTTGCAAACTTTCCCGGTAGGCAGCCTCCTTCTCAAGCTCATAAGTTTTAAACTCTTCTCTTCTTTGTCTATCTATTTCTTCCAAGTCAGTGGTAGCCTTTCAAAAAGAATTTTATTTAAGATCAAATTAAAACTTAAGGTAAGGTAAAAACAAAAAATAAATACATTTTCTGGAAATTATCATTTGGCATCATAACATCAGGGTGCGTAGCCAAATTATTCAACAAAAAATAAGCACATTTCAAGCACTCAAATAATATTTTTAAGCACTTAAAAAAAAAACCCACACAATTAGGTAGGATTGGAAAGTTTTTGACGATTGGCGGTTTTTATCTGATTTTAACCGTCATGTCACAATATAAAAAAAAACTTTCGGCATTGTTTTTGGCAATTGTCAAAATTCTTTAATCATGTAAATCGAATGGCGTTTTCAAACGCTACTGACTGACGATAAGCAGAAATATATTGGGGTTGAATTAATCGCGAAAACGATGAATAGAAAGAACAATGTGGACAATAACTCGTAGCGAAAATCAACATGTTAAAGGAAAAATCTCATTTTGGAAAAGGGAAATTAAGCATTTTTTAAAAACATCCAATGAAAAAAGCACCTTTAAGGGCTTCTAAGAAACGAAAATCGAAAATAAGCACTTTTTAAAAACGCTACGCACCCTGAACATCATATACTCAGTTTCTATAAAAATTAAAAACCATACAAGGCAGTCTTTCATATAATAAAAACTATGCGTTAGAGAATTATGATAATGAAATTACAACTTAATTATCAATCATTACATATTAGACAATAAGACCACATAATAAAAAAATAGAAAATCCCAATATGTATTAACTTACTGATTGAATGAGCTTCTTTAAATCCTCCATTTCAAAACTGTGAGGATTATCTATGTCTAAATGTTTTGGTATTTTAACTCCATTCTTCCTATCTAAACCTAAAACAAACAAAAGACATTCATTTACAATTAATATAAAATATTGATGCAGAGAAATATTTGTCTACCTTTAAATCTTTGAAATGTTAGTTAAATGCTCAAGTTAAGAAAATTTTTCATCATTTCTTAACATGTAAGACTAGTAAAGTTTTTGACTAAACTTCTATTATTAGGGCAAGTTCGTACATAAATATTTTCTCAATTACTTTCACATTGAGTTGAGCCCTTTTATTATCATGGAAAGAATAACAAGAGAGAAACTGTTTTTCCGGAAGGAAAAACAACACATTATTTCCCAACTTGTAACACTAGCAAAGTTTTGACCAAACTTCTATTATTAGGGCAAGTTTGTACACCTGAAATCTCATTGCAAATTTATAATACATAGATCCACTTTTCTCTTGTTTTCTGAGGCATAAGACGGAAATAGTTATTCTGAGCAAATCATTGGGAAATAATCAAACAAAGTGAGAAAATAACTACTGGCAAGTGGCATAGAAAGAATTAAATTGCTGTGACAGACTATTGAGAATAATTTGTAAATTAGGTGGTCATTTCAGATATATTTAAACATATTCTACATTGTGACAAGATCAAAAGCGTAATACAAGTATTTTAATTAAAAATAAAAACTTGTGAAAGTAATCAGCATTTAACTCAGAACAAATATTAGTGAATAAAAATAAAGGAATAACATAGCAAAATAAAATGCTTTATCTAACTAAAATAAAATGCAATAACAAAAATTAAGGTTAGTTTGTTAGTATCTAAGCTTTCATGTTAATTTGAAAAATTATCAACATCCATTTAAGGAAAAAATAAAAAAGACTACAGTAGAATGGCAATTTTTACATTATGTAAAGAAAAATTAATGAGTGTTTTAGCTTTTACTAATTTTTAATAAGGGTTTAGAAGAGATCAAAATTATTAGAAATTAAAAAAGCTAAATAAATCTATATATTAAATGAATAAGAAAAGCTATATCTTTGTATAACCTAGATATAAATAGTTATTTTTTATATAATTGCTGAAATGAGTTGTTTCAGATAATTTTTTTTTCCAAAATAAAAAAATTATTCAAAATGGAAGTTTTAAAGTAATTTTGAAATTTATTTTAACTTTTACTATATGGACAAAAAATGTTAATTTTAAATAAAACTAGGCTTTTGAATGTGTATACCTTTATATTTAAATAGAATGGTATAAAACCTGCAATTTAGAATTAAATTAAAATTAATCTAACTCAGGTTCTGGCTATGAGATATTATAAGAAATATGGTTGTATAAACAGGCATCTATGTCAAATCAGTTTTTCAAATGGCTTTAGAAAAGACCCAATTAAGATCAAGATTAATAATCCAGTCATAGAACAGTAACTTCTTAAGGAATAAGAATATCTAAATCTGCCAATGACTTTTGCAATGATAAAAGATAAACTTCACTGACTAACTATAATTTAGACACATTAGTTTTTTAAATTTCATTAAAATGTTTTAGGAAAAAAAAATCATGCTTTGTTTCACTACTTTACCAAAGAAAGGAGTAACATGTAAAAAGAAGTTATGTATCATGAAATTGAAAAAATATATTAAACATTAGTCTTATGAAGGTGAAAAAATATATTAAACATTAGTCTTATGAAGGGGAAAAAATATATTAAACATTAGTTTTATTACATGTCCCTAGTGAACAATTCCAATTTTTCAATAATGAAGAACAAAAGAAATGGAGAAAAAAAATCCTAATTTGGAAGAAAAAAAAAACACAGTCTCAGTAATTTTTAATTAGTAAAAAATCAATAACACTTCCTTAACTAATCAATATTGAACTAACACTATTTGGAGTTAAACTATGCAAATTTTTTTATACATACCAAGGTAAAATTTTTTATTAGTAGCACAAAATGAAATGCTTTGATAAGAACAACTTATGCATAAATGAATCTTTATATTAAAGATATATTTCCGATGGTCATCCTACTGCAGAGGGAGAGAGGTGCTGCAAGCATAAGAAGAAAGAAGGTACAAGGGATGGGATATAAATAAAAACGGGGTAGAAGCCAACCTAAACAGAAATGCCCAACACCAAATACCACCATCTAAACCACCTTTATAGCTAGGAATAGTTCTCCACCGCCGACCATCAGGAGTATTCAGGAGATGACCGTCTCCATCACGGTACAGACCTAATTCAGTGCGCTCCATTTGTTCTTGAATGAGCTTACGGAGGCGATCCACTTCTATCCTCTTCAGTTCATCCAATTTAGACCTGACGTTGTGCTTCACGAATTCCAGCTCTTTAGCAATGGCCCCACTCTGTAAAATAAATCAGAATTGTGTGAAATAATAGTTGATAATGTCTATAAATCTTAGTTCTTACATTCTGGTTTCTATTTAATGAATATCCATTTAAAAGTCAATGTGGATCAATGTCTCTACTCATTTAAATTATTCATTAAATTAAACAATAATTTTACCACTAAACAAAACAAATAATTTTAATGTAGGGTGTCTTGAAAGTTTCAAAAAAAAAAAAAAAAAAAAAAAAAAAAANAAAAAAAAAAAAAAAAAAAAAAAAAAAAAAAAACCCTCTAAAATTTGAATTTGTTTAGTTGTCATCGATTGGAAGGCTTTATAAATGCATGACTGATAAATAAGTTAGACAAGGAATTTGAATTAGCTTGTTGTTTCAATTTAGGAATTGAAACCAGTTAATAAACTTTGAATATCTTGATTAAAACAGATTATTTTTAACTATAGTTAAGAGGATTTGATAAATATTCTTATAACTAGAGTGCAGAAATTAGGGTGTCTCGAAAATGTCCAAAAATTTCAACATTGGAATTTGCTTAGTTGCCTCAATTGGAAGGCTTAATCAGGTTGCTTAACCAATTTTATCTCTCTATAATAATATATGCATAATAATATACACAATATCTCTCTATAATAATATACGCAAAATAAATATATACACTCTAATAATAATATATGCACTTCTTTCTATTGTTGAAAGATCTTTATGCATAATAATTAATATATTTAATTATTAATTATCATTTTTTCATTTGATGTATGTTGGCACTAATAATTATACTGGAAATTCTAATCTATTGATTTTAAGGCATTAATTTGATAAATCAAATCAATAAATTAACAAAGCTACTTAACGGTTTTGTCAAATATGCAGAATGTCAAATATGTAGAGAAGCACTGCTTTTACTTTAACATGGAAAAACAGATATTTATGTGCAAAAACATAACCAGAATTTATCCTGAATTCAGTTAGTGATTAAGAGTCAAAGTGTCATGAGAATGACCACACAATAATAGAATGATTTTAAAACATTTCTAAAATACTGATACAAATTTGTAAAGTTTTATTACTATTAAAAAACATTTATAAATTATTAAAACTATGCACTGAAATAATTAGAGAGGAAAATTAGATACAACCTTCTGAAAAGATAAACACATTTGTTAAAATATGTAATGGTCAAAAACAATTAAATGTGTATCAATTTTATTAGACTGCATTAAGTGAAATAGTTTTACTTAGCTAACATTAATAAAAACTTACTTTATCAAACACTAAAATATAATACCCAAGAGGAATAAAATAAAAGAATTAATAAATGATTAAAGTTAAAAATTTGATGAAAAACAGTTCAGCCAATAAGACATCTAACAGAAAGAATGACACACAATTTGCATTAAAAATATTGTATCCATTTAACAGGGCAATAGTTGGTAATTTCACCACTATTTCAAGTATAGCGAGTTTTATAAAACTATAAATATTATTTGTATTACAAAGAATGGAATGTATTTGAATTGATCAAAATGTCATGTAGGAAAGGCTATTAAAATGAGAGCAATAATTTTTTTCTAGTATAAAAGAATTTAAGGATTTTAATGCAAAAATAAAGATTGAAAGTCTTAATAGTGAATCAATTAGTATGCAAATTTCCAAGGCCATAAAACAAACATTCGTTTAAAAGTTTAAGATTTTGACAATAACTAATTTTATAAAGCAAACTTAATATTTGAATAATAATTTTAATACGAAAATTAAATGCTATAAAATATCTTCTATTTCAAATGCAATTTCCCTAATTTTTCAATTCACATTAATTTTAATAATTTTTCAATTTTATTTACACTCATTTAATTTCCCTAAACTAATTAAACATAAAACATCAGTAATAAATATAGTTAATACCAATAAGAATTTTTGCACACTTAACACTATGTAAATATATAGAATCCTTATTTTACAAAAAAAAAAGTTTTTGAAACATTTACTATGAATTTCAGTAACAAAATATTTTACCCTTATTTGATCAGTAGTAATATTCTCCAATCGTTTAGCGAATTCTTTGTCTTCTTCAAGAGTTTGAACTACTTGCGCTAAGTAGCGACCATACTCAAGTCCCTGTAAAAAATAAATATTAAATGGGTTTATAAAAATACAGGGTTCCCACTCTATGATGAGATTGAAATTCAAGGACTTTCCAGGACTTTTCAAGGACCTCAACAAAATTTTCAAGGACCTTAATCTAAGACCAATTTTAAAAATTATTCTCTTCTATTTTACTAGAAGCAACAATGCCTGTTGTGGCAATAATTAATTTCAAATATAATACCTAAATGCTTTGCCTATATAGAGAGAAAAGAGTATATGTATTATGGACTAAAATTTATATTTTTTTTAAAACAACCCTACTGGTTTTACATATGAATTCACAAAATCATTTTCAGCACAATCTATAACTAATGGTAATGAGATGTTAATGGTGAAATCCTTTAATCCTGTTTATTTCCATGTGAAGGCTGCATGAAAGACAGAGCTGAATCTTAGGTATTCCATATTCCATGACTATTCCATAACCCCCTCCTCTCCTCTATTAAACATCGTTTCTGAAATTATTCATCCATAATTTACACAACCTTCTCTAAATGTTATGCAGCAACAATTCTCACTGAAAATAAAAATTAGAAGGAACATATCCCATTTTCACCATGTTTAAAAGCATTATTC
>NC_092209.1:72724972-72866115 GCF_043381705.1 Parasteatoda tepidariorum
GCATACTCGATTAGGGTGTTTTATAAAAAGGGCCGCTGGCAGTATTGGACAAATTCAAGGACCTATCAAGTTTTTTAAGGATCTAAGACGTTTTTCAAGCACTTTCAATGACCTAAATTTAGCAAAAAAAAATTCAAGGACTTTCAAGGACTCTCAAGGACCGTGGGAACCCTGAAATAATATATAAAGAAGCAGTTCTAATTAAGAATCAAAAGTAAGATATTAAAAAATCTTTTAGAAACCTTTTCCCATTGTATTTTACTTTATATTCTGAAAAGAATACTGTAGAAACAAAATTGTCATTAAACTTATAAATTTTCAGAAAAATATTATGTTTAATAGGAATTAAAATTTTTCTAGAAAAAGAATTGCACTAATTCATGATAAAAAATGAGATATTACACCCTGGAAAGTAATAATTAACTACTAGGCACGAGGTATCATGCCAATTTATCCGGGCATCCAGAGCCAAAAAAACACAAATTTATGTTCAACACAGCCTAATTCAGAATTATAGTAACCTTAAAATTATCCATATATGTAGTTTTGGAAAGCTATGTATTATACCAATTTCCAAATGAAACAGAAATAAGGGTAACATATTTTACTTTTCAGCAGAATTTCGTTTCAAGGAAACATTGAAAAAATTGACATTTTCAGGAAAGAAAAATATGTTCGCTAATGAGAGGTATACCCTTAGGAAGACATGGAAATACAGAAACCAGTTTAACAAAATTAATTTGACAGTTAAAATAAATACAAAATTAGAAATAAGTAGTAATAGATATTTTTTTAAAGTTTTTAAAATCATAATAAATAAAATTAAAAGATTACTCTCATACTAAATTTGTTTTCAGCAAATTAATTAATACAATAATAAGTTTTTATTATTTGGGTATGGGCTTAGCATTTCAAAGAAATATAATGAACAACAGTTTCAAATAAAACATAAATATTTATTATTATTTAGAAATAGCACATAAATTATTCTAATGTTATTACTAATTTAAAACATAGTTGAAGATTAATTTCTTAGATGATTTATTATTCATTAAGCTGATTTATTATTATTTATTAAGATGATTCATTATTTAATAAAAATACAAAAACAATCAGCTTTATTAAGCAGATTGTTTTTGTATTTTCATTTTCAATATTTTAAGAAATTAACAGATTGGATAAATTTCTATTTTATACATTTTTATTTATAATTATTTAACATTTCCTACAAAAAAAATTTGGGTTTTTGACAGTAATTGGCAAAACAAAGAGTTTAATATCAAAATAATTCAAGAATATGATTGATCACATGTAATTTTATATGTTTGCTTATTTATAATAGCTAATAATCATCCTTACACTAAAATTTTGGGTTTTTGACACTTGCAAAAAAACAAACAAAAAAACATGATGAATAAAATCTTTAACTGTCAAAAACTTGCCAAACTTACAAGGTAAGAAATAAAATTTTTGCAAAGTGTCTAGAACGTGCCAGGAAAAAAATCTCCAGCTAAAAAATTTTAGGACCCAGTACATCTCTAATAATAAGTAAACAATAAAGAGCAGAATTAACAATAATTACAAAATCATCCATTTCTTCTGTTGAATTCTTGGCATTATTTTCTTTCTTTTTATCTACTGGTGGTGCTACAAACATCTCCAAGGAGACTAGAAGGACTAATATGCAGAAAAATTTCCACATCTGAAAACAAAACAGGAATAATTTTAACAAATTAGTTCAAGAAATATTATGAAGCAGCATTTTTCATATTATAATTCAATAAGATTAGTTTTTTTTTAAAAATATATACGCAACAATTAATCTATCTTAATAGTAAACCAACACTTGAAGTAATAGTCTTATAGAAGGTTTACTAAAATCAGGACTGATTTAGTGTTTGTGTAACTCAAAACATAAATGGGAAAACTCTAACTGTAATCGTGAATATACATGGAATACCATTTATCACTTTTGCAAATATAATCTACTATACTACAAGTGCCTCATAATGTTACTGGTGCATGAAGCATAGCAAGACTGATACTTGGCAGTGTATCATTTACTCTTGATTAATGGAAAAGTATAAGAGTCAATGAACTCTACAGAAGAATCACTAGTTGATTACATTCCAATAAAGAGCATATTAATTTAGCTGCAATACATTATCTAATAAGTACATTAAAAACAAAAATTTTTTTTATTACAAAAATTTGATTTCAAAAATATATTCAAAATTATTAGTCTTTTTCTTTTTTGTAGACACTTTAAAATCTTTAACCTAGTACTAAGGTAAGCCCCTTCCTCTGATAAAATTAATTTTCTTCCAGAATTCATCAATTAAGTCTAGTGAATTTTTTTTCTTCCAAATTGTTATAGAGCAATTCATTAAATTCAGAAGTTTATTAAGATATCTTTTTAAAAAGAATGATGTGACTGATGTAAAATGGTTTACAAGAGTACAGAGTACTGTAGAGATACTTGGCAGCACAAAAAGAGATATCTGCTAGGTACAGTGGTTAGCTAGGTGAAAATAAATTTAGTGACAAAATTTCCCCTGCATTGCTTTTCAGGAAAATCAAATGATAAGTCTTGGCTAATATAGCAGACATTAGGTCAGCTAAAAATCGATTCAGTTGTACCTAGACATTCAACAATTTTAAAGTCTTGGTTGAGGATAATTAATTACATCTTGGTCAATATGATGCAATTAATTAAAAGCAATTAAGATATAATCATAATTATGGAGAAACATAGTCACAGTTGGCACTCAAATGTGAAAAAAAATTCTGGTGCATATTATACACAATATATTAAGAGATAACAATTACCGTTCTCTTGTGTGAGCTATATTGGGCTAACTATACTAATTTTAATTGCTGGAAAAACTTTAAAAAAAAAGGAACAACTGAACATATTTAAATAATGCTATAGTAAATGAAATAGTTAAATATAGCTGAAATATCCAGCAGATTGCACTTTGATTGGTCACCAATTTTTTAAAGACGTAAATAAGAAACAAAATTCCCTGCTATTTTAGATGATTTTTTTATTCAATGTATTTTTTAGGTTTTCTTGGTGGAGTGACAACTCTGATAGTTCAATTTTAGTCATTATAATTGTTTTTATTTATATTCTGCTCAAACCAATTCTACAGGGAAAGTTTAATTAAATTGAGGGGGGAAAGATACAGTCTTACGGAAAGAAAAAAAATTTAGCATATATTTAATTCATTTTCTAAAGTATAACTGAATATAAAGTAACAACTACCAAATGAAACTTATCTGTACAAAACTCAAATATATTTTTTTCTTCTCAAGACTGGATTTTGCAAACATAATGTAATATTTAAGAGTACACTTAGAAAGTTAAAGGATTCACACTGTTTATAATACTTTATTTCTAAATGCACTGATTAAAAGAAGAAAAATAATTCAAAATTTATTAAAGGTCATAGGAAGTAAAAATGCTAAAAATATTTACTATTATATTAATTAAAAAAACAGAAAAAACAGAAGAAAAAAAAAACAGATTATTCTTTTGTCAAGTAAAACTAGTTATTTAGAAATAAAAGAGGAAATACCACAACATGAAGAAATATATATGGATTTTACGAGGCATTTATTTGAAAGCTTTGCAAATATTTTCCTACAAAAATCCAATCAACGTAAAATATAATAAAAGACAGATAAACAATAAAAAGGTAGACACATATAAAACATGGATTTTTATGATGTATGACCTAAACATAAAATCAATATACCTTTCCACTTTGGGTTGTGAAGAAGATGATGCCATCTTCAATTTTTTTACTGTTTAATTACAGTTAATGAATTGGGGTTTCCAGTTTTAAGAAGGACACTGCATGAAGCTGATCATTAAGTTCTCAATAATTCAACGAACATTTTTAATCGTTATTTATAATAGTATATTATAGTAATCTGCATGAAAAATATTAGTTCTAAAAGGTTTAATACATTTAGACACAGATTTAATTTAAAAAGTGTTTAAAATAATGAGGTAATATCACACAACTCTTAGTTTTAACTCTAATTTAGTTTTAAACTCTTGATTTGAAAGAGAATGAAAATAAAAAACGTAATAATAGCAGAGTAGAAAAAAAAAACAGGTGTCGACTGGTAACAAAAATTTTCGTGACCTTTATTCATTCCTTGATTTAATTAATTCGGTGATTTTCAAGCTGAGTTAATTTTAAGATGCAAGCAATTTTCCCATGGAAAATGATATAGAGGAATAAGAATTAGTTTTTAAAAGAAGTGGCATTTAACAGATCCACTAAAAGAGATTTTTGTTTGAAACAGTAAACACTATTTTAGGAAAATGTAACTTGAATGATTCATCATAATTTTATGCTGATAACAATTAAAAAAGAAAAAAAATGGAAGTTAAAGAACTAAAACTTCTGGTCAATAAATATGTATTGTCAACAAAGTAAGCTACCATTCCTTAAAAACACTGCCTTCTTGCCATTAAAAAAAACAATAATCCGCTGCTTAAATAATAATTACACACTGGCAAAATTATCGGCATATATAGGTTTAATTTTGATTTGTCAGGATTATTTTCAAATGGTTAAATTTTTATAAGTTTCTCTTTTTTTCAGAGGGAATATGAATGAATTTTTTAAGTTATTTTAAACTTATTTTTTAAATAAATACCTTTTTCCAAAAATCACTTTTCATAATTTTCAGTTTAAATTATGAAAAAGCTTTCAATTTAATTATCAATTAATAATTTTTTTTGTTTACTTTTAAAAAAAAAAGATATGCTTAGAGGTTGTTTTTTGGCATGCCCTTAATTATTTTTTATAAACTACAAATTTTTTTCTTGTTTTGAATGAGAGAGAATTACTTTTTGAATTATGTATATAATATAGTATAGGAGGGTAATTTAAAAATTATTGAGGATCAAATTTAGTTATTACATATTTAGATAAATTTTAATTGTCGTAAGTGCTCTTTCAAAATTTAAAGTACTCTTTTCTGTGAGGAAGCCGACCCCTTTTTTATTCCTAGGGAGAACTCTACTTTAGCTTTTCCCAAAAGAAAGTAAAAACAGAGGCTTACATTAAGCCTAATAAAGAAATCAGAAAGACAGGTTTTACTTGGAGTTCATAATATTGAAATAAAATCTTTCTCTTCATTTCCAAAGAAGAAACTAGCAGAATTGTAATTTATGGTGTTCTGATTTGAAAACAGAAGAACAAATTAAACAATTACCAAAAAATGAACATTATGAACTTTCTTTGATTTTAATATTAAAACTTTATATTGTGATATTACAAGGATTATTTATCGTTCATGAATGAAAATAGAAAAGCTTTTTTTTTCTTTTTAAAATTTTATCTTTAATATCTACATGTTTTCAGTTTTTTGCGCTAGCAATTTTTTCTCAATTTGTAGTATTTTTAAAAAACCTGAGATGGAAAATAATCTGCAGATACTATGATAATTCAAACCACCTGCTTCCGTTTGTTCAATTGTAAACAAACATTTTATTTTATGAAAAAATTCACCTTAACACTAATTTAGTTCTTAGATAATTATACTAGACTACTAATTTTCTCAATTTTGATTCATCAATGAACATCAAGAGCGATAAAACATGATTCAGAGAACCCATCATTTCTAAAGAATTTTAATTGCCAAGGTGCCAAATAGATTTTAAACTTGCAAAACTTTAAAATCTATTTGGCACTAGTCTTCTATCAAAATAAAAAAAAATAAAAAAACAGCAACAGAAATCAGTCCATGAGGGAGGTGGAGTTATACCCTTGAAGAAATGTAATTCCGTTCATCTCTGATGATTTTTTCTAAAGTTTCTTGTAGGCCACTGTCTGAAAGTCACTAAAATGAGCGATTATTGTGATCCATATCAAGATGCGGAAATCTTCCCCTTAACTACTTCTTCTGAAATGCAATAGTATGAAACAGCAGAAACATAAGAAAAGCTTTCGCAGCTAAACCATTGTTAGTATTTAAAAAAAAATTCAAATGTTAAAGTTTTTTCGCCTTTTTTTTTTTTTTTTTTAAAAAAAAGCAGTGTTTCTTTCTATTCTTTAAAAACCAGAAAATTATTTTTGGAAGATAATTATTTTTGAAAGGTAATTATTTTTTTCCTTAGCATAGATTTTTCTTTTAAAAGTCGTTTGTTCGATTTTTTTTTTATTTTAAATGAAACCACTAATGAAAATCTGTGGATAACGGGATTGAATTCCATCTGATGCTTTTGTCTGAGGAATCAAGGTCAATTTTGGCCTATGGGCAATCAAGGCCTTTTTATTATGTCTCTTTACTCTATGATCAATAGCAATTAATTTTTAATCTTAATTTTTTAATAATATTTTTTCAGTAGCTTATAGAAGTCTCAATATTTCTAAGATCGTGTCACTTTTTAGATGATTTTTCAGTACTTAATATTTCTCAAATTAATGTACGCGATTATTGATAGTAGGAAGTCGATTTGTAAGAAACCCTACAAATGTGAAGTTACATTAAATTAGTGATAACTTTTAAAGATGTTATATTGATTTTTCAGTAATGCTCCTGCACCTAATGCAAATAAAATATTACTAACTATCTTATTCAATTCAGATAATTTAATTAATGGGAGAGCAATAAAGTTCAATAATTTTTGAAATAAGAAAAGCAAGAGATTTAATTTGAAAACAATACCTTAACGTTAAAAAAGCACCCTGACTTTCAATTCCTGAAGATTCTTCTGTGTAGCTCCAACAATTTAGGATAATAAAATTGATTTTATCCTTCAAAAGCAAATAAATAATTCAAAATTCCAGATGGTATCGAGGCGGAACGATGATTTCATCAGTACAATACCAACAGTTTGTCACCTATAAAACGAATGACACTTCATCAAATGACACAAATACACGTTGCTTTTTCAAGCTAAACATAAATAAAATGGAAAGAAAATCCGTCCTAAATTTCACGGACTTAAATGTGTCGTGTCTAACCTTGGATGTTTGTTTTTTCTTTCCACGTACTTTGAGGCTGATATGTAATTTGCACGAAACTTTTCATTTTTGTACAAAATTTTGACACATTTTGTTTTTGTTTCGAAATTAGAGGCTCCACTCCTAGCTAAGTTTATCTAAGTCTAAAAAACTTTTTCTAATGGCAACAACTGAGAAGTAAATAAATAACTCATTTTTTCCATTTCTGTGTTTATGTTGATTATAAAAGATATTTTTTCTCTGTTCCAAGCTTATTCACTGAACAAACTTCATAATCATGTCTGATTTTGATTATGAAGCGAGGTTACTACAATTGCAAATAAAAGGTATGTTGGATACTGCTCTAGCCTTGCTTTTGGAATGGTAAAAAATTTCAGTGAATGTTCTTTTCGTACTTAGTATATACTACAGAGTGCCATTGGCGATCAAATATTTATGGCTTTATCTTGTAAAATGTTGAGTTTTAAAATAAATTATAAACTCTTAAAAAAAGAAAGGGTTGCATAGATTATCTTATCTCAATCTAGCGGTACCTGGAAGTGTTTTGAAATCAAACGACAACATTTTTTAGAACCAAAAATTCTAAATTATCCACTTTTCACTTATAAAACCATTGATTTTAAAACCTTAAGACAATCTTATTTTGATTTGTTAGTATTATTTTCCAATAAATTCATTCTTGTATGGTTTTAGTCACCAAAAAGTTTACATCTGTTAACAAATTATTCTTATTTTTCATGAATTTAAAATATTCTCAAAACTTTAGTCCGGTCAGTATCTTAAGAGCTAAAATTTCATACCCTGGTTTACTAGCATGTTTCTACCGGTCAAAAAACCGGACATAGTATATTGTATTGTATCGTAAAGTGTTGGTATGTTTAGTGATAAGTAATATATATAGTATAAGTCATGTTAAGAATTAGGCAATATTAATAATTTTGATCCCGTAATTCTACATTGCGAGATCCATATTTAACTTTTCGTGTGAAACGTGGGCAACTATGTTTAATATTTATTAACAAATGAACTTGCATTATAAAGGTTTCCTACTGTCAGCGTAATACTGCACTCGTGCGTCTATATTACAGAGATGATTGTGCTCTGGAAAAACTCCAGATTTTTTGTTAATAGCAATCGGGAAATCCAAGGTCCAGAAGTTTCCAGAAATCATAAATTACAATTATGTGCCGGCCAGGTGGACGAGCGGTTAGCGCGCCTGACTGCGAAGCCAACGGCCGCGGGTTCAAATCCTGCTCTAGGCATGGGTGTTTCTCTCCCTTCTGTTGTGTGCGATGTGTGAATGTGGCCCACCCTATGAATGGGTTTGTGGCGTGGGCAATGTTACTCGCCTCCGCGACTTTGGTTCACAGGTGCCCGCAGGATAACGCGAAATGAGTAACACCTCTGGCATCTTCTAAGCTGAAACCAATAAAGTTCAGTGCCTGCCGTTCGAAAAAAAAAATTATGTATAAAAATTCTTGTATCTTTTATTTAGAAATATCGGAACTAGAATTTATACTTTGTATATTTTTCATTTGTAAATATATTTTTTCTGGTAGAATAATAAATGTGATTAGGGATGAAAGTAAACTTTTAAACAATTATTCAATTAAATTATGCTGTATATAATTTATTTAGAGTTTCATGTTTTGATAATATCGATGATTTAAATTTTTAAGGACATTAATTTTTTGAAATGCGTGATTAATGATTTTACTCAAGAAATTTTCAGGATTTTTGAATTGAGCTCACAATCACCCCTGATATTATCTAACCATGCCCTAATATATTACAGGAATGATTATATTCTGAGGGTACCCAAAAGTTCAGAATTTTAAAACTAGGAACAGTGCATGGGATTTTTGCATTATTTTATGCAATTTCGCATATCTCAAGAATTTCTGCAAATCAAAGTCATAATACTGATAACCTTATATTCTAAAAATTTAAATTTGGAACTTTCATGAAATCTCATTAATAAGACACCTATTCCTCCCCTTATTATTGCCCTCCCTTTTGTTTCTACCTGAGTTTTCATTCATATGCTACAAGTTTTTTTTTACTCAGATTAGAAAGAAAACAATTGTAAGAATCGAAACCCGACTTGTAGCATTTATAGTGTACAAAAAGTAATTCTGAAATTGTGCACATTATCACATATGCAAAATTATCAATTTGTGCCACAATCTCTGATGATATTGCTTTATAAAGTTTTAGTGGAAGTCCTGTTTATTCGAAAATTTATTTTAGCTTTTGAAAAATTATCTTTGGTTTTTTAGAAAATGAAGATAGATACATAAGTGGAGAGCTCACGTTGGATGAGCCATTGAGGAAAACAGAAGAGTTATATGATAAGGCCTATGAAGAATCATACTCAAGTAAAGTTGATTTTATCCTAATATACCCAAATTATATTTATTTCAAAATGCTTATTGTTTTATCTAATTTTTATACTTACCATTACTTACACATATTGATAAGTTAGTAATTCTATGTACTGGCCGCTTTTGGCTACCAGCTCTGTTGCTAATATAAATTTGTCATTTTGCACCTCTTTGCCGCAAGGACTGAAGTTGAGGTAAAGCAGCATTTTTCTGTAGTGGATTAAAAAAAAGTTAAGGTGAATATTCTTTAGATTCTAAATTTCAACTTATAATTGTAAGTAAACCCTTTAAAAATTATGAAGAGTTTAATGATATTAATCAGAAAATAAACTCCATGTCTGAATTAATGAAATACTGAAAATCGCCAAATCTTATCAAAATGTTGACTTTCTCAAAATCTAAGTTTAATAAATGAAGCTGATTGCTTGGGTCTTTTACAAAATTATTTTGGCATAAAGCATTTGACTCATATACAGAGAAAAAAATTTGCAGAATTTAAATTATATCACAAAATATGTTAATAAAAGCAGCCGGATATTGTACTTTTGAATAAGACTTTATTCGTATATGGCGTTTATCATCATTTCTAGCCTCACTAATACTCAAAAGATAGTTTGCAATCTTTGTTTCAAATTCTGATAGTTATTATTGTTAAAAATATTTTGCTTTATCTGGACTTATGAAAACAATTTTTTGCTTTATTTGGATTTATGAAAACAATGGTTTTTTTAAAAAATTTTTTTATTATTGAAATTATGTAATTTTTACGAATAATTAAATATATGTGCACTTCTATTTTATCATTTCTCATGAAATTATAATTATTTTTAGTTTATATTTTTTGTCTAGGTAATGAAAATTGTCAAGTCTCTTATCTGAAATGCTTAGTTTATCATATTAGATTAAGATACTTCATATGACACTGGAATATTATTATATTATTAATAATATGTAAATTTAAATTTACAAAAGATAACTATGTTTACTGTATACCCAAAAATTACATTGCTTTAAATATAATTATATTTTGTTTTGCTAGCTTAAACAAAATAATCAAGCATAGATGGGCAAAGTTTTTAAATGCCAAAAATAGTGTTCTTAGGACCAATTCCTTAAAAGTATGAAAGTGGTTATGAAATACTAAAAATTTAATAGTAATTAGAAACTACAAAAAAAAAAGAAAAAAAAATAGGCAGGCAGTAATAAGTTTTTAGTTTAACCCACTGGCGGTTAAGGAAATGGGCAAAATTGGGAGAACGTTTCTCCCCTACACACAGTTCCCCTATCAGTTAACATGGGAAAACCGGTTTTGCTATGCAGAGAAGACTGCAGGTTAAAATGCGACTTTTTACGTGCAGAACTGTCAGTGGGTTAAGATTTCTGTAATCCTTTCACAGAAATTTATGTTGCATATATTTAACATTATTCTGTGCTTATGAAGTACTATTTAATTTAAGCTATTTAAGTAAATAAAAATCATATTATTAAGAATTCAATCATACATTTCATTTTATTGAGTTTATTTTTTTTCTTCCTGACTTTTTTTTGTATCACTTTTAGAAGACAAAACGAGCAGAAAAATTGAGTTTTCTCAAACAAGCAACACAACCAAGTTTTCGCGCGATTCTGGGCTGATGCAACTTCAATCCAAAATTGTGCAAAAGCGTACAAAAATCTACAAACCAGATACTCTAGTCTTTGACCCCAGAGAATTTTCTGAAAAATTGGTTTGTATTTATTTCTGTTTCTTTTTCTTCATAGATTAATTATATATATATGTATATATATATATATATATATACACACATGCATGTGTACAAATATATACTAGGAAACTAAGCCTCCTATTCGTTTCTGCTCACCAACCCCGATGATTGATTAGCAATAAATAATTGTTGTTTCTTGGGATTTTTCTGCGTAAATTAAAAATTATTCACTTAAAATATGTGTCCTGAAAAGAATTTTGTTTGCTTACCCTTGTGCCCCCATTTCCTGAATATTTTCCTTTAACCCCTTACCTGTCGAGTAAAATTTACGTGATTCACTCCCCAGTGCCACCGTTTTTCGCTCAAGTGCGCTTTGTTACGCGGTGTTTTGGTGGGGAAAAAGATGCACGCGTTGCAATTTAAAAACAGTTTACTTTCACAAGAGAAGAAAAAGAGAAAATACAAAACTTAAACTAAAGAATAAAAATTCAATATAAAATATGTTAAAACTTAGCTGTTGTATGATAAATCCTGAAACATGGTTGGACACATAAACCAACATCACATTCATTGCACTGATAGCGGGATTCTCGACGAATATACACGGGAAATGAAAGAGAAAGAAGAATAAACCCAACCTTACTCAAATAGAAACTCGATAAGAAAAAATACTCAACAGATAGTGCTGCCAGTAGTGCAGTATGTTTAGTGTTAATAGTTTAAGTACCCCTTGCGGTCAGGCAAACTGTGGGACATTTTCACGGTTTTCCTCTCTGTAAGACAAAAATGCAGTTGCATAAAAAAATCCTCCACAAAATGCAAATTTCTCCCGATACTTGATCCAAGAGTTCCCTTGTCTTCTGGATTGGGTTCAAAGTTACAAGGCTACGGAGTGTAACATTAATAGCCGCTAACCCATAATTGGGTAAGCTGTTTAACAACGGTTATAAAATAGTTTAAGTAATTATAAATAATGGTTTAAAAAAATCTTCTTTAGATTAAGATTTCATACATATTTTTTACTTCGTAACTGTAAGTGCTGATATTATTTCCAACTTTGAATTTCTCTTTTTGACTACATGTTTATGCATGATGTATCAAAACTTTACGCGTAGCCTAAAATATGTAGCTAGTAAAATTTTCGTTATTTTATTTCTCCAATGTTGACAGGTACGTAATGTATAATATAATGAAGGTTATTATAATATTATCAAAAATCATAATTTTAAGTCTTAAAAATTAAAAAGCATAATTAAATGCTAGTTTGAAAAAAGATCAGGTAGTTTTAATACTGGTAGTTAGCATGAAAAAAATGGATAACCTTTGCTGGTACAAGAAAGAACTGTGTCTCATTCTGGATGAAAGAAGATGATCATTATAATATTATGAAGATGATTATTATAATATTATAAATCACATTTTTAAGTTACGCTAATGAAGCGGCATAATTAAATGCTTGTTTAATGTCGTCAGATAAGGTTAGTAAAATTCAAAGTAGTTGGTATTTTTTATTCTTTTATTTTTGTTGATATAGTTTAATTATTATTTTTTTTAAAAATAAAATTGTATGTATTTTTTATAAATGTAATTTTTTTTTCTTTTATATATTTTAAAAAAAATACTAAAGCATGCTCATTTGTCTTTTTTAGAAAAGGCACTATAATTGTGCTGTATCAGATGAGGAAAGAAATAATAAAAGATCATCTAATCAATTTTATTCAATCCTATGGCAAAAATTAGGTGAAGAAAGTCAGGAAAAAATGCACACTGCTCCCACTTTTGACTTTTTGTATGTTTTCTTTTATTTGCTCAAATTTTATTTGTATATATTGTTTATCTTAATAGTTGAAACTTGCTGAATGCTGTAGAGTTACTGATGTTACATGTCTGCCAAGTCTCTTGTTTTTAACGAAGACTCCTGTATTTTACGACTATCTCCTGTTTACCCATATGATCTCGAATTTCTCCGTATTTGTTGAAGAAATTTTTAAAAAAAACTTCGGTGATATTATATTCACAAAATACTTCTCTTGTACCTCAACATATGGTGCTATTGCCAGAACTGCAGTATGTTGAGTGTTAATAGTTTAAGTCAAACCATTTTGTTCAAACTAGTCTTTCAATTATTATTTAAGATTTGTAATTTTGTGCATTCACAATATATCAATCACATACTTTATCAAGTATCAACTGAATTATATATACATATAATGTGGACATTTTTTTGGACCAGCTCTGCTGGTATTACTCAACAGGAAAATTTATTGACTCATTATCTTGGTTGTTAACCTTATTAAAAGAAGATAAAATTTTTTCGTGCTATTATAAAATAATTATATACAGCTGCATGTTAAACTACTGTATTGGAAAATAGGTGGTAAGAAAGATTGTCTAAGTAACTAAGATCAAAACCTGTAAATGTATTCAAAGATCTTAAATAATTAATTTCTTTTTTCATATTACATTCTCGAAACAAATGTGATTTAAAATAAAAAATTTCAAATTCTAAATAAAGAAGAAGAAAAAACTATAATAAGCATGAGGAATTATGGAATTAAAAAAAATAAAATACTTTGATGCTAAAGAAATTTTTTTTCGCTTTCATCTAATTATACTCTATATATTTTTTTTTTAGGTAATTTTTTTCACTTTTTTAAGGATAAAATTATTTAAAAAGGGTGAACTTAGTTTTATATTACCTCAAGATTTTATTAAATTTATGTTTTTTCACATATTTAGTTTATACAGTCAAACCCTGCTATAGTGAACCTTCAACGGACCGAAATTTCGGTTCACTATAACCGGGAGTTCACTATATCCGTTACGCAGGCAATTTCACTAATGGTTCCCAAACTCCTCCCTTTTATTAAATTATATTCATATAAATGACTGAAAAATATTATGTAGTAGCAAAAAATGTGTTATTTTTCATCACTCTTCGTCTTGCGTACAAATAAAATTTAGTAATCTTTAGCTGATGAGCAATCCTCAACATCAGATATGGAGACACTTCCCGAATTTCTGTTATTCCGCTTTTTGAACCTGCCTAACCTGCCATTCGAGCACATAAAAGTAGTTTCTATGTTTAACTGTATAGTGTTTTCTATTCTGTGTAACTAGGTGCAAAATATTTCATAACTATAGGAAAATAGAGTGAACAATTTTAGAACAGTTTTAATTTCATAAAAATTCATGTAATGCTGCAGTGAAGTAGTTTAGTAATATAAAATACTTTAAATAAATAAATAGTAAATATTTTGTTTCTTGTAAAAAAAGTAAATAAAAAAAGAACATATGCTGTATAATTTCATTCTTAAAGTNAGTCGAAGACAGAAAAAAGTTCATTATATCCAACTTCCTTACTTTTTTGATTCACTATATCCACTAAAAATAACATTATACGAGCATAGCAAGGCATGGGACCGAGCATTTCGTTCACTATATCCGGGAGTTCACTATAAGCCGTGTTCACTATAGCGGGGTTTGACTGTATAGTGTTTTCTATTCTGTGTAACTAGGCGCAAAATATTTCATAACTATAGGAAAATAGAGTGAACAATTTTAGAACAGTTTTATTTTCATAAAAATTCATGTAATGCTGCTGTGAAGTAATTTAATAATATAAAATACTTTAAATAAATAAATAGTAAATATTTTGTTTCTTGTAAAAAAAAAAAAATTAAAAAAAAGAACATATGCTGTATAATTTTATTTTTAAAGTATCCAGATTTTATCAGTTTTAAGATTTTACATTTTAGAAAGTATTTTAGATTATATTTCTAAATATTTCATGTTTTATATTAGATATGGCACTTTTGATGCGCAGCCAGCTTCACCTGTAAAAAAGAAACGAAGAAGAATTGAAAAAGACAAAGTAGCCAATGCTGTTAAACCTAAAACTGTTAGTATTGTTGTATGCTTTTGAGTAATGAAATTAAGATTATTTTAACCATACATAATCAAGGGATTAACGAATAGTCATTTAGTCAATTACTGAATATTCAGCCAAAAAAAAATAGACAGAATATTCAACGACTGAATTGCATCAGCATTTTTTTTTTTTGAAAATCATTAATAAATATTATTTTAATACATAAATAAGTTTAGTCTTTATTTAAAAATTAATCAAAACTTAGATATATTATTGTTATGGGGTAAATGTAAAAAACTGTAATAGTTATCCATAAATATTTAAGATGAATAAAAAACTAACTAACAGCTATAAAAAGAAACTGAAGTTGTAAAGTTAAAAAAAAAAAAAAAAAAGAAGAGAGAGAGAAATCGAATAAAAAATCTTCTTAATTCTCCAAACAAAACTTTATTGCTAAATAATATTTTTCTGAAAAAAAGTATACATAAAACGTTAAAAAAATTTACTCCATCAGAAACGTTTTTAAATATGCCATAAAATTGTCATAAAAATGCCTACAAAAACGAGATTATATACAAAAGCTAAACAGGAAAAATTTATCTTAATTCTGGAAAGAAAATTTTAAAGCTGAGCATCTCAATTTTTCCAATACTGTATTTTCCAGAAAAAGTGAAAAAAAAAAGAATAAAGTCTAACAGAAACCCTTTTAATTGCTGGCACCATAGTAAAAATGTTGATAAAAAAAATTTTTTTGTAAAGAGAAAGCTAGATATGTTAAACAAAAATTGTTCCTATTTTTTAAACGAAAACTTTGAGGTTAACAATAATTTTAACTTTTTCGTATTCTTTCATTGTATTCTAACATTATAACTTTTTCGTACTGTGTCATATTCTTAGAAAAAAATTGCAATAAAAGAATAACGTTTATTTGAAACGCTCTTTAAAAAATGTGTCATAATAAAAAAAGTGCTGATAGAAAGAAAATTCTTGGTTCGATCCTCGGGCCGGGCAAGGTTGACTCAGCCTTTCATCCCTTCAGTGGGTCAATAAATGAGTACCAAGCATGCTTGGAAACTAAACATTGGGGGTTTCGCAATAGGCTGACCACTTAACCAGAACATCTGCTCCTGCACCCCAGAGCCCAAGGTTAAGAGAGATGAGATGGGCACAGTAGGCCTTGGCCCTACTGTGCCCATCTCAGTAGGGCCAAGGCCTACTGTGCCCATCTGTCGCACCAATCTGTGGCCAGCTGTCGCACCAATGAGTTTAGTTTAGTTTAGATAAAAAGAAAAATTCATGAAAAAAGTAAAAGAGAAAGAGGAAAAAAAAATCTTAAAATATAATTTAAAGGATAAATTCGCAGCTTTTTTTTGTCACCGATTATCTGTCTTATCGTACAGGAAGAAACAATAAAGTCTATTCGAAATGCTCCACTAAAATGCCAAGCTATAAGCAAAAATGAAAAAAAAAAAGTTTTCGATTCTTCAAACAAAAAGTGTTGAGAAAAAAAAAGATAAAATTACTTGCCTGAATATAATTTTAAAAAAAATCAGCAGTATAAAACACGTGGTATGAAATAACTTAACTTCAATTAATTTGTCTTCTTGAACATAAATTTGCAAGCACACGAATTTTAAAACTTAATATGTGTAAAAACTGTTTCAAATAATGTATAGTGAAAATAATATTTTAGATTATTCTTTAATTAATTTATTCAAATTCCAGAAAAAAAAATTTAAAAAAAAAATACTTTTCCCGAATATTCGTTACATCCCTTGTTTGATCAATTTTATTCAGACATTCTAGTAATTAAAATGCTCTTTTTTGTATGACTCATTAATAAATGTTTAATAAAATAAGATAGTAATTTATGAACTAAGTTTGTTGTTAATCTGTTAAATTTTATTTAAGGTTGATGTGAAAGAATGTTCTGAAGAAAAAGACTTAATGTTAGATCGGGCTACTAAAATATTGTCTATTTTAGCAAGATATGTTAGCAAGACTAGTAGTAAGTTTCTCTTTTATGTCAATTTTTGTATTTTTATTAATTTGTTATAGGGCTCGAAAAAACTCAGAAATTTTACCCGTCCCCAAGGATGGCTTGTCCAACAATGTACCCTTCCTCCTTTGAAACTATCCCATAGTAACTAAATAAATAAAAAATAATTTTCTCTTATTTATTACAAACATTTATGTAAATTAGACGCCCGGTGGCTGAGCGGTAGCGCTTCGCGCTGTCGTGCCACAGGTCCTTGGTTCGATCCTTGGGCCGGGCAAGGCCGACCTCAGCCTTTCATCCCTTCAGTGGGTCGATAAAATGAGTACCAAGCATGCTTGGGAACTAACACTGGGGGTTCCGCGTTCGGCTGACCACCTGACCGGAACNACATAAATGATTCATTTTCTTGATCTTCTTTTATGAAATAATTTAAATGACAAAGGTCAAGTTATCTGGAACGTCAATTTATCCAAGGATACTGCTTTTTTTAAATGAATCAAACCTGACGTTTGCCAATTCCACAATCAAGCCAATGATTTACAAAAGTTTCTGCACAGAAATCTGGAAGGGATTTTCCATTTAGGTAGATGTTCATAATTGCGTTTAATGCTTCTTGCTTAAGACCAGTAAGTACCAGTTTTTTTTGTAAGTTCATTGCTGAAATGCTCCTTTCAACCGCTGCAGTACTCCCAGGCAGAGAAAACATTAATCCCACCATGCGCAGTATGTTACTGTATTGTGGGTCATATTGCTGCATTAGGTCTTTATAAATAGCTTGGGCTTGAAGGGCTGAAGTTTTCTCGTGTTTAACGATGTTATGTATCTTAAATTTTAATGAAACCCATTCTTGAGAAAAAATATCTTTATCTACTCCTTCAAGTAACATCTGCATGTTTTGGTTGTCAAAAGATATCAACAGCTGTTTTTCAGATGGCCACTCGCTGAAATCAAATACACCAAAATATGACACAGGAGATTCTTGTAGCTGTTTGAATCTAGTATCTAAAAATTCAACAGTACTATCAATAAAATCAGCTGCAAATATGGGACCGATAGCTTCATCACAGTCATCTATTACATTTTTATGTCCCCTTTGGTGAATTCCTGGCTGAGATTAGAGGGTCATTTTAGAAGTGAGACGCTAGACTCTTGTAAGATAACAAAAATTGAAAATGTACCACGAACATTAACGGGAAAATGGCCGTCCGCGCATACATCGCATTCGAGAAATTTGTTGTCCTTGGGGAATTTTTGACTGCCGAGGACAGGCGGTTTTTCGAGCCGTGATTTGTTATTTAAACAATGTTATCGATAACATGCATTTTTTTATCTTTTTGTTATATTAGGAAAAAGTGGTTAGCTGTTAATGGCATTGTATATGTTTGAAAACTTCAAAGCTTCCTAATGGCTTTTTCTCTCTTTTTTAATCACTCTTTTTGTTTATTTTGTGTCTGTATGCCAATCTTTGTGGGCTTTATCTCATAGCTGTGCCTCGCCTACTCACTTATCATTTTGATCACTCTTCATTTCAGAGCTCATCTGTTTTCCATACAGAATTTTTATTTTATTTTATAACCATCATTGAACAGCTGACCCAATCTTTTAGGTTAACAACTTCTAATGTTCAACTTCGTTGCCTTGTAATTTTGAACCCAATCTAGTAGGCAAGGGAGCACCTGGATCTAGTATTGGGGGAAATTTGCCTTCGTAGAAGACTTTTTGATGAAACTAACCCGCATTTGTGTTACATGGTGAGGAAAACCACAAAGCCAAGTTTTATAATTCAGCCTAAACATGCCACCCAGAAAACTTAAAAGTTTACACCCTGACTCATCATTATGTGGCTCTCTAACAATAGCTAGGCATGCATTAAACAACAGCGTGGTTCTACGTTTAATTTAAAATAATTATCCAACCAATAAAAGGAAATCAAAATCCAAAAAGGGTAAGACTTGTGGATAGACTCACCTATTATTGGCCCACTATAAAATAATAATAATAAAAAACAATAACTAATATCTGAGAAATTAATAAGAAAATGCATAAAAACACTTAAATTAAAATTTAAAAAATTGGTATAACATCTACATTGAAATAAAATCCATCTTTATTTTTATAAAAACAAAATAAAATGCAATTGTTCAGGAACTCAGAAAAGAAGTACCCCTTGAAAAAGTTCAGGTTCTCATAATACTGCAGTCAAAAATGTTAGAACAATGGAAACTGAAATTAAATCTCATATTATGAAAAAGTTGTACTAATACAGTACAGAACCCATTATCCGAAAATCAGAAAACCAAAAAACTGGAACGAAATTCGATAAATTTTCCCGCCATTTTTAAAAATGTTTTTTTTCCCTCGTAAGATTTAAGGATTTTTCTTTCTTTTTTGAAAGATGTTTACCCTACCATCATTTTGGAAATAATCATTAGTGTCTTACTTAATCATTTTTTCTTCTTTTTAAGATTATTTCCAAATAATATTTTTTTTAGTTGGGTTTAACAATGAAAAAAAACTGCTTTTTGTGGCGATTCAGAAAACCGGAAAAATCGTTATCCAGAATAGCGATGGTACCAATCGTTCCGGATAATAGGTTCCCTACTGTATATAAGTAATACAACTGCAAATTTAAAGTAAAATGGATAACATTCACTAAAATAATGAATTATAATGTTGCACAGTTCACAAAATGCAGGGGGAAAAAGCAGAATACCTTAATAACATATAATCTAGTGGTCAAATTTTTCTGTACTAAGACAGTGGTTCCCGAAAACTGATCCACGAAGGCATCACGTGAGTTGAGTGAATGTTTGGTCCTTCTGATGTTAATTTCTCTTTTTGTGTCTGTCTCTATATCTCAGGTATTGTTTAAAAAAATCAAAAGATTTTTGCACACTCTGTTATAAAACTCATAAATACATACAATTCGACAACTTTTGACTTGCAAGAACTTACAAAACTTTTTGAATTGACAAAATTTGAGTGAAATTGGTGAATAGTTTTTGAGCAATGAAATATCAGAAATTTATATTTTTAAAATTTCATTTTTCATTAGCAACTTCACCAATTTAATTTAAATTTTGGAATTTTTGGATATTATATAGGGAGTTTTTATAAGCATACTGGCTGATAGTGAAAGCAAAATAAATGAATAAATAAATCATGTTTTTTATTTTTAAGAATTGAAAAAAATTCTTGCTTATTATCCATTTAAAAATTGCAGTATTTAATATTTTCTCAGTAAGAACTTCACTTATTTTAATTTTTCTAAACATTATTTTTGAGACACTTATTATATTTTTTGGCCTTTATTCAACACCTGAGATATAACAATGAAAGTTTAGATTTTTGTCTCGTATTAACAAAACTGTTTAAATTTTTTAAAATGATCTTTTAAGTTGTAATTTATTCAAATATTTAATTTTTCAGAGAAAGCTATATGTTTTTATGAATTTGTAATTGATCCTCATTCTTTCTCACGCACAATTGAAAATATATTTTTGGTGACATTTTTGCTACGGGTAAGCACTTTTTTTTAATCTCATTTGCTATATTGTTCTTATCGAAATTCTTAAAATATTAAATTTAGTAGAAAATATTTTATCTTCGCCTATTCATTTTTAATAATAGAGAAACCTGTGTAAGTTGGCCTCTTGTGGTGCATTGTTTTAGTAGTCAACTTACAAAGGGGGTGAGTCAGTTTTTTTTTTGTAATGTTATTTGAATATTCTTTTATAAATATTGAATTTATTTGAAGACATTTTATTTTTTCCTTTTCGTTTTTAATAATACAGAGAAACATGTGGAAATTGACCACTTGCAATGCATTGTTTTGGCGGTCAACTTATAAAGGGGTGCAAGTCGTTTTTTCTTCATCACATTTATCATGTTATTTTTAGATATACCATGTTACACATATTTTTCTCACATATATTCAAACGAAATACAAATAAGTGGTGTAATTAAATGTTTTTAATTTGACTTCTAAATTTTATTTAGCAAACCCATATATCATTAAACATGATTTAATTACAGAAAGAACTGCAATTTGTTACATAAATTTAGTATCCAACTGATTAGTTTTAGAAAAATAGATATGCATATTTTATTTAGGTATGCTTGCCTATTATTTTGACTATTTTTCTTAAAAATAAATACACAAAAACATACATAAAACTTGACAGAATTTTTATTTTATTATTTAAAATTAGTTTTATTTTCGGTACTTTTCCATTATGCCGGCGCATATCTTGCAAAGCAGACATTATGGCGAGTTTGAGCTGGCACACAGTCGCCGAAACAAATCGCACGAAGCAGATTTTATTGGCCACAAGGCGCAGCATACACATAAAGTAACAGTTAATAAATGGTTCAAACATTTGTTTACTTTGGAGGCATAAAAATTTTAACATCGCTTAAAACTTTTTCAAATGGCTCCTCCGTTTGCCTTCTCCACATGAATTCTGCAAGATAACTTATGAGATGATGGCGTGCCGTTCCTCTGTGTTTCTTATTTCGTCATTTAGCACTGCCTCTCTATTTTTTGCGTGTGCGTTCCAGTTTCCGGATCCACAAAGTTGCACTTATGGTTCACTTTGAAATGTTCGCAACTTTCATCTTCCAGCTTACTAGTGCAGTGTGATTTCCATGAATCGTAATGTATTATAGTTTCTTTTACGATATTTCCCTTAATAGCCTTCAATAAAGTGTTCATGGATCGATTTGGCACCTCCACAAGGAAACATTTGTTCGTTTCCTGGCAAACTCCACCGAAGATCCATTGTTGTGGTAGGATCCGTCCCTCATTGTTTTTTCTCTCCGTAAACCAACTTTCGTCCATTTGGATGATCATGCCAGGTCTCCCTATTTTCCGTTGTTCTCGTTTAAGACAAAATTCTGACAAGCCTCACTCATGATGTTATTCCAGTCTACAACTGTTCCATGACTGATCTCCAACTGCTTTTCACACCATTTAACTGAAGTTAATTCTTCGCAACAACAATAAATAAACCGCACACACTTCAAAAAGCTCAATTTCGATGATTGAAACCAAGTGCCTTTACGGACACTTCTTTTACAGTGACAAGATGAAAGGTTGCAGCACCATTGAATTTCATCTCAGATATACAACTTCATTTCATGATTCTTATCACAAGTTACGATTTCAGGCAAAACTCCTTTCTCTTGAAAGAATCTGAATCTTCTGTTTTGGGTAAATTCCAAATTTTCATTGCTTTTTGCTTAAATTTTTCATATTAAGTAAAAGACGTGACTGATGGGGAAAAAATGGCCGCGGTTTGTTTTGAAAATGTGGAGGCAAAAGGTTACCAGAAGCGATATTCCGTTTTGGCGTTCATTGCATCATTACTGGCAACTTTATCGCCTGCGCCGGTATAATGGAAAAGTATCTTATTTTCAAACTTAATTATTACAAAAGCCATCAATTGTTTCCCAGATGGTCAGCTCACAAAGAGGTTTAGGCTGGCTTTCAATTGATTCAGTATTAAACTATTTCACAATTTCCTACATTCATTTCATAATATCACTAATTAATTAATTCAGTTATTAGGAATTAATAATATAATAGCATCGAAAATTTTCTGAAGCTTTTTTTGGCCAGTTTATGGAGGGTTTAAAATAGAATTAAGTAACACCCCCGTTCAAATTTTTGTTATTTTAATGGTCAACATGCAAGATAGAGAAGTGGTCAGTTTACAAATGTTTCTGTCTCTCTTATTATATAGGATAAATTTGGTTTTTTGATAATAGAGGTCAACTTAGACAGGTTTCACAGTATTAAACTTATGATCAAAGTAAAGGAAAATTTAAAAAAATCCCCAATTATCAGTTGTCTGTCCAGGGCAAATTTACTGCCGCTTAGCAGTACTTTCACAAATTCAGTTTATGGAAAAACAGTAGTTTCACAAAATACTTTTAACATCTTTTCGAACAACATTTAAATATTTTCTTATTTTACCATAGTTTTGGGTTGATTTTTTAATATAATTTTTAAATATCACAAATAATGTCTAAATTTTCACAAAATAAGTACCTCTCAAAAAAACCTAGACAGACCCCTGATTATTTAATTAAATTAATTTTTTTTTAAAAATAAATTTGTTTGTATTTTTCTAGAATGGAAATGTATGTATTTTCTCTGATGAACAAGGCCTTCCTTGGATAAGTAAGTGTTTTATTTGCAATTTGTTAATTTCTAATGCTTAGATGAGCAGATCTACATAAAATTTATTTTTGTTAATTTTACTTTTTGTGATGTGTTTTAAAAAGATGAACAAAGTAAACATAAAATTCCATTGATCTCTTATCAGATTTTCACGTACTGAGATACATGATACAAGGAATCAACATTGAATCTAACAAATTCATCTAGACTATATTTTAAGTTACAAAAATGTACTTTCTCTAAATGAACGTGTCTTTATTGTGACAGATTGTGATTTTTAGCTCTTAATATGGATAGTTGTTGCAAACTGGAAATTATGGTCCTAATAGTTTAACCAGTAGGACCAGTGCCTGATAAGGCCTCAAAAGCCCAGGCTTAGGGGCCCCCTAATTGTTTAATAGTTTCATTTTGTGTTTTTCTTAAGAATTTTCTATTAGAATTATGTGTTAACAAAGATTAAAATAAATATAAAACCAAATTTTCTAATGTATCGTAATTTATTTATGTTATAAATAATTTAAAAACACTTCATAATTAAACAATTGGTAAATTTTGTTTAAAGTAACGACCACTTTTTAAAAACTTTTCAAGCACTTTACAAAAATTTTCAAGCACTCAAAAAATTCATATTTAATCAATGATATTATTGAAAAACAAAAACTTTTTATAAACAGTTTTAGTGTTAAAAAAAAACCCAAAAAGAAACGGGCGCAAATCAAAACAATCAGTACTTTCCCACATCACCGAGTGAATGCAACTTGACCCTGAACTCAGAACAAAAGTACCCTTACCCCCTACATCAAAAAAANTTTTTGCTACGGGTAAGCACTTTTTTTTAATCTCATTTGCTATATTGTTCTTATCGAAATTCTTAAAATATTAAATTTAGTAGAAAATATTTTATCTTCGCCTATTCATTTTTAATAATAGAGAAACCTGTGTAAGTTGGCCTCTTGTGGTGCATTGTTTTAGTAGTCAACTTACAAAGGGGGTGAGTCAGTTTTTTTTTTGTAATGTTATTTGAATATTCTTTTATAAATATTGAATTTATTTGAAGACATTTTATTTTTTCCTTTTCGTTTTTAATAATACAGAGAAACATGTGGAAATTGACCACTTGCAATGCATTGTTTTGGCGGTCAACTTATAAAGGGGTGCAAGTCGTTTTTTCTTCATCACATTTATCATGTTATTTTTAGATATACCATGTTACACATATTTTTCTCACATGTATTCAATTGAAATACAAATAAGTGGTGTAATTAAATGTTTCTAATTTGACTTTTAAATTTTATTTAGCAAACCTAACTCGTATATCATTAAACATGATTTAATTACAGAAAGAACTGCAATTTGTTACATAAATTTAGTATCAAACTGATTAGTTTTAGAAAAACAGATATGCATATTTTGATAAGGTATGCTTGCCTATTATTTTGACTATTTTCTTAAAAATAAATACACAAAACATACATAAAACTTGACATAATTTTTATTTTAAAATTTAATTTAAAATTAATTTTATTTTCATACTTAATTATTACAAAAGCCATCAATTGTTTCCCCGATGGACAGCTCACAAAGAGGTTTTGGCTAGCTTTCAACTAATTTAGTATTAAACTGTTTCACAATTTCCTACATTTATTTCATAATATCACTAATTAATTAATTCAGTTATTAGAAATTAATAATATAAAAGCATCAAAAATTTTCTGAAACTTTTTTCGGTCAGTTTATGGAGGGTTTGAAATAGAATTAAGTAACACCCCCGTACAAATTTGTGTTATTTTAGTGGTCAAGATGCAAGGTGGAGAAGTGGTCAGATTACAAATGTTTCTGTCCCTCTTATTATATAGGATAAATTTGATTTTTTGACAATCGAGGTCAACTTAGACTGGTTTCACAGTATTAAACTTATGATCAAAGTAAAGGAAAATTTTAAAAAATCCCCAATTATTTAATAAAATATTTTAAATTTTTTTTGAATACATTTTTTTTTTGTATTTTTCTAGAATGGAAATGTATGTATCTTCTCTGATGAACAAGGCCTTCCTTGGATAAGTAAGTGTTTTATTTGCAATTTTTAATTTCTAATGCTTAAATGAGCAGATCTGCATAAAATTTACTTTTGCTAATTGAACTTTTTGTGGGGTGTTTGAAAAAGATGAACTAAGCAAACATAAAATTTAATTGTGCAGTGTACAAAATTAAAAAAAAACCTTATTAACTTTTGATCTCTTATCGGATTTTCACATACTGAGATACATGATACAAGGAATCAACATTGAATCAAATAAATTCGTCTTGATAATATTTTAAGTTGCAAAATAAGGCACAAAAATGTACTTTCTCTGATTAAATGTGCCTTTATTTTGATGGATTGAGATTCTTAGCTCTTAATATGGATTGTTGTTGCAAACTGGAAATTATGGTCCTAATAGAGCCAGTGCCTGATTTATCATAAGGCCTCAGAAGCCCAGTCTTAGGGCCGCCTAATTGTTAAATAGTTTTATTGTGTTTTTCTTAAGAATTATGAGTTAACAAAGATTAAAATAAATATAAACTCAAATTTACTAATATATCGTAATTTATTTATGTTATAAACAATTTTAAAACACTTCATAATTAAACAATAGGTAAATTTTTTCTAAATTAACGACCAGGGCCCCCTCATTTCTAGATCACGCCCTGAAGAGAGCAATTGAAAGTTTTGACCCTTTAAATGTAACCTTACTTTTTTGCATATTTTGCCATATCTCTAGAATTTTGGACATAATTGTAAGACTC
Source organism: Parasteatoda tepidariorum (assembly GCF_043381705.1). NCBI lineage: Eukaryota > Metazoa > Arthropoda > Arachnida > Araneae > Theridiidae > Parasteatoda > Parasteatoda tepidariorum. The sequence continues at coordinate 72,750,896 of NC_092209.1, forward strand.
ATTTATAAAAGGCTGACTCTGTGTCAAAAATAAAATTTTAGGATTATTTATTTTAATAATGCTCAAAAAAGTTTTGAATTTTAAGGTACAGAAATTTTAACATCATTTTTAACTGTGCAATGTTAAGTGACAAAATCTAAAATAAGAACAGAAACTGTCAAATATATTTTGAGAAAATAAAAATAAGTGAAATTAGTATTATGAGGCCCAAACTTTTATCCTGAGTATTATTTTATCCAAACTTTTATCCTATTGAGGCAGTATTTTCCTGAATGTGGCTGTCCCTCATATTTTAAAGGTAAAGAATCTAAATCCTGCAAAAAAATCAAATTCATTATTCAAAGAAAGTACATTTTTGTGTTTGAATTTGTAACCTACATAACTGTATTGTAAAAATTAACAATCACTAAAAAAAATAAACCTGTAATGTGATCAATATAAAAGTGTTTTCTAAAACATTGCTCTTACCTTTAAAAAAAATTCTTCGTCACAAATTATCTTAATTTTAATTTTTTGCTGTGATTGCAGGAGATGTTAAACCAGAAGAGAAAAAAGAAAGGGCTAGAGATCATAAAGATAACAAACAAAGTGTACTCAGCATGAGTCTTGAAGAGTGGAAGGTAAGATACAATTTTTTTCTATAAAAAAAACGACACATTTTTATATAATAAATACAGCAGAATCCCGCTTATCCAAAGCTTGATCACCCAAATTTTTGGTTATCCAATATCTTTTCCCACATACGTTAAAAGCATACCACATACGTTTACTCAAGACTTATTTCAGTCCTCAGGACTGAAGAGTGGCAGTAACGTAAGACCGCTATTTTGCGTGCAAGATGTTTGACCCTGCCACAAGGGAGGGGTGCAAATTTCACATAAGTTAAAAAAAAAATTTTTTTTTTGTTTAACTTAACTCTTTTTATTCGTATAAAAATTATTTATGACTAGTTTATACTTCATTAAAAACAAATTAATTAAGTTAGATCCCCCTTTTTTAACAAATAGTTATGTGTTAATATTTAAATAATTATGTGTTATAAATTACGATGCATTAGTTACAGTTGATTTGATAAAATATTTGACATTTAGGTCAGAATGTTTGCAAGATATAAAAATCAAAACCACCTTGTTAACTATTATTATGTAATGTTGTTTAAAACTGAAAAAAATCTATAAGTTGCATTTATGTTACTGTCTTTAACGATTACAATAGTTATTGATTTGTTGTTAATTTTGAAATGTTTCATTAGAGAGCTGATAATTAATCACTTTATACTTCTCCCATTTTCATTTCTATTTATATCTATGTATATTTTTATAAGTACTAAGCCTAGTAAGTTACATAAATTAATAAGTGGAATTTAAAATTTTACATTGAAGAACAGATTGTGCATGCTGCAATGTATTGAAAATCAAAATATTTTTAGTGAAAAGTATTTATTAGTTTTTTGGACTTGTGACAAAATATTTAAATTAAAGAGCTTGCAGACGGGCCTTAGAGACATTCAGACTTAGACAAAATGAAAAACTTTCTGCATGCATTGTTTAATTCATGTAAGTAGGTATTGTGTTATCAACGTTTTAATAAAAACAGGGATGCAAGATTTTATTTATTTAAATTGTGTGAATATGAATCTCAATGTGTCATTATTAAATCACACGAATACGAATCTCAACATTTAATTTTAGAATCGCGTGAATACAAATCTCGATATTTAATTTTAAAATCGCGAGAAAACGAATTGCAATGCATAGTTTTAAGTAATTTGAATACGAATCTTAACAGTGGCTTTTAAATCGCATGAATACGAAACACGATATTTGATAATAAAATCGTTGAAATACGAAGCACGATCTTAAATCGCATAAATAGGAATCACGATATGTGATTTTAAATCGCATAAATAGGAATCACGTTTGCATTTGTAGGGAAATAATTGCATAAAAAAGGAATAATTTTTTTTTTTATCTTTGGTATTCAAAAAAGACAAATATTCTTTTAATAGGTGGATTGTTTTTTTCTTTTTTGGTAATAGTAAACTAATTTTCGCAATCGGCATTTATATATCTTATAAGGGTCTGGTAACATTTTTTAAAAAATGACATATCTTGTGGAAAGATCTTATTTAGTCACTTTGACTGTCTGAAGTTGTTCTTCGGGGTAACAATGTTAATCCCTTAGTAATAAAAAAAAGTTATAACCCAAGCTATGACTGAGCCAATTTTTTCTCATCTATTGACAAGATACGTATAATATACATGAACAATATTGATTCACGTAAAATTCGTCACCCTGGCGGAAAATTATTATTACTAAACAAACCCTGTCAATATTTCCATATCCTAACGAGAAGATCAATATGGCATGAGAATTTTTTTCACTGCTTTGCACAGCCGTATTTTTCTTGTGATTACGTCATTGCATTTGAAATTCAGGCACTGTGGTCGGTGCAGAATTCGATATGAAATCTGTGCCTGCTTTTCTAACAAATTTTGCTGAAATGAGAGAGGTTTTGATGAAAGAGTTGAAACTAGTTACTAGAGTTGCAATTGCTTGCACAAAGTTTTTTTAATTGAGATTTTGCATTTGCATGAAAATTTTCATTTTATCCAAGTCTGTTTTTGGCATGACTTTTTTAGCAATGGAATGATAAAAGAAAAACGGCTTTTCTCCAATAAGTAAAGGCGTACAGGAAAAATGAGAATGAAGGGAAATACGTACAGGAATGTCCTACTGTTTCTAATTTAACAAGCTACAGTAAATTATTTTTTTTTTAAAGTTTGCTTTACATATTTCATTTAAATTTAAGGGTTTATAACATAACTGTATACTTACTGAAATGATCTGAATATAAGAAGTAAAAATAAGAAAAGGCATTGACTAAAGAAATCTTAATAAGCATTTTTTAATTATGAGATGCACGTACATGAAACAGTAGTGCACAGGACGCGTACATAAGTGTCTTTATTTATGTTTTCTATTTTTAATCCAATTTTGTTGAAACATTTTCTTAGAAAATTATTTTTATTTTTAAAGTATAATAGTATGCATTCAATTTATTTATTTACTACTTAATAATTTGGGACATGCCTTTTTTATTTTTAAAATTTATGTCATAAATTTTTTTAATTTTCTCCTCAGAAATTAATAATTTTAATGCTCTTATACAATTGAAGTCATTTTAAAAATACCTTCTTTCTTTGAAAATATAAGTCAGGAAGAGACTTCTTCCTTCTTATCTTATGTATTTATTGCGACTGGATGATGTATTGTGAATATCGTTCATGTTGTCTTTTGATAAAATTAATAAAATAGCAAATACTAAATAACTAATTTTCTTTTCAGGCAATAATAGAAAAATGCAAATTCAAAGAAGCTAAAATACCACCACAGAAGTCAAAAGCAACTCAAGAGAGATAAACTAATTTTATCTAAATCATTTGTTTACTTTTAAAGATAATCGTTTTTTAATAATTTATCGTCTTTTAACAAATAGTGTTACGTTTTTAAATGAATTCATTTGAGCATTGTTTACCCGCCATACAATGTAACACATCACTGTATCATCGTCTTGTATATAGAAGAATAATGATTCAAAATTTTCATTCCAGGAAGCAATTTTTGTGAAAATAAATTTGTCGATACTTGTAACTTACACATTTGCTATGGTATCTATACTATTTATTAGACAAATATTTCTTTCTGCGATTAGTGCCTTTCATGAAATGTGAGATAGAATTGCAATACTATTTTGTGATAAATTTTATGTTGGATTTATTCATAATATGTTTTCGTTATTGATTTTTTCTATTCAGCACCATGGGTGCCAGTTGGAAAGAAGGCCAAGACTGAAAATTTTTTGACTGAAATACCTAACATGCACAATACCCCCTCGACATATGCAAACTATCTGAGAAAGCTTTACCATAATACATCAAGTTTAAATACTGTACAAAAAATATTTATTCATCTGTCTTTTGATAAAATAACAACAGGACATAAGAAAGTAGACCAATAACGTAGACCTAAAAAGTATTTTTAAGGACAGAAAAAAAAAATAATTCCGATTTCCGTCTTAGAGTCAGTCTTGTTTCCGTCTTACTTCCGTCCGCGGACAATTTCGAAAGACGGAAATCCGTCCTGGGGACGGAAGACTTGCACCCATGTTCAGCACTTAGCATTTAAGTTTAAGATTTTTGTTAATAATTTCTTCTTTTTAAGTCATACATAGAACTTTACTGCTTTAAAATTGGTTTCAAAATTTTATAATTAAAAAATATTTTCTATAAAATAAAATGATCTGAAAGTGATTTTGTTTTGCATTAAAACTATTTGTTTTACTTCTAGATTTGTAATTTTTTTTAAAATCAAGTTTGCAATCAAACATTCATAGTATACTTACTTTCAACGCTGTGTTTGCTATTTAAAATTTAATAGTTCTCAAGTTATTATTTTATAAATATCAGGGTATTAGTTTTGTTATTATGATTTATTTTTGTGTAACCGATAAGTTATAAATTGAACATATACATTTTGAAAAATCTCCTCAAAATGTTTTTGTATTTTTTTTCTTATTTTGCTTATCATATTTAATAGCTAATTAAAATATGCAGCATTATCTCTTTGTATTCATAACTAACATTTAAAGTAAATAAAAATGAGTTTTAAATTTTTTTTTCTAGTTTAATCTATGCATAATTTGTAAAATTGAAGCACTTCATTAAAAAAACTGCAAGGTGATCTATCTATCTATATACAGGGATGAGATTGGCCAAAAGGCAAAAAATCTGAATTTCCACGCAAGTAAATTTTACGTGTGTGCAATCATTTAATAATAAATTGCAGGCAATTTAAGATAATAAATGAATGATTACATCGATACTTAACATTTAGTAAAAAGTAAAATTACCAATTGAAAAAATAAAGCTAGAAATTATATTTTTCTTCAGTTCACATAAATGAGACAATTATTACTTGAGGAATTGCCTGATTTAGCAAATAAAAACTTTTGAGAACATACATTGACAGTACCTTTCTTTTAATAAATACTGTTACGTGATTTATAACAAATAAATCAGAAACATGACTTTTAAAATTATTTAGAAAATAAAATAAACATTTACAACACTATGTACATATTATAATCTAATCTAGCTAAAGCCTTGTGAAACATGCCAATAACTGTGAAGTAGAAACATATAGTAACTCCTTAACATACAAAAATTGCTATTTTAGTTTGAAAATATTACATGATAATCAAACTCTTTAGATAAGAATTTTACATTTTATACCATAAATAACAGCAGCATTATTTTTTTAATTTTGGTGCTGAGTTAATCAACTTTTTTTCCACAAAAAATTTAATAACTTTTGTTTGCTATATCTTTTTTTAAAATTTTTGTTTTATTTGCTGCAAATGTTTCATGTTTTACAAACCACACAAAAAGATCCTTTAACAAGGTCAAATTGCTCGTAATGCAGCCTGTGAATGAGAGGAAACAGATTGGTGATTAATTTAGTCGTTAGCCCATCTTCAAACATCTTTTGACAAATCCTATTTTTTCTTTCTTTACCTGCCTTTGTCACATTCTTCTTAGCAAGCACAGAATGTAAGTTTTGAATATGCCTACATATAATAATAATTGTCGATAGAAAAACAGTCACATTTATAGTGACTAATTAAAGAAAAACTTACTTCTTACAAGAATCATGATAATTGATTTTATTCCCGATAATAGCGTGAATACAAATAGCGATCTTGGATTTTAAAATCGTGTGAATATGAATCACGATAATGGATTTAAAAACCACTTGACAGGGATGAGATTCTTCCGCGGATTTCCGCTTTTTCCATTTTCCCCGCTAATTTTTTTTTTGCTCAAGTTAAAATATTTTATGAGGAATTAAATTTTCCGCGGAGCGAAATTATTGAAGTCCTCATTCCTCCAAAAATAATTTCCTTTGGATAAAACTGGTTGATCTTTATACTGGGATGAGATTTTTTTCGCTTTTGTCTCTCGAATTTCAGCCTTTTTATCAAAAACTCAGATTCTTAAAAAGTTTCGTTTTTTTATTTTTTATTTATTTATAAATATCCCGTTTTTTTTTAAAAAAAAATTCAGTCGTTGAAGTCAAATTATTATATTTATTTACGATTTTCAAAGAAAAACAGAAAATTCAAACTACGTCCTAGCTGCTAATCCTTCCGCATGTTTACTTATATTAGCTATTTTCTCCGATTTCACGCACAGAAAATAAGATTTTCCGTATTTTTTATCCGTCGGCGGGATAGCTCGTATTTTCGTAATTTAGACGTCGCTGCTTCTTGTATTCTGGAGAGAAAGCAAACAAAAAAAGCGAAAAAAAATAGAGGTGGATTTGTGGTGAAAATATTTATTTGCTCATTCAATTAATCTTGTAAATTTTTATTTATTGTGTAAACAAAAAACAATTCAAACAAGCCTTTTAGAAATCCCAAGTCCAGACTCTGCAAATATCTCGATTTTTATTCACGCGATTTTAATATCAATCATCGATTTTCGTATTTACCTGATTTAAAAGTTGCGCATTGCAATTCTTATTTACGCTTTTTAAATATCGTACATTATGACTCGTATTTACGAGATTTAAAAATCTAATATCGTGTTTTGTATTTTTGCATTTTTAAAATCGCGATTTTATTATCAAACATCGATTTTCGTATTTACCTGATTTAAAAGTTGAACGTTGCGATTCTTATTCAGGCCATTTAAATATTGTACATTGCGATTCTTATTTACGAGATTTAAAAAACCAATATCGCGATTTGTATTTACGAGCTTTTAAAACCCTATGTAGCTACGCGAGCTTAAAATCCAATGTCGTGATTCGTTTTTGCGGTTGTAATATCGCGCGATTTTAAAATTATGCATCTTGATCTAAAAATTACGCATCATGATTTGTATTTTCGCATTTTTTAAGTTCGATGTAGAGTTTCATATTCACGTGATTTAAAAGCCTCATTCGGGATTTATAATCACATGTATTACAAGTTTAAACAAAAATTTGACAAAAAAAGTGCGATTTTTATACATATATATCTATATATATTCTTGGATTTCCTCTTTTTTACTCTCTGACTACTCTCATCCCTGACTTGAATATAAAACTCGATATTCGATTTTAAAAAATGTAAACTGCATTATAGAATTTTTAAATTGAGTATATACAAATCATGATGCATAATTTTTAGATCGCGTGAATGCGAATCCCAATGTCTTATTTTAAAATCACGTATAAATACAAAAATCAATGTTTGATATTATAACCGCATGAACAAGTCACGACATTGGATTTTAAACTCGCGTCAATATGAATTGCTACATAGATTTTTTAAAAACGTGTAAATATAAATTGTGATATTGGACTTTTAAATCTCGTAAATAAGAATAAAAATGTTAGTAAATTCCGGGCTTGTAAAAGGCTCGTTTGAATTACAAAAAGACAAACTATCTGGCGGACGAGTAAAAATGCGGAAAATCTTGTCTTCTGTGTGTAAAAGCGGAGAAAATAGCTAAAATAAATAAAAATGTGGAAGGAGCTATGTAGTTTGAATTTTCTATTTAAATTTGAAAATCGGAAATAAATATAATTATTTTATTTCAATGGCTGAATTTTTCGAAAAAATAGAATATATATTAAAAAAAAGACTGAAATTCGAGAGGCAAAAGTAAAAAAAGTGGAAAAATCTCATCCCTGTATATATATCTGAGAAGTAAAGGCAGCCAGTGCACAGTGCTGACCATATTGCCACACTTTTATTAATTGTATTATGGAAAATTTATCTTTTGTTAGATTATTATCAATATTTTTGTCCCAAATTATTTAATTTCTGAATGTCTTTTTTCACTATTCTTCATGTAATAATTATATAGTTAAAAAATATGTTTTCTAACAGTAACGACATTTAGCCTAGAAACAAGATATTACACAATATTGATTTTTCAAAAAAGTAGCCAAATGATATTCAGATAAAACACAAGCATCAAGTGTAAATTTACAGTTTAATTGAATACCAGTAAATATGTACAACATAAATGATTGAAAGTGGAAAATAATCTAAATGATCAGTGTTATATGTTAAGTACATTAACTATTGTAAGATATTACGAATTTGTGCACACTAGTGCAGTGAATACTTAGCAATTAACACCTACATTATTAAAATTTTATAAATAGCCATATATAAGCATTGCAAACAATTTTGAAATTGTAACACAGCTAAAGCAAGTTTTAATAAATTAAATAAAATGGAAGACCTTTTTAAAATAATTTTTAATGTATATTAACATAATATAAGATATAATGGTAGTAATTAATTCTTAGTATTTTCTTTACATTAGAAAAATATAGGTTTTCTCAATATTTCTTCAAATTTTACATATTTTTTTAATAGGTCAAATTGCTAAATCCAGTTATCAAGTTCTTTAATTAATTCAATTCTGCCAAATTAAAAATTAGTTTGCTATCAAAACCTTTGCACAGCAAAATCAGTAACACAAATAATAATTTAAAAAAATCTTGACTTCATAATCTACAGCCAAATAACAATGCTCCTGTTTAATTTGACTATCCGTCTTAAAAAGACGTGGAATCATTAAGTGTTTAATTAAAAAGTTTCAATGAATAAAAGTAATGTATGCTTCTATAAAATAGGGTTGTAAGCACTTGGATTAAATCAGTGTACAAAATCATCTAAACTGAAATGAATTTATTAGCAATTAATCAAGGGTGATGATGATTTCTTATTCGAAATAAAAAAGCTAACTTAATAAAATTATAAAATAAACAAAGATATAAAAAGTTAGTTTAAGAGATAAATCTGTTGCGTCTATGTTTATAGATTTATTGAAAAAAAAATTCAAGGTAAAAATTGTAAATACAACAATTTGCCAAGCTTGGTAATGATTTATTAGGATACAATCCTGTAGTACAGTTGGTCCCTTTATTTTATACATCTTAATCTTTGTTTATCATTAACATAAATACCTTTTGAAAAGCTTGGATTTTTTATTTATTTACTCAACATTGTTAAAAGTCATAATAAACACGTATTGCAGAAAAATGTTTATTAATTTTACTCAATTTAAACTGTTAGCTCATAAAAAAAATTGTGTTTCATGGATTGCTTATTTAAATGTAAATTATAATGCTGAAAAATATTTCTTTAATAAAATTATGGTACATAAATTAAAAATAAATTGTTTTTGAAAGGTAATAAACACCACCCCTCATTAATTCATTATACTTATACCAATTTGAGCAATAAATCATAGACAGGGTGCGTAGCCAAATCTTTGAATCAAAAATAAGCACTTTTTAAAAAATTTTCAAGCACTCAAAAAATTCATATTTAATCAATGATATTATTGAAAAACAAAAACTTTTTATAAACAGTTTTAGCGTTAAAAAAAAACCCAAAAAGAAACGGCCGGAAATCGAAACAATCAGTACTTTCCCACATCACCGAGTGAATTCAACTTGACCCTGAACTCAGAACAAAAGTACCCTTACCCCCTACGTCAAAAAAAGTGTTAAGAAGTAAAATAAAATAAACAAGAACAAAATTAAAATAAATTAAAAAGAAAAACATTTCATAAGGATCTGATATTCTCTATTCGAATTGGAGCACTCGGGCGCATGCGCAAGTCATAACGTGGGTACGACATGCAGTCCGCGTGAATGATTATGTAGCAAACTCCCAATTTTTCGTGAAATGCATGGGATCCACCAGATATCACTGAAGGGAGAAAAGAATTATTCGGAAATAAAAAGCACTTTTTAAAAACGCCAGCTGAAAAAAGCACCTTTAAAAGCTTTTAAAAACGAAATCCCGAAAAAAGCACCTTTAAGTACTTTTTACAAACGCTACGCACCCTGATAGATATATTGTTAATTTTTGTTGAGAAACTTAGTTTAATATATTAATTATATCAATAAAATGTATGAATGTATCATAACAATTAGAACTGGATTTTGCATATTCATACAGTGATGAAATCATTTGAAATTTAAGTTTCAAAAAGATTTCATCCAGAATTTTTTTTGTCTGTTACAACTTTTCAAACTGGAATTTAACAATCTATTTTTAGATTGTCAGAAGCCAAAGCAGCAAAATATATATATATTTTTTAGTATATTTACAACTTTCTTACAAATAACAGTGACAGCATAAATTTTAAAAAATATTTTTATAGATATTGTAGTGATTTATTTAAAAGTTTCACAAATAATGAAATAAAACACACAAAAATATATTGCCCCAATTTATAATTTGCACAAACACAAATAAAACGTCAATTAGATAGGTTAAAATCATTAAAAATTTAGTTTTAAGTACACATATTTTTTGAAATAAAGAAAATAATAAGAAAGAATTGTAATGTACAAAAATTTATAATCAAAATTCTGAAGTGCTAACTTAATGAGTGTACGGACAATATGTAACAAAGCTAACAGAAATAAATTAAATATATATACACATTTCGCTAATCTATTATTTTAAATTGAAATAAATAAAATGCTAAATTATAAAAATAACTTATATTTGATAAATAAAAAACTGAGCATAATTTCAATTATTTGAAAACTAACTATTAAAATATGAAGCTAGTGTCTAGTTAAATTTACCAATTACCAAGTTGCACAAGTTTTCTTTTAATTATCCATACATATGTTATATTATGGGTGCATGCCACATTGAAAATTATCTTTATGTTATAAACAATAGCATTTGAATAGTTTTAAAATTTACTTTTTTAAAAGTGCAACTTCGACTGTGTCCACTGTTACAATCACTTATATTTAAAGAGGAGTGTAATTATAAAATGATATACTATACATATATTTTTTTAAAAACTTCTATTTCTGGTAAGCAATTTTTTATATGTATTTGGACTTAAAAAATCGGCACGTATATTGACATCATTTTGAAAATACATGTGCTATGGACCAAAAATTTGTGCACATGCTTTTTAAATGAAGTTTTGAAAATGTTGGCTCATGATATGTTCGTGTAATATCAAAAACACATTTTCAAACAATAAAATTTGTTTTATTTTTAAAAAGGGATGAAAATTATCTGGATCTCAGAAATACTATTCTTAGAGTTGAAACGTTTCTTTTTCCACATAAATATGAGAAGTTATTCCCCCCCCCCCTCCATCTGAACAGGAAAAATTTCTAAATTTTCCCAACTTCTAACAGAAGTAAAAAAATAATTTATACAGTGATGTTATTTCAATAATTATTAAACAAAAAGTGCACACAATTTAGTTAAAAAAAATTTTTTTTTCATGGTTTAAGCTTTAAGTTTCTTTTTTATCAAATTAAAAAAAGTGTTTCTGATGTACTTGAACGAATTGGCAACATTTCAAAAATGGACATAATTTAAAATGCATGTTCACGAACTTTCTTAGTAGAGTATTTAAATTGCAAAGCTTTACCTTTAAACTCTGGAAGAAAATAAATGATTATAACGATAACTAATTAACTAAACACTGAAACATTTAACGAATATATCAGGTTCAAATATTATTTTAACATGACCTATAGTTTGAAAAGGCAATTAAAAAAAGTATTTTATATTAACTGCAACATTTTTATAAGTCTATTTTTAAAATAAATAAATTTTGTGTTAATATATATATTACACAACATATACAAAATTTATAATTGTAAGGTCCATTTGATGTGTTTTTATGTTGAGGTAAAGTTTTAAGAAAAAAAAAATCTAGCAAAATACTTATTTCCTTTCTGCTAAACAGAAGCTTTGCTTTAAAAAACTAGAGGGTCTTAAAAAAGTAATCAAATGATACATAAACAAAATCAAAATCCTCAGAATGATCCAGGCTTAAATATATAAAACATGAAAATTGCTTAACAGTTTGTTGCTTCACAGAAACCACATTTATTTAGAGGAGGAAACTTTATTTAAAATAGAAGCTTGGCTTAATTATACTTCCAGTTTATCACTGATATCACCAACTCTGAAATAAAATTTTCCGAAAAAACATAGACTCTTGTAAACTGCTCATTGACTTCAAACTGCACAAAGCATTTTTTCCTTCCTTTTGCACTTCTCATTAAGTTAGACAAGGGACAAAAATCTTTTTGTGCTTTTGTACAGCAGGTAACACAAGTGCTAGAATCCCACTGGGATCGTCACTTTTTTGCTATGTTTTGTGAGTTTTTAATTGGCAACTAGTTCTACATAGCTAGCGGGATATAATCCAACCCTGCCATCTTTCCGACCCTTGCACCAGCCTTGCTCATCCTCATCTTCCAGTTTTTCAAAAACTTCACCTGTGAAAAGTGACAAAAATAAATTGCAAAGAAATGCATATTCTTCAACTGATATCCTCAATTTGTTATATATTTACTTTTTAGACATTTTTATTCATCATATAAATTTTATATTTTTTACACTAAAGTTTAGAAACAAAATTACCTGATTTATTACATTTTATTACGCAATAGAATTTTATTCGAAGACGTACAGATTTGTAATATGCAAGTAAATACAACATAAAAACAATATTTTGTGCAAGAAGGTAAAAAATTTATAAACTCACAATATAGCTTGTTTTTATAGTCACATCAGTCATATAGCCATCATCGAATCTTGGGATTAAAAACCAAAATTTAAACAAAAAGCTTGATATTTATAAAACCAGCCAACTTAATCGCATTGGTGAAATGCAAAAACGATTATAACTAAGATTTTTTTGAATAAATAAAAAAGTATTTTGTTCATATTTTAATCTTTTGATTAATAAATCTAAGAATTTTTCTTTTGCGTGCGTGCCAAAAATTAGTCTTCTGACCTTGGGGAAAATCCTGTTTCTTCTTTAAATGAAATATTTGTAATAACAATTTCAATTTTAGAAGTAAAATCGTGCCTGTTAAGTAAATATGTTCATAACCAATACTTTTCTAATAAAAAATGATAATTAAAATTGAATTGTTACCATTTTTAAATGACAATTCATCAGCTTCAGCGCCTTCATAATCATACAGAGCTCTTACTGGTACTCCAGGTTCTCCATTATCAACTAAAGCATCATTAGAACTTTCTTCCCAATCTTCTTGATCATCATCAAATGGATTTTGTTCTTGTTTCCCATTTCTAAACACATTAAAATTACAGTTAAAACAAAATTTATTCTTAAGTTAAATTCAATATCAATATATAAGGAAAAGCAGAATTTTTATATTATGTAATTAACTGAAAAGCCATCATTAATTGTTTTGCCACATTTACTGAATAGCAACAGCTAAAAATTTAACTATGTACAAAAATTAAAACTTTATTAATTTGAAGAACATATTACAAAAAGCGAATACAATCTTTTTATAAATAAATGTGGATGCGTAAAAACTTAACTGCTCTTTTATCCTTGATATTAAAGATTAATTTAGTAGCTTAAAAATGTACTCAAGCCATTTTTCAAAACATGAGAATTCAAATTAATGAATGGCAAAATACAAAAAAAGTGATTTATTATTTTTTGTGCATAAACAAAATTATATTATCAGCCTAGCTTTATAAGTAGTATTAACATAATTTGGCTGTTACAGTTCAGCTAATGATAATACAAACTTTATTGTACTATTTTAACCCTTTAACGATCGGTTAATTTTCAAAAAAATTATCATAAAAGTGCCTATTTTTTTATACACGTATTTGATTAGTGCTGACATCTAGTTTAAAATAAACTAACTATCTACAATTACCTTAAAAATATTCTGGTACTGAAATCTGGTGTGTAAAATGAGAAATAAAATGTTTTCCGAGCAAAAGAAATGAATTAGTTTTATTCTTATTGGCGCGTTACTACTGATCACTCCCACAGGAATATCACAGGAGAGAGAAATAGAAGGCGAAACCTCACCCTTTCATTTTCACGGGAGCGAGAAGGTAAAGTAGTCAAAAATCTGTTTCGAATGTGAACACTTCTGAAGAACAACTATTTAAAAGAGGTGTAATTTTTTTTCAAATCTTTACATGAAACTAAATTTAAATAAAAGGTCTTAATTTCAGGGGTAGCAGCTAAGTTTTTTAAAATTTTAGGGTAATTTTAGGAACTTTTTTCAAAAAATTTTAGGTAAATTTTAGGGGTAATATATGATTTTACTAGGATAAAAACAAATCACACGGTAGTTTATTACATAACAGAAGATTATTATAATTCATCCATACATATCATAAATAATTGCAGGCCATAAAATAAAGCTCTCAAATTTATGAAGTCAAGGATGAAAGCTCCAAAGTGTAAAAATGTAATTTCAACTTTACATATTACCTATCAAAAATTAAGTGCATAATTCAGGAACAGGCAAAAGTGAGAATAAATCAGGAGAAAAAATAAATTAACACCAACTTGGAATAATTAAATATACTTCATTAAATTGAAAACAATTCGTAAATTAAAATGCAACGCCAAATAAAAAATTAAGGAATATTTGACTAAAACTTTACGAACTTAAAATTATTATAAGCGATATTTCAAATCAGCAATTTATATTAGAAGTTAGAGAAAGCAAATTAATTATGATCATTTTGCTAATATATTCTTGATGTGATTTGTGAGATTCTTTTACTGCCCTCAATAGTGTTGTGGTGATCTTCAACACTCCTCCTTATTATCGAATGGTATCTTTGATTAGTCTAAGAGACATAATAGTATTCTCATCGTGACTCACATTAAGCATTGCTTTATTTATCGAAAAACCTCTCTCAGGATCAGAATTCCCATGTGGAAAAATTAAAACAATTTTAATTAATGTAGTTATATTCTTATATTTTAGATTATTGCTTTTCTATTTATATATAGCCTATAACTCTAATTTTTTAGGAACATCAACAAAATTTTATTAGATTTTTAGGAATTTTAGGGTTTGCACATAGTTTTAGGAATTTTAGGAGGAATGCGACCCCTGTAATTTGCAAATCAATGCATGAAAGATAAACTGAATTAATTGAAGCTTAAAATGCATAACAGTTATAGCGTATATTAGCAAACAAACAATCAAACACAAACCAAACATGAAAAATAAATTGAATAATTAACAATATTTTTGCAAGGCTAGCAAAGTAAAGCAAAAACAAACATTTAGAAAGTACAAAAACAGTTATTCTTTATATCACTACTTTTCTAGTAATCAAGACTAGATAAACATTCATTAAAGACTAGAATGAAGCATTCAATAACAGGCATAGCATGCTATAATGCAAATAGCAGAAAATCTAAAAAATAGAAAATCCATTAATTACGTCTCTTTCTCCTCAAATGCTTCATTTTNCTGAGTTCAAATATGCCGTATTTCATAAGATATTAATGTTATTATTAAATTCTGGTGAGATTGAAGTAAAAATATGTTTTAGTTATTTAGAGATTTATTGTTGAAAAAGCTGACAGGGTTGCTAGATTTTGAATAACTCGCTTTTTTGGCAGTCTTGATTTGGCCTCTTTCCATTTGTTTATTATTGTTTGTTCTTGTTGCAAGCTGTGCACCATCTTACGTTAGTGTTAGCATATTGTTCGAGGAGCAAGATTAAATTTATACATTAAAATTCAGGTTTAAATTTGAAAGTTGGCATATATTATTGACAAGGTAAGAAGTGTTTTATAACAATTATATTTTTCATATGTTAGGTTTACACATTTATTATTGATCAAACCACATGTTACTACTACTTAACGCTACTATTCCACAATTAATGCTAAAATTATACTATACCCTTTATGATTTGAACATTAACGAAATGATATAAGCTTATTGTTTTTTCATTTCGTCGTTGTGAGCCAAATGGCTTTGAAATACACCCGAAACAGTAACCCGGAAGTATAAGCGGCATACAGCTTGCAGCGCTCCTTAGTGTCGAAAACACCATCCATAGTTTTCTGCTATAATGATTATGCGACATTGTTACATAACAACAAGTTTTTGGGCAAGTTTTTCTCACGTTTCCTTTCTTTTTGAAGGTGTCGTTGACCTTGTCATCAAAATCGACCTTGATGCATGCTAAATTTTATAGGTACGCTCTTGTTTTCAGTCACCTGCATGCACCCTTCTTAGTGACGTAGGCTGATGAATATTGGAGCAGGAATGACTGTTTTTTCCTTGAACTAGTCACTACTTTTGATGAGAGTATAGGCTCTTGACGAGCGAGGCAATGTAAAATTAGGCAATTTTTTAAAAGATTGTTCACATCTGCTCATTAGTGGATATTTGAGTTAAAAATATGAAGTAGGTAGCAATACCTTACCTTGCATTATAGATCGAACAGTGTGTGACGACTATCACACGTTCAAGAATTGCTTTTCTTTGCTAAGTTGCGTCTTTTAGAATAAGATGTCTATCAATAATGGCGGACATTCTTGTGATGCCATTGGCAGATCCTTCCTGTTACTGTGATTTAGTTTTATGGGACTTGTTTGTTAGCTTCGGTTGAATAATGGTTCGAGATATAAGAAAAAAGTGAATGAACCCTCAAGTTAACTTTCATAAATATTTCAAAGTAAAACTTGTGACAAAGATTAAAGTTCATATGGATTTGGGAACCTGAGTTAAGATAGATGCTATGGTCCGAGTAGTGTTGAGCTAAACTCAAAGCAAAAATGCCAGCATTGCTGTTCTAAGTGTGAGAGATGGGGTAAGATAAATAAATACTACAGGATAAAGGGATTGTTTATTTTGTTATTTTCATTCCCTCTTTAACAACCATGTACAACAGTTAAAATGAACAAAATTTAATCAATACTTAATTAATATCTTAGAATATTTTTTGTTTAGTTTTCTTCAGTTAAATGTATTCTATTGAATTTAGTTTCCAAATTTTAAATTAAGTAGTAACTATCCTTAAACCTTTCTTTTCTTCATAATAACTGTAAAAAAAGTACCAAAAAAAGTTAGAATTTTAAATTTGGTAACTAGGTTTAATAGAACATTTCAGCGAAGGGGCAAAACATTTATAACTAGTTTGATAAATAAGAAAATTTCACTAAAGTTAACATAAGTTCATAACATTCTAAATTAAAATGGAAGATGCAGAATCTTTTCCTTGTTTGAAAAGGACTTAGACATTTATTAATCCATTGAACTTCTTAATCATTACAATAATCTAAACTTTTAATGCAATGTTTTGGAATACCTGCTTTATATAGTCGAGGGTAGTTGTTTGCAAGTTTATTAGCAATTTGCTAATTTGTGTAAAGCAGAAAATCAATGTTTTGTAAAAATTTAGAAGAGATTTATGTTTAAAGAAAGTCATGCTTAGATGTTAAGTTTCAATTTTAAATAATTTATTTAGAATATTTATATAAATTTAAACACTTTAACTCCCCCCCCCTTTGTTTTTGCTATTAGTTTGCCTATACTAGATTAGGTAACAATACTAATTTAAATAAATGTTAGCAAATAACTTTTTACTTTATCCTAGAAAAAACTTGGTCTGTTTATATTACATACACAGACCAACTATTTGCCTTTTCTATATTGATTGCCACAGGCAAAAAATGGTGACTAATGAAACTCAAAATTTTATTAACAGAGCTACTTAGAATTTTATTAAAAAAGCCATTAGAAGTTAGCTACTTTTTATAGCATATTTTTTTCCAGTTTACTATTGAAATTGAATGCTAAGAATATTTTTGCTTTAAATAGGAATTTGAAATGTAAGTCCGAGTGGAGGTTACGATTTAATAATTAAAGAGATTAAAAATGTATAAAAAATCTACCACTTATTACATTTTTAGTTACATGTAGCATCCCTGCAATATAAATTTTTTTACATCAATAGTTCATTGAAAATATTAATTTGGAATTCATACTCACAAGTTGATTCCTGAATTTCGGTTTGAAGATGGCTTGTTTTTGTCCATACGCATTTTGGTCGCTGGTCCATCAGTTCCCCGTTTTTCCTTTTTAGAACCATTTTGAGTTTCAGTAGAATATTCCTACATCACAAATTAAGTTAACTTTTGCTATTATAAGTTGCATACACACAATATTCATAAAATTAAAATGAATAAAAGGAAATAACATTGAAAAATTGTTCCCATTTTTCCTTTTTAGAACCATTTTGAGTTTCAGTAGAATATTCCTAGATTACAAATTAAGTTAACTTTTGCTATTATAAGTTGCATACACATAATTTGTAAAATTAGAATGAATAAAAGAAAATAGCACTTAGTAGTCAATTTACATGAAAATAAAATATAGCTAAGTTTTTAAGGGCTTTTTCTCCTACTTTTAATTTAAAAAAATTCCTAGCGGAATTTGTATTAAGTAATTTCAATATTAGATTAATAATAATCTGAATTTTTTATAGCAATCATAATTTGGATAAGTACAAACCAGAATTGCAATGAAAAACCTATTGCATTATTAGCATTTTTTATCAGAATAAAAACTTTGATTTTATTTTTGAAATATTAATTCTTTTAGATTATAAATGTATTGAGAAAATACTATTAAATGCTCTAGTAGAATGATAACAAATTCTATTTTTCAACTTTGATTTAATGTTTTTCTTACAACCCACTAACAATAACTCTAACTGTGCTAAACTATTGTGTGGAAAGTAATTAAATAAAATAGGCAATTATGAAGATTTTACTTCAGCAATAAAATTATTACCAACATTGAAATAAAATAAGTTATGCCCATGATATTTTATATTTAATGGGAAGCATACCAATAAAAAGTGCCCTTTAAAGTAAGAGGTTGGGAAAAATAATAATTCAAGCAAGGCATCGTTATTCCCTTAAGTCCAAGGTCAAATAGTTAATTATATTTACTATATTACATTTATAATTACTTAAGTATTTCGCACGAAATGAAAAAATTTTTGATTTGATAATCAAAGTAAAACTAAAGGATTCTATACTATGTTTTAAGCTACAATAAGTGAAATTTTGTTAAAATTAAGGAACAGCAAGCTATTTTCTGATATAGATGTACAAAAATGCTTTTATACAATTGTTTAAGGATTTACTTTCACATCAGTATACATCTTAATCTTAAAAATACACATTTTTCGAAGTTAAAAATATATTTATATTTAATTAATAATAAATTAAATATATATTTCAACTTGGGACGTACACTGAAAGTAAATAAATAAAAGTTCAAAAATAACGTTAAAAAATATTTGAAAAGTGAAATCATAATATGGTTGCAACATCAACCATTGAAAAACTGTGCTAAAAATAATCAAATTTAGTGTTTAAGAATACTAAGCTCAAGAAAGTTTGGAAATTAAATTCAACTTAACTTTATTTAATTATTAAAAAAAAAACTAGGGCTAATTAAAGATTTAAAATAGAGATATAATCATAAAATATTGATATTTCATGGAATGCTGGTATTTCCTCTTTGCCCAATTTACATTACTATTGGATTTCAATGAACAATGTTACCCAAATAGAAAAAAAAATATTTAAAAATTTTTTTCAGCAACTAATTAATTAAATAAAATAAATAATTATGAATTTCATAACATACAATAAAAACAATACTGTAATCAATAATTATTGGATATTATCTAACTCAAGGCACATTGTAAGATTATGTTTCATACATCTTTATTGCGATCTTTAAAAAATACCAATATCATCCAAATCAAAATTATATTTTTTCATCATAAATTCTTTTTGAGTAATTGCGTCTCTTGATTTTTTTGGGAAGGGCAATAAAATTCAATGTAATGTTTTCCGTATTTCTAATAGGTCTAAATTTTTTGCCATTTAACACATACATTTTCTTTAAAAAACTTAGAAAAATAATATGTATCAAAGTTTATTAATGGTTATATTGAGAAAATGTTTGAAAAGAATCTTATGAACTTAAAACAAAAAGGTAACTGGGTTTTTTTCCTACTTCTCATGAAAATATCAAACAATGACAATAGAATTAATAACATAAAAAATGAACATATAGATAGCACATGAGCAACAATTAAAAGAGTCTACACTGTTTAACATAGTTTGTATTTTGCGATAGAAAAGAAGAAAAGTGTAAGACAAGAACACTCCACCATACAAAAACAAATTCACAAAAATTACTACATAAAATAAATTTTAAATTCTATTTTTGAAGTATGCTGAGTTTTTTTTTAAAATTCATAACAAAAAATTTTCCATTTACATTTGTTCACACCTAAAAAAATTACAGTTTAGGTTCTATGGAGTTTAAACACATTATAGATGTTTTCAGAAATTAAAAATATAAAAAATAGAGCAAATATTGCAAGCAAATTTTGTTGATTATTGTATATGCCTTAGTTTTTACAAAAATAGAGGCACACAAGTCCCAAAACAATGAAAATATTGCAGACTTGGGCAAACAAGATCTTCAGAGAGATTTACAAAATTTGTTGTTTGATACATTTTTTTAACGTAGAAAAATTTAGAAATTTGTTATGAGTAAGCTCTACAGCATTTCCAAATGAAGTTGTTTGACTCACAGTGTGATGATGCACATATTTCAAACTTCTTTCTTTATATTTCAAAGATTAAAATTGATTCAACAACATTTATACATGAAAAGAATGAAATTTAATTTCAGACACTAAAAATATTTGAGCGTTTTTTTAAAGATTAGTTTATGTTTATGAATAATTTTTTTCATTTTCTTTTTGAAGAAAATTAAATTTGTCCAACATAAACTTTAAATAATTAAAAACTGGAACATTAATTATGACTAGTATGAGTATTAAGATAAATTCTGAATTGATAAGAGTAAGTATATTAATAGATTGTTTTAATGTATTTTTTGCTAAAATAATTTATAAATAATCTGATAGTTAGATAAAATGTATCTTTNATGAATAAAAGAAAATAGCACTTAGTAGTCAATTTACATGAAAATAAAATAGAGTTAAGTTTTTAAGGGCTTTTTCTTCTACTTTTAATTTAAAAAAATTCTCAGAGGAATTTGTATTAAGTAATTTCAATCTTAGATTAATAATAATCTGAATTTTTTATAGCACTCATAATTTGTATAAGTACAAACCAGAATTGCAATGAAAAATCTATTGCATTACTAGCATTTTTTATTAGAATAAAAACTTTGATTTTATTTTTGAAATATTAATTCTTTTAGATTATAAATGTATTGTGAAAATACTATTTTTCAACTTGGATTTAATGTTTTTCTTACAACCCACTAACAATAATTCTAACTGTGCCAAACTTTTGTGAGGAAAATAATTAAATAAAATAGCCAATTATGGAGATTTTACTTTAGCAATAAAATTATTACCAACATTGAAATAAAATAGTTTATGCCCATGGTATTTGACATTTAATGGGAAGCATACCAATTAAAAGTGCCCTTTAAAGTAAGAGGTTGGGAAAAATAATAATTCAAGCAAAGCATAGTTATCCCCTTAAGTCTGAGGTCAAATAGTTAATCAAATTCACTATATTACATTTATAATTACTTAAGTATTTCACGTGAAATGAAAAAAATTTTGATTTGATAATCAAAGTAAAATTAAAGGATTCTATACTATGTTTCAAGCAACAATAAGTGTAATTTCGTTAAAATTAAGGAATAGCAAGCTATTTTCTGATATACATAATCTGATATAGATATACAAAAATGCTTCTATACAATTGTTTAAGGATTTACTTTGACATCAGTATACATCTTAAGCTTAAAAATACATATTTAAGTTAAAAATATATTTATATTTAAATAATAATAAATTAAATATATATTTCGACTTGGGACATAATACTGTAATCAATAATTATTGGATATTATCTTATTCAAGGCATATTGTAAGATTAGATTTCATACATCTTTATTGTGATCATTATATTAACATCACTCAAATCTATTTTATATTTTTTCTTCATAAATTCTTTTTGAATATCTTGTTGTAGTTAATTTACGTCGCACTAGAGCTGCACAATGGGCTATTGGCGACGGTCTGGGAAATATCCTGGAGGATGATCCGCTGCAGAGGGGATTGAGTATCTTGATTTAGCTTTTTTGAGAAGGGTAATAAAATTCAATAATATGCTACACAAGGAAATGTTTCTGTAGTTCTAATAGGTCAAAATTTTTGCCATTAAACACATATTTTTTCTTCAAAAAACTTAAAAGGTAACTGGGGCTTTTTCCTGCTTTTCATGAAAATATCAAACAATGACAATAGAATTAATAACATAAAAAATTAACATAAAGATAGCACATGAGCAACAATTAAAAAGAGTCTACACTGTTTAACATAGTTTGTATTTTGCGATAGAAAAGAAGAAACGTGTAAGACAAGAAATGCAATTGAAACACTCCACCATACAAAAACAAATTCACATAAATATTTTTTTTGAAGTATACAGCTGAGTTTTTTCAAATTCTTTACAAAAAAAATTTCCATTTACATTTTGTTAACACCTAAAAAAATTATAGTTTTGGTTCCATGGAGTTAATACTATCTATAAGTATAATAGTTGTTTAAATACAATATAGATGTTTTTGAAAATTAAAAATATAAAAAATGGAGCGAATATCGCAAGTAAATTTTGTTGATTATTGTATATGCCTTAGTTTTTACAAAAATAGAGGCACACAAGTCCCAAAGCAATGAAAATATTGCAGTTTTGGACAACACACAAACTTGGGCAAACAAGATCCTCAGAGAAATTTGCAAAATTCATTGTTTGATATATAGATATTTTTAAACACAGAAAAATTTAGAAATCTGTTTTGAGTTAGCTCTACAGCATTTCTACATGAAATTGTTTGACTGACAGTGTGATGATGTGCATATTTCAAGTATTAAACTTCTTTCTTTATATTTCAAAGATTAAAATTGAGTTAATAACATTTATACATGAAAAGAATGAAATTTAATTTGGCAGCACAAATATTTGAGCGTTTTTTTTTTAAATAGATTATTTGTATTTCTGAATCTTTTTTTCCATTTTCTTTCTGAAGAAAATTAAAATTTGTTAAATATAAAACTTTAAATGATAAAAAACTGGAACATTAATTATGACAAGTATGAGTATTACAGGGATGAAAGTACCAGTTCGCAAAAAAAGCTGAATTGTACATAAACGCAATCAAACATTATGAAATTAATAAATGTATGGAGCTTTAAAAAAAGCTGAATTCAGAGTAAAAGCTGAAAACTTTCATGTCTGGTATTAAGATTGACTTGAAGATAAATACTGAATTGATAATAGTAAGTGTATTACTAGATTGTTTAAATGCATTTATAGTTAAAATAATTTATTAAGAAATTTATAAATAATCTGATAGTTAGATAAAAAGTTTGATCTAATGGATAAAAGAAATAAAAATTCAATATTTGACTTTTAATAAAGCTAAACAAAATAAATTCTCACATTTTTACAAAAACTCTATAGAATCTTTTTTTTTTTTTAATCTAACAATATTCAAAAATTTTATTGCATTACTAATAGAAATGCACAAAAAACATTAATTTTCTTAAAAATAACCAACATTAAGTAGAATAATAATTTAACATTATTCATAAAAATTGCTCAACGAGTTTCATCATTTGATTCCTGAAGAAATTTTGGCACCCAATTATTAACATATAAATAGAATCTAAAAGATATAAAATATTTAATGACTATTTGATTTCTTTTTAAACTTATAGCTACAAATAAAGATTTTATAATATAGAAATTATATTTTTCTAGTGAACTAACAAGGCAGATACACGTAAATTGGAACAGCAGTACAAAACAACACATTAAGCAAATAAAAGAGCAGCTAAGAGAAGAAAAGCAGAGATTGAGAGACTCCATATCCATGTTAGTGTAGACAAAGCTAGAAAAAGAGACAACAAAACAATTATTACAGGCAAATCTTCTCCAATTTTCTGCTGGTTGACCAACAGGATTCCGCTTTCTGGTACAGCTCCTTTTTTAAGTTTACCAATATCACGGAACTCTTCACAATATTCCTGATACAAAGCAAATCACAGATGACAACAAGAATAAAATAAGATATAGTTAATAGAAATTCAAAAACACATTTACAATAAAAGCACTCCAGCAATGTAAAAACGCTGTCATAAGTATAGTAAAAAAGCTAAAATTAGAATACTTTTAAAGCAGTAACATAAATGAGCAACACAAGCACCTATGCTTAATAACTAAGCAATTTTTAGTTTCTATTAAATTTAGATTTTTTGTTGGTTTCTTTGTTTGAGATTTGTGGTTTTTATAAAACATACAACGAAACAATGTATGCTGGCAAAACTTCATAGGATATTATTAAATTCTATGCAAGCAATTGCTTAGATCATCTAATGTTTGTAATAAGTTCTACTGCCATTGGCAATTACTGGGAGAATATGCAATCATATCAATATTATAATAATAAAAAATCTTTACAACCTACTTTTGAATTGAATGCACAGTCAGCATACTTACATCTAGTTTTATTTTAACAAGTCTTTAATTAAACTGGAACCGGTATGAATGCAGAGTCCCTAGTCAACGACATTAATTCCTCATCACTTCTCCATGGCACGTGGAAATACATTTTACCCTACTCTGCCACTGTGGTTTCTCTTGTTCTGTTTTTCACCTTTTTTTTCTCCTCTCACACCAACTGTGTTTTTTCTAGTTTAGTTTCTCATCTTTATTCTTCAATTTTCTGTTGGAAACTTCACGTTTTTATTTTTCAAATCATTTATGTTTTTCCTTATTTACGCCTGGCAAGAATTTTTAAGCACTTGAAACACGTCAAATGTTATTTCCTATTTATATATTTATTGAAGTGAATAAAGCTTTTCTAATCAAGTAAACTAGTATTGCAAGACCATTTTCTGTTATAACCAGTATAGCTTTGATTTATTTTTAATGATTTAACAAGTGAATAAGTAGAAAATGAAGCTTTTTAAGTCTATGCTAGTATTGCAGTATATATTATAAATAAGTAAAAATCATTTAATGATTTTTTTCAAGAATGAATACATTTGCACTAAAAATAACATTATATTTAATATTTCATAATAAAAAATAATATTTGAATTTGTCAGCTTAGTTAAATCGGAATATAAAGTATTTTCAAAATGTGTGTTGTTTATTTTATGACTGAGAACAGTATTTGTGTTCAATTAGATCAACTGACAAAATATGTAAAAAAGAGGTGAATAAATGATATTAATGCATTCGTATGAATAAATTGAGACTAAAAAGTTTAAAATTTTAGGAATTACAAAGTAAAATGCAATCATGAAAATAAGTTTAACTAAGATAGTTTTAAAATCATAAGAGGTAGAGAAACAAAAAATATTTTATATTAAAAGAATTTTCAATGTTTACTTCAAATTGGGGCCAGTTCATAGCCATTCCAACTCCATGATTATTGGACCACCATTTCAAATCTTTTTTCGCATCAGCATTTTGTATACTGTGCCTATATTCTTCATATATCTGAGGAAGTCTGGAAAAAAAAAAGGGTTCCTTTATCAATCTTAACAAATCTTTGCCAATTTATTGTCAAAATATTTATGATTCTTAATCTAATTCAAAGTTTCAAAGCTTTATCTCCTTAAATCAAAATCAAACCCTTTAATGCCATTAATATTCACAGGGTTGCCACAGAAAAAATGAACAAAATAGTTGCTTTTAGTTGTCTAAAACATGAAAATAGTAGCCAAAAACTAGGAAAATAGTTGCCTAAATAAGAACAAAAATTCATCAAAAATATGACTAATATTTTTTTCATCACTTAATTGTCATATACCATGATCCATTCAGTCATGTTGGTGGCAAATATGATCATTTTTATANATATATAAAGTGATTACTCAAAATTCGCACAAAGTAAGATCGCATAATTTTTTTTTAAAAATCATGCGAAATTTCGTAGAAATAATCATTAAAAAGGTGATCGAGAAATGAAATAGACTTACAATGGAGTCTGTGCAGATTGAACGATTTAAAAAGTGAAGTCTCAAATTTGCTACATTTTTCTTTTTTTAAGAAAAAAAAAAGTTCAGTGTGTTCAGAAACTATCTTGTGGGGTGTAGATTTTCCACCTAATTTATGCTTTAAAAAAACATCGCAAGGAGTACAGAAAAGTCTCCCAATAGTCTCCTTTTCCTGAAAATAGCTGCTTATTTAGCCTTTTCAGGCAAAAATAGTTGCCTCAGTCGCCTCAAGCCAAAAATAGTTGCACTTTAGTTGCCTGGGGGCAACCCTGTATTCACAAAAATTCTTTACTTTTTAATAATATTTTATTTTCTGTTAAGTAATTTCTTATTGCTTTTAAATGTTAAGCATTTTTTGGAAATAATTATCATAATTTTCTCTCTCCTTCAAGCAGTATGACGTCCATGATGAAAAGGATTGAAAGTATGTAGTTTTTCCTCCTTATTGCACATTATGACATAACTAGGGAGTTTTTCTGCAACATTTCCTCCAAATAATCCCTTCTATTATTAAAAGGGGAATATACCGATTTGGCAGGCATTCCTCTGCTCTCGCTAATAATTGTAGAGTTCTAAAATAAAAAATTCTTTTATTACCTTATCTACTCTCTTTTTTTGGTTCCACTGCTTTATAAATTTTTTTTCCAGTCAATTTAAGACTTGTGTATCGTAATACTATAAACTTGAATGTCCTTTTTTTTTTCCCTTCAGATTTTTCTAATTGATGCATATGTCTCTAATCACTATCGCATTAGAAATATAACTAGTTTAAAAATACAGTTGGTCAAAAAATAATAAAGAGATTTGGAACAACTTTTCAAGTTGTTCGGCTTCATATGGTTAATTTGGAGCTGGCAAGTATGTAATTGGAACAATTAAATAACTTAATTTTTTGAATTACTTCAGAATATATAGCCAACTTGACACAGGATTTGGATCAGGAAATATCCATTGATACAGTTAGAAGCAGGTTTGGGACCACTGATACTTCAGTTTTGACGAATAAGAAGAAATACATAACTCATTATTTATGTCATTACATAGAAATGTTTAGATTAATGTTACTTACTCAGGATCTGTTGAAATGTTAAGGCAACCATGAATACCAAAAAGCATTTCTTTAAAAAAATCTAATCGCTTTTCTTCAAATTCTTGGCACTTATCAAATACAACTGTCATGTCTTCCATATACTTGGCATTATAATCATTGATTTCTTCTAAGGCTTGTTGATATCTCTCTTTCGCTCTCTGTGCTTCAAATTTACATTTAGTAACACGGTCCTGTAGTTTAGTGACCTAAATGAAATAAAAAATGTCTAAAGAACAATAGTACAAAGTGAATCAGTAATAATAATAATAAATTAAAAAATTCTGTAACACACTACTAAAGAAAATACAGTAAACTATTAGAAATTTTTAAATTTTTTTTAAAAAAAATTGATTACTAATAACTGATAAATTTTGAATGGTATAAGTATTTAATAGTTTAACCTAAACAGGATAAACAATTTTAATTATTTCATGTAAATTGAAAGCAAGATAAAGCATGGTAAAGAACTAAAAAACTGAAAATAGAAATCCAAAGATGTTAGGGGCAAAACACACTTTTAATAATTGCACAAAACACATTTTTAATACACTTTTAATTTTACACTTTAAAAAACTCTTACCTTATTTCTAATTTAAATACTACAGGGATTAAACCCTTACTCACTATTGCTCTCTGAATGACTGGTAAAAATATTAATTTTAAAGCCATTGTTTTTTTTTTCACACTTAAAATTCTGAATACCGTAAAAAAACTAATTACTCTGACAGTAATTAAAAATTTAAACTAAGTCAGATGTAGTATTTATCTTCAGGCATAACAGTTACAAAGATTTATAATTCCCCTGATATAAGTTTTCCTTAGAAATAAGCAAAATATAATATTTTTTCATCTATTAGTTTTCACATTCAGAAGCACAGCAAAAAAATTTCTGTAATAGCAATGGTGTCAGTAATGTCTTTTTTATATTAAAGAAATTAGTTATCCAGCTTTGCAAGAATTTTTATATAATTAAAAACTTTTGTTTATTTATTTTTTTAGTAATAGTTTACCAGCCAATATCATAGTAGACAATCTGATCCTATCATTCCCTATTTAAAATTTGAAACCTTTATGTGTGCGGTTGTATATGATAATTAGACTAATTTTTGAATGCATTAATGAGACCCAAGACCAATCTCTGTCAGCAATTAAAAGCTGTAAATGATATCTTTTACTTAGCAAAAACTAAGCAGTAATTTAATTGGATATTGGCTAAACTAAATTATGACAGGAACAAAAACAATAAAAGTAAAACTTCCCAGCCAATTCTTAAACCAAATAGTTTATTTTCGAGAAGCTATGAAACGGAGTTTGTATGTTTAAGTTTCGTATCATTAGCTGATCCTAGGCTAAACTAGATTGTTTGCTTTTACTTACAATTACAGACTTGTAAGATTTCCAAATTTTTATCTGAAACGAAAAGAAATTATGCCGATGAAAAGATTTGCAGATAAAGGTTGTCTTAATGAAGATATTACCTATGCTGTATATAACCTTATGCCATAATGTGATGTTTTTTTGTTGTTGATGTTTTAAATTTGCCTTTCACATATTTGAACAAAATGATACGTTTAAATTTTATAAAAAATCATATCAAATTGCTCTTAGATTGTAACGACCTGCAAGAAGACAATTTAAAAAAATATTAATAATAACTTCTTCAAGTTAACTAAGATGCACTTCAATTACCTAACATAAGTACATATTTCATACAATTAGGAACAAGTACAGCTCACAAAATTTATCGTACTGTTTTCTATATATGTTTCAAGCTAAATGAGAAAGAGTGGATAATGATCAAAATTAACTCAGTTGGTACTTACAGCCATAAAAATTTTAAAAGCAGTAATTTAGCCTAGCTATAATAAAAATGATTGTGGCATACAAAATAATTTCATTTTTTAACAAATGTACGGCTATTAATGTTCAATTTTATAGTACTCGCAACCTGGAATTTCTGAACCTAGCATGAAGACAATGGAACTCCTGTATCAAGCATAGGAACCTAACATGCAATAGCATTACTTGTTGAGGAACTGTACAAGTGAAATTTATATTCCCAGTCACACGACTGGGGATATTTTAAGTCAGAACTGTGGTGTTGTGCCAGCTGGGAGTAGTATATAATCGACCAACCTATATTGAAATTTGAACCTGGAACACCAGTTAGGTGAACTTTCAATTCCCTGATCTATACCGATCAGGGGATTGAAAATATACCTTATTTTATAGCCATCTTTGAATAGCAGACCTAATTTTTGAGTTTACGACAACTAATGTTCAATTCAATAGCCTTGTAATTTTTAACCCAATCCTGAAGACAAGCGAACTCTTGGATCAAGTATTTTGGGAGAAATTTGTGGGAAAAATCGGTCTAACAGTTCATGAGAAATCAATTTTTAAGTATCTGACTTTTTTTAAAGTCAATTTCTCAGGAACTAATTGACCAATTCTACTCTAATTTTGTAATATAAAATTACATTCTTTAAAATTATGCAAAAAATTGTATACCTTACAATTCAAAATTTTTTCGACCATTCTCATATAAAATAATGAAAAATAATAAATATCTACTAAAAGTTATTTTTTGCATGGAAATTATCTTTGGATAAACAAATTTTATAATTGAGTGTAAAAATTTTTCCATTCGCTTAAAAAGTTCTTGAGATATAGAAAAATATGTAAAAAGTAAAATTAACATTAAGGGGTCCAAACTTAGGAGCACTCTCCAGACCAAACTATGGGGACCATATTTCTCAGATTGCTTATATTTTGAGTAAATTTGCAAATATTACATTCCCTAATATTTTGGAGGCATAAATCCAAATTCCTTGGAAAAAAAGGGTATGTTTATTCAGAGACAGTAGGTTTTTGGGTCTAATTTTGTAACTTAAAATATCGCCTGCACTTATTAAGTAGCTTATTTGATGTAATATTATATTCCCTAATATTTTGGAGGCATAAATCCAAATTCCTTGGAAAAAAGTGTATGTTTGTTCAGACACAGTAGGTTTTTGGATCTAATTTTGTAACTTAAAATATCGCTTGCACTTATTAAGTAGCTTATTTGATGTCACATTTGAGCCATTATGATTGATTCCCAAAACGAGAAAATTTAAGTAATAGACCAAAAGTTATTCAGAGTGGTCCGTTTTTTTTTTTTTTTGCCACACTGCTCTTATATGATATTTATAAAACCTTAGATTTAGTAAATCCTAGTGAAGATTCTTAAAGTTTTGAACTCATTGAAATCTATGAAAGGAATTACTTGATCAGGTGATAATGAGGTATCTGCCGAAGCATTTCTTTCTTGGTTGACAGCCGACCTTTCGTTTTTACAAGCTTGATGATAGTCGGCTTTGGATTTATTGACTCTCGCTAAAAGCTTTGCCCAGGACTTTTGAGCCTAAAACATAAACCATTAAAATGTATATTTAGAAAGTTTTAATTGGATAGTTTTAATTGCTCTGAAATAATCTAGTACTTAGTTACTTTCTTAAAACTATCATCCATTTCCTTTTTTTCTTTAATATTCATCATAGTTTTATGGAAGTTGTCTTTTTGCCACAGTTTAATTTGTGTTACTGTATCATTTAGGAGCTGGTCTTTAACTCTAAGGTGCATGTCACAGCGCCTATCTGCTTCAATGAGAACAGCTTTCCAGGCAGCTTCTGTTGTACCATATTCAGGACCTACAAAATACAACATCTAGTTAATAGTAGTGTTAAAAAATTTCTTCCTGAAATTGTATGCCATACATTTGTAAAATATTTCAAGCTTCTGAACCTAGTTTAAAAAAAAAAAAATTTCAAGACAATTTCACTGTTTTGTCTCGCATATGTTACACATAAATAGTAAAGAGAAAAAGCATTTTTGTAAATATGCATCTGTACCTGAAATATCTTTGTACTCAATGAGTGAATACAATAAAAAAATAATAAAAAAACTTTATTCATATTTTAGACACATCTGTATACTAAAGAAACCTCTAGAAAAACTTAAATTTCTGTAATTTATTAATACATCTGACTTTGGTGTGCTCTTCTACTAAAATAGTTGCCGACAGGGCTCGAAAAAAACTCAGAAATTTTACCTGTCCCCGAGGACGGCTTGTCCAACAACGCACCCGTCCACCTTTGAAACTAACCCGTAGCTTCTAAATAAATAAAAATGTAATTTTCTCTTATTTATTACAAACATTTACATAATTGCACAATGAATTAGTAGTTACTAGGATTACATTATTCAGTAATAAAAGAATTAACGGGATTTCTAGATTAGAGGGTCATTTTAGAAGTGAGGTGCTAGACTAGGGGTGCACAACCTTTTTCAGTGAAGGGCCACATGCACAGCAGATTGACCAATGAAGGGCCGCATGCCAAAGTGTTTAGACCGACATATTGAAAGCAATTGTTGGTGGTGATTGTTATATAAACATCATTGTTTNTAAATCACGGGGAAAACGTAATAGCTACTAAAACAATAACCAAAATACTTTTATATTTCAGATGAAATTGGAGTAAATAAAGTCCATCAATATTGTATGTAATTTAAATGCGGGATTTGAAATTAAAATATCGCAATAGCGTATAAAAAATATCGGCACTTTCAAAACCTTGTAGAAATTTGTAGCAATAATTTCTAAAATAACGATTGAAAAATAATTTGATTTGGGATAAAATCGTTACAAATAAGCCATGTCAAAATATGGTTATCTAAATGAGCGATTCTTTACTCGCGATTCGTAATAATATCGAGCTAAAATATGGAAGTTTCAAAAACCGGGCGGAAATGTGCAGCAATAACTGTTGAAGAAAGGATCTTAAGTCATTTAGATTTTCCATGAAGTTTACACAAATAAAGCGTTTCATAACTTTCAAAAATCGCTATTTCAGAAACTACTTGAAAATGGGTAGCAATAACTACCGAAAAGTCATTGGAATCGGCACATACGAAAATCGTCAAAAGTGGTAATCAAAATTCGTAAATCGTAATAATGATGTATTAAAAATATTGGGAGGTGCGTCAAAAACTTAAAAGTGCAAATTTAAATTACCGATTTTTTTATTATTTTTCAAAAACAAATATTTAATTTTTTTTTTTTTTTTCATTTTGTTCAGATTGCGGCCGCGGGCCGCACATCGAGGGTTGGCGGGCCGCAGGTTGAGCACCCCTATAGCTGCTAGACTCTTGTAAGAAAACAAAAATTGAAAATGTATCACGAACATCAGCGGGAAAATGGCCGGCCGCGCGGACGTCGGATTCGAGAAATTTGTTGCCCGCGGGGAATTTTTGACCGCTGAGGACGGGTGGTTTTTCGAGCCCTGGTTGTCGATTAAACAATAAGTAAATAAAACACAGAAAAATATTAGGTGCTGACAATGATTTTTTGAGTGCCATATCATCCGGGATCTCAAGTTATGGGTTGCAAAAAGAAAATTTTAAACATCAATACGTTGTTAGATGTCATGTTTCTTATTCCTCCAATTAATTTTCAAAATCTATTTTAACTCGACTGCCAACTGGACATTTAAAAACTCTCAGATTTTCCCATGGCAGTAAGACATTTTCATTTTACACTAAATGTAGTAAAGCAGAAGCCATTTTGCAACATCTGATTAACTGTGTTAACTTGGTACATTATGATATTCTGAAGAGACCTATGTATGTTTTCGAGGTATTTAGGATGAACGAACTCATGGATGCCACGATACTCTGAAGAGACATAGGCATGTTTTGGAGGTATTTAGGATAAATAAACTCATGGACGCCAAGACATTCTGAAGAGACCTATGTCCGTTTAGTATTAACGAACTCATGGATGTGACAACATTCTAAATAGACCTACTATGTTTGTTTTAGAGGTGTTTAGGATGAACGAGCTCATGGACACCACAACATTCTGAAGAGACCTATGTCCATTTTGGAGATATTTGGGATTTGGAGGTGTTTAGGATGAACGAACTCATGGACGCCACAACATTCTGAAGAGACTTATGTCCGTTTTGCAGATATTTGGGATTTGGAGGTGTTTAGGTTGAACAAACTTATGGATGCCACAGCATTCTGAAGAGACCTATGTCCGTTTTGGAGATATTTGGGATTTGGAGGTGTTTAGGATGAACGAACTCATGGACGCCACAACATTCTGAAGAGACCTATGTCCGTTTTGGAGGTATTTGGGATAAACAAACTTATGGAAGCCAAGACATTCTGAAGAGACATACGTCCGTTTTGGAGGTGTTTAGGATGAAGAAACTCATGGATTTGATCAGAGGGATAAGTATCAACATCATCAATTGCAAAATAAAATGTTCCTATCAAATTTTATTTTAGGTGCAGTAAGAGAAAATAACAAAGTAAAAACTGACGAGTAAAAGTATTTACAGGTAAAAATATAGATAAACAAGTTCATACCTTTTTCTATTGTCTCATTCCACTTTTTAGACCAGTTCCGCAAACTTTTGGCATAGGTTTTTTCTATTTCACTCCTTTCTTGAATTAAAAGTATGAGATCATTACACAATCTAAAACTGTCCTCTATCCTTTTTGTTGTTCTTTTGTAGTTACCAGGTTCCCAGAAGCTGTCGCTGCCCACAAGCAGCATCGCATCATCACTGTGGTGTGACATTGTCTGTTTATCTAACTAAAAACAATAAGACCAAATGAAAGAAATATATTAAGAGAACAAAGTTTAACATCAGTTTAAATCTAAAGCAATAATTTTATTTTAAAACCGGTGTTTAATAGCTGACCAAATCTGAGTTTAGGGCTATCAAAGTTCAACTGTGTAGCTTTGTAAATATGAACCCAAACCAGAAGACATGCAGGAGTTTGTCCAGACCAAATTTACTACTGTTTAGCTGTACCTTCACGAAATATATTTTCTTAAAATTTTATTTTTGTATTGATTTCTTAATATAATTTTCACAAATTATGTCTAAATTTTCACAAAATAGACACCTTTCAGAAAAACCTAGACAGACCCCTGACATGGGAAATCAAGTTTTGGGATTAACTAGCCTTCGTGAAGGATTTTTTGATGGAACTAATCTGCATTTGATTAACATGAAGAGAAAAACCTTCCACGGTTAGCGCGACAGCAAGAGGGTTCTAACCCATGATGGAAAAGCAATAATTTATAATTAGGTTCATGATTATGAAATATTAGATTTTCTTTCCATGTAAATGTTTTTTTCTTCTTCCTGTTTTTGTTATGCTTTTGGCCAAAGCCATACTTAAAAGGGAGAGGAGCAATTGTCCCAGGGCCCTGGACTGCTGAGGGCCCAACCAAAATTTATTACAAAAACTATAGTGTTTATTAATTAATATTTTAAAATAAAATTGTACAGGATATCTTTATATCTGCATGAAAACTTTAATTTTGTACGAAAGACCTTCAAAATTTTCCCAAAATATGAAAATAAGGGCACTTTCTGCTTTGAGGAAGGGATCCGTTATAAATTTTTTTTTCTGGGCCCATAAAACCTGTTTCGCCTTGCTCTTGACATTACCTCCTTTATAGTCAACTTAATGTACATGAAGTCCCATTGCAACGAAAATTTTATAAAAAATGCTCCATGTTATTATTTGTTTTGAATTTTGTAAAAATAGGAATTCAGCCGATATTCATGTAATTTTTTATTGGAGTGTTTACTAGGTAACTAGAGGCAAAATTTTTTTTTTCAATTTCAGAATATTTTTGTAATTTCACATTAGTTTTATATTTCAAATTAGTTTCACTTCAAATTATCGCTTTTGCGTCTTCCTTTTAGATGTTTTTATTAATTTAAAATTTAAATCTTTGATTGGAATTTTTAAACATACATGCGTCATTTAAAATTTTATTTTCTTTAGGGTTGAATTTGGCAATTTAAATGTATTTACTACCAGGTAAAAATTTAACTAAACGTAGCTTATAAATTTTTCAATTTTAATTTCCATTTTTTTAATGTCTATCAGTACTTAATACTGAGAATAGTGCATAAATATTTTAAAACTAAAATAACTATGAAAAAAATTATCAAATGCTTGTTCTCATTTCTATTAGCACATTTTAAACTTCATGGTAGAAAGTTGTGCCTTGGGATAATGAACTGACAAATATGTAAAATCTTATTTAAACATAAACTTAATTTCTTTTTTTAAAATTATAACTTTAACCATTAGAAAAAGCCACAAAAAACTAGCAACTAAAACACTGAATTAGTGTTTTCATTGACTGAGGTAAAGCAAGTTTCATCACTTTAAAGTATGGATTTTTTAAAGTTCTAATTAAAAACATATGCGCAATTATAATTTTATTCAGAATTTTTAAACATACTCATATTTTATATAAATTTCATGATAGGTGAAATTAGCGAGAAGCTAATTTCACCTATGAAAAAAAATTGTGCAAGCATTTCCAAGAGTTTGCGAGCGATAGTCAGCAATAAGGTTCTTAAATATAATTCAAATAATTATATAATATATTCATATACTATTCAATATAATTCAAATAGGAGAGCACTACTTTTTTTTAGACATTTTAAATTTTTTTAAAGCACCTGGTAACTTTCTTAAGAGAAAACTATTAACATGGAATCTATTATATTTTAATTATTCCTATTTTTTGTATTTCTAACGCCCAATGATAAACCATTGGTCTGTCCAGACATTTTGTGAAAGGTCCGTTTTTGTAAAATTGTGAAAAACTTACTCGTAATTTGTGAATATAAAATAAACGTTAAGTCACATTCTTTCAACCAGGGTTCGCTTTTGTGAATTTGTGCAAATAGGGTCGGTTATTGCAAAAAAACTTTTTCAGGGAGTCTTTAAATTGCAAAGACATACAAGATTATGCTCAACACTATAAAATTATAATAAAAAAATTAAATTTTAAAAAATAAACAGCAATTGCAGCTACTAAATTAGCGATGCAACATAGAAATATTTGGTATTTAAGCCTATACTGCTGAACGCAGAATATTCATTTCGGACGAATAAAGGAAGAAGCGTCTGCCGAAGATAAAATTTAGTTCGTTTACATCTGTCTTTCTCCCCCCCCCCTTCCTGGGAAGGGTTTATTCGATTAACAAAACGATAATGAAGATAAACAATTTTGTGAAGGGCCCGATTAACCCTTTGACGGTTATGAACGAGTTCAGCTCGCAATCAAATCGTGCCTCATAATGAACGAGTTCCGCTCGGGAGCAAGATTTTGACCGTAATGTTTAGTAACGAGCACTACTCGCGTAGTGAAATTTTTCTCCAATGCGCGCTGACGAGCTGTGCTCGTTCAGCATTATTATTCTGCATTGACTATGTTTACATGTTAAAAACGAAAAGTACGTAAAAACTGTTATTTATATGCACTACGAATACTTTAAGAAATTTTTAAAACACGTGAGGCGAGCTATCTACCGCATCCAGAGATGCCAACTTGCTCCGCTTTGTAAGATAGTATTTCCTAGTGATGGCGAAAGTCAAGTCACTTTCAGTTTAGCATTTCACCCATTTTTTCACCACTAAATATAAAAAACTATAAGTAACATATAAAATGCACCGTTAAAGCAACAATCTACAGGTTACTCTATTAAAAAGTAGGCGTATAACTGTTCTTCTCCAACGAAATTTACTACATAATTTGCTACCACTTTATTATACCAATTCCAGAAGACGGAGCAGTTGGCATCGCTAGAGAAGGGTGACATTTTCGGAAGAACGGAAGTGGAAAACAGATGCCACTTTCGACTACTGTTTGCACGTAATACTGTGCGAATAAATGAAACGAAAACTGTTCATTTCCCTGACAGTCATAGGGTTAAAAGATAAATTATTTTGTGAAGGGTCCGTTTTTATGAAAAGATATTTTGTGAAGGTTCCGTTAACGGACCCAAATTTCTTCTAAACAGACCCCTGTAAAAATACGCCTTCTTTTGTTAAAATTTCGTAATTTTTGGGAATAATGAAATTGCAAAGTTGCTTTTTCCGAAGAAAACGCATGCCTTCTTTTTTAATCAACTCAGATCAAAACTTCGTTCTGTTTGCAGCTACGGTATGGGTAATTTTTCCCCATAGCGGGATGGATAGGTGAAAAGAGTAAACGAAGCGATCTAAAAAGGACTGATCAAGCAGTTCTGAGCAGAGATTCCCAATTTTTTTCGGTTACGGAACACTAAATGATCGGAGTCCCGACTTTATGAATTAAGTTCATTAACAACTTTTAATATACTAACAACAAAAAAAAGAAAGAAAAAAAAAGAGGACGAATTAATTTAGAAAAACATGTTTTCATTGTTATATCGAAAACAATACAACAATAAGTACAAAAGTACTTACAATAAGTTTTTATTTTAGAAGGTCAAGAATGATTTCTAATTTAGTAGTTTTTGACGTACACGTAAATTGATATTTAAGCACAATTATGTTTTTGTTTTTTTTTAAAAAAAGGACTCACAAACTGTAAGAATGGTTTTCAGAGTAAAATTATTCCTTATTCTTGAATTTGGTTATTTTATTTTATATTGATGATAAATATTGATGAATTTTTTATTTTTTTTATTGGCACTTTACTAAAATAGTTTCATAAAATTATTCGAAATATTAAATAAATAATAGATTATTGGTAGGATACGAACATAGTTTCAGGTTTAAAAACTCAACTGTTTTTTATCTTTAAAGAAAAAAAGAAAAGGCATAATAAAGAAAAGAAATAATCAAAAAAGATAAGAAAAAAGAATTTAAACTCAAGGAACCCCAATGACCTCTCTACGGAACCCTAAGATTGATTCCGCAGAACACCTTTTGGGAACCACTGGTTTCGAGGATTGGTGAGTAATAATAAGCACAGGGCATTAGCTTTTAATGTAATTGAAACAAACTATAAAAGATATTAAGGTATAAAAACTGGAGTATTAAATTAGACCTAATAGAACAAGTAATATATATAAAAATAATTAAAGTCAATTCTTACTTAAGTCAAACAAAGAAATTTTTTATTTTAGTTACTTCTTATTAAATAATTACAATTAATATAAATATGTATATACATATGACAGAATCACAATATTAAGTGGCAAAATAGAAAGCGAATTTCCCTGCAATTTTCCTTTCTATACATGGTGTTGGACTATTATTTTTGTTTGTTACTATTTAATCGCTTTCTATTCTTTTAGTTTCTAATTTAAGAAGCTGATGGTGGTCTATAATTTCTATGTTCTTTGACGGTATTTATTCCTAAATTTATATCCTGCTCAATGTCCTCCATAAGAGAATTTTTTTTTCCTTCCATATAAAACAAAATTAATTAATTAAATTTAATTAATATTGAAAAAACTGTATTAACATCCAAGTGTCATCCACTACAAGTTTTAAAAAATGTATTTGTACTTGAGTGGATGAATAAGAAGTATTTTAATATTTATTGAAAATTTTCATCAAGATATATAAATATATATAGGGAGAGTGTGAACTAGTATAGTAGGAATTGAAAGAGTCGTGGAATGGAAAAAAATATATGGTTCATATTTCGTTGTGCAAAATAGGTAAAGATAAGTAAGCACCAGACACAATAATATTCAATAAACAGAAATGTATAAGGATAAAAAAAAATTTTTTTGTTCTTTTTTTTGTACAATTGAACTCAAAAATAAGTTTTAAATGACGAGGACAAGAATGCGATTGTTGAATTGGATATCATATTTATCTCCTTCAATATTGTTTCTAAATATTTTTGGTATGTTGTTTTGTACGCGGATTTTTTTTAAAAATATAGAAAAAAAATTCCAAGAAACACTTAAAAAGAAATAGCGATCGAATAGTGAGAAGTATGCAATTTGTCTTGCAAAGAAAAATCAAACTATATGGATTATCTTTTAACGAGAAGAAAAAAATAGAATTTTTTTTTAAGGTGAACGTAAAATAAATAATGCCCTTCTAAACTACAAATACAATAAAAATAAATAATAATATAATAAAATAAATGACAATGCCAGTTTAAATCTGCACCACAGAAGAGAGAAAAACAGTTGGAAATTTCACTAATGATATGCTGAGATAATAACAAATTTTATAAAATAAATTAAAAAACTATATTAATTTAATCAGGATTAAGTCTAAAATGACTCACAATTTTTTTCAATAAAAAAATAATTTTTAAAAAAAGTATTATTTTAGTAGTATTATTAATTTAAGTACATATTAAAAGTATTATTATACATTATACATATTAAGTATACATATTAAGTATACATATTAAGTATATATTAAAAGTAGTATTAAGTATGTCAGTGTAAAAGTATTATTTAAGTATAGTAATTACAAGTATTATTATAGTATTAAGTCGCAACAAAAAAAAAAGGGCTCACAGCAGAAAATTATTCCAATATAATCAATCATAAATAGAACGTAATTTACTCACCATTTTTTTAAAGAATCAAGCACGAATGAAAAAAAATAATAATAATTCAGCTTAATAAATCAATTCCAAATGACATTTCGGGCGTAAATCCCCATCTTCAAACAAAATAAGACCACAATAACAATAACGTACAAATATTTCAAAAATTCCTTCGAAAACAACCTAAGCACACAGAGCTACTATGTCCACCAATGCACAGATCCGAAAAGCCGAAGACATTATTGGAAAAGCGATTTCATTCGGTAACGCTCTCGTGATTTCCCCCTCTTTTTTTCTATTCATCAAAAAAAATAAAGAGACATTTTCTCTTTCTAAACACCCAGAAAAATACCGAAAGAGGCCCATTTGCGAATCAAAAGGAGCATCTCGTCCAAGAAGAATAAAAAAGGAAAACTGTCAACGCATCGTTTGGTGCTATTGCTACAGCCACGGACAGGATAAATGGTCACGCGAAGATGACGGGAAAAAAGAGCCCGAAGCTAATTTGGTGCCAATGAACGAATTCGGTGTAGTAGTGAAGAATGATGAGCAAAATATGTATTTCGGATGACAGGTGAGATGGTTATTTTTATGATGCAATGGAATGAGAAAGGTATTTATCAGAAATAAAAATAGAATATTTACACCATGTATGATTACAGTACAAATTCTTTTGTTAAGAAAAAGGAGGAAGAAAAAAAAAAAACATTTATTTTTATGTAAATGTGGTTAAAAGCTCAAATATAGCAATTTTTTTGGCATTTAAGCGTTTTGCCTAAATTTTGCCATTAAAGAATAGTCTTTCCTAGTGACAAATGGAACAAATATTCAAGATACTTGTAAACATTGAAGACCAAAACCTTTTGGCTGTATATTTAGCCCTTACAGATAGCCCGAAAACGGCTATTTTTACATTTTTAAGTTATTAATAATTCAAAAACTCTGTTAATAAAGTCTTTTACCATTAGAAAACGATACTTATTTTTTTCTATTGATGAATAATTTTAATGCCAAAAATATTTAAAAAATTGAAAAATAAATTTAGTCTAGACAAATAACGCCAATGTTACATTTTCTTGGGGGTGGGGTGGTATTTATGCTGTTTACCGTATGAATTTGGTTTTTGGTAACAAAATAATTTTAGAAACTACCTCCAACAATTTAAATTTGCTCGTCAGTAGTGCGTGCAAAAAGCCTACTATTTGATTGAAATCAAATAAACTCATAATTTTTTTGGAAATACCTTCTTCCCCCCAAACCTATACAATATGATTTGCAATCCTTATAAAAATACATATAAAGCTTATTTTTAAAGTTTGGTAACTCTCGTGCTTCATTTAAAACATTATTTTAGGACAGTTAAATGACACCCGATTTCTTTTAATTATTTAATTTTAATTAACCAAATATAGTATCAACATACAATGCAATGTAGAAGAAAAACGTTCATATGATTCACACAAAATTAAAATAATAGAATTATCTATTTTAAGGCAGAGAAACTTTGATTAAAGCAAAACGAATGTATTTTGAAAGCGGCAATAACGA
Source organism: Parasteatoda tepidariorum (assembly GCF_043381705.1). Lineage (NCBI taxonomy): Eukaryota > Metazoa > Arthropoda > Arachnida > Araneae > Theridiidae > Parasteatoda > Parasteatoda tepidariorum. Next base: position 72,791,888 of record NC_092209.1, read on the forward strand.
ATTATTAGTTAGGAATATCGAAATTATGCATATGATATTCTATATTCAATTCATTACATGAAAACTTATTGAGTGTAAAAATGTGGTTTAAAATGTACAATTAGTAAAAACTAGATAGATAAAATTTAACTAATCGTATTCTTTTTTTCCAGATTTTATTATCAGTTACGAACTTGTGGGATGCTTGTTTTTATTTTTGGATCATTCCAATAAACAGGCAAGATTTCAGTAACATTTTCTGCTAATTTATTATTTAAAAAAAAAAGACTTTATATTGATTAATATGAGTGTTCAATTTATAACTGATAGACGTTTAAAATAAGCTTTACATTTTACATAACTAGTAAATCATTGCTGTAGAATAATTTTGATGGCACAACGATTTGTGATTCCAAAAGGCCTTTCATGTTCTTTGCCTTATTTAAAAAAAAATATATAAACTGCATGCTTTANAAAAAAAAAAAAAATATAAACTGCATGCTTTAAAATTATAATAAAACTTTTTCTTTAAGCAAACGATTTATAAAAATAATGTTTCCAAAATCGTTTTCTAATTACCAATTTTAAACAGTTAGCATTTTAAAATTCGTTCCACGCAGTTTAATTCTTTAAAATGATAGCAAAAGAACGATAAGTCGCGTTCCGCTACATAAAAATGTCATTCATTTTGATAAAAGATATTATTCATTCTCTACACTTTCTAATTCTTCAAAATCTAATTCGAATTATTCGAAATCTTAATTATTCAAAACGATAGCATCGAAAACGACAGACGACTTTTCGCAACATAAAAGTGTCTTTCATCATTTTGATAAAAACCATCATTCACTCTCTTTTCGAGTTTGAATGAGGGTCTAAGCACAGTGTAAAATGTTGAAAACTATCGCAAAAATGCACTATTAACTTTTCCACCGACACGCCGGAACTGTGCCAGTAACTCGGCTCAAAACGTGAGATCCAGTCATCTCCGCAAATTAAGCTTCGCAAAGGACGACACACAAAACTCGCGAGGCGTGAATTTATTTCACCGAAAATGTTCTTCGGTTCGCATCACAAATACATCATAGTTATTAAAAATAAAATTTAAAGAAAAAAAAATTAATCATGTAGCGATACTCGGAGCTGAGGATGTACAGCCGACGGTGCGAGGCGATTGAATCCCATCATCTTCCATAGAAGATGAGGATAAAGAGAGATGATAGTGACCTAGAAGTTCAAGGTTTTTCTTATGTTTAGAAGGGAAGTTCGCATCCCTAGTTTTAATCGGGATAGATTTTTTCCGAATTGAGATGATTAGTTGTTTTGAATGATGGATCTAATTTATTGACTCTTTAGAAAACAAGTATTTAGTTGTTGATGCTTACGGTGAAAAGAGTGTAAATATCATGCTTGAACTATTTTATTGTTCTGCGATGTGTATGAGCTATTAAATTCATAGTTTTCAAAAATTTTAAGTGCTTAGGGCAATGAAATTAAAAAATCAACAAGTTTACTCATTATTATAAATTTTTTTTGTTATAATAAATTATAAAAAGATATTTCAATACCTCGGCACAGAATTAAGGAATTGAGTACGTAAAAGTCAACAATGCCCAATTATGCAAGTTTTAAATATATTTAATGCTTATTTAAACAAAAAGGCAATTAATAATTTTATGAATAAGCAACAATATCTTCTGACTTTTAAATCATATGAAGACTTGAAAATAGCTTTTCGTTTAAAACACATTGAAACTTTATATGAGCTTTTTGTCCCAACTGCACCTTTTTCTATGCACTTAAAATTTAGCTCAGTTAGTTAAAATAAATATATTTTGCATCTTCACAGATCGTCTGCCGGTGAGCTACGTTTCAAATTATCATTGTTTCGTGGATTTGGGGGGTTATTATCGTTTATATTTTCACTCATTTTAGAAATGGTGCAATGTGAGGCAAAAAACACCAGTGATTCGAGACCGTACCTTATTTTTATGTGTTTTTTTCTTCTTCTCGAAAATGTAATTCCTCAATTAAAGAGGGATTCTTCGAATACAGAACTTTAGCATATCACGTAAGAATTAATCGCATAATATAAGTCGCCTTTCTAAATAGCAAAAAACCGTGAAACGTTCTCAGTTGCTTAGGTAATATTTAAATGACCCCCAAAACATCACAGGCTAATTGAGTCAAAGAATTCCACGGAATAGAAACTATATTTTCTAAAACATTTAACCCCCATTAAAATCCTCATAAAAACATATAAAATTTACAAACATGAAAACGCATATTATTTATTACGCTATCACAAACACTTCGTTAATATCAGAGAGGACATTTTAAAAGGGTTGAAAATACTCTTTTTAGAACAACTTACAAATGGAAGCCATTATTTTACAATGGGTTTTATTGTCGGTCCGATTAAGGTATTAGGATGAAAGCTATCAGAGCGGTCATAAGGAGAGAAAAGAGAATGATCAGAATATTAATTGAAGATTGATAGTCCGATTAAGAGAATAGAGTAATATCGAACAATGCGCTGATTGGAGTCTTTTGTTCTTAGATGCTACAGATTTTAATCAGTAAGTCCTTGAACAAAAATAAACTAGAGCTTTTTTTTCCACCTAAACACGCGTGGAAATTTACATAATCTTTAATATATTACAATCCATACAATAATTCTTATTTATTCTTTAAATATTTGCACAGTTAACATATATTCTGAAAGAGGGCGAAGTGATAAATTTTCATAGGAGGAGGGAATATAAATTACTAAAGCAGATTTATGTACCTGATATTATTTATACCCGAATATATTACCGTCACATAACTGATAGTTTTTCCTGCAAATTTAGTCATTTCCATTGTGATGACATTCTGTCCCGTTATAAAGTAAAAAATATTTCAAAATTCAAAGTACAGGGGCCTGTCCAGACATTTCGTAAAAGGCCCGTTTTTGTAAAATTGTGAAAAAATTAGTCGTAATTTGTGAATATAAAATAAACGTTAAGTCACATTCTTTCAATCAGAGTCCTGCTTTTATGAATTTGTGCAAATAGGGTTCGGTTATTGCAAAATTTTTTTCAAGCAGTTTTTAAATTGTAAAGAGATACGAGATTATGCTCAGAACTGTAAAATTATAATTTTAAAAAAAAATTAAATTTTCAAAAATAAACAGCCATTGCTGCTTCTAAACTACAGATGCAACATGCAAATATTTGGTATTTATCCTATACTGCTGAACGCAGAATATTCNATTCTGTCCCGTTATAAAGAAAAAAAATATTTCAAAAAATTATTCCAAAATTCAAAGTACAGGGGCCTGTCCAGACATTTTGTAAAAGGTCCATTTTTGTAAAATTGTGAAAAAATTACTCGTAATTTGGGAATATAAAATAAACGTTAAGTCACATTCTTTCAATCAGGGTCCTGCTTTTATGAATTTGTGCAAATAGGGTTTGGTTATTGCAAAAAATTTTTTCAAGGAGTTTTTAAATTGTAAAGAGATACGAGATTATGCTCAGCACTGTACAATTATAATTTTAAAAAAAATTAAAATTTCAAATATAAACAGCAATTGCTGCTTCTAAATTAGAGATGCAAATATTTGGTATTTAGCCTATACTGCTAAATGCAGAATATTCATTTCATACGAATAATGGAAGAAGCGTTTGTCGAAGACAAAACTTAATTCGTTTACATCCAACTTTCTTGTTTTCCCCCCTGGGAAGGGTTTATTCGATTCACAAAACAATAATGAAGATAAACAAATTTGTGAAGGGTCCGATTTAAAGAAAAATCATTTTGTGAAGGGTTCATTTTTATGAAAAGATATTTTGTGAAGGGTCCGTTAACGGACTCAAATTTCTTCTAAACAGACCCCTGAAGTATTAACTATGAACACTTTTTAATGTGGTAATATAGTTTGAATATGTATTGTTATGGTTTATTTTTTAATAACATTTCAATTATAAATTATATTTATAAAATGTAGCTAAATTTCTAATAGTATTTTCAAAAAATAAGAAAGAAAAATTTGGTTCAAATCACATAACAGAATTTTTTCGATATATATGATTACGAACATGCTCTCGGGGCCCGAGTTTTAAATAATTGTAGAAAATGAAATTTTCACTAAAAAATAACTATAGCTTATAAAAAAAGAAACACATAAATGCAATAAAAAAATTTTTAAAAATTATTTTTAATTAATGCATAAAGAAATCATTAACTTTAATTTTTTACATTGCATTTTTTTAAAAAATTTGGTCATTAAACAACAACCATTAGACGCAATAACAAGACATTTATTTGCCATAAAACTGTCTAGAAAAGATGCAAACTTCGAACATTTCAAATAATTTTTAACTCCTATTCCTACAACTGAATTCTTATCAACGAAAGTAAAATTAATTAATGCCAACAAATATATAGCCTGTTACATTTAACTGTTAAATAATTTAAAAATATTTTTTAAGTGATAGAATTATACAAAATGTAGTCCAATAAACTAGATTCTGGGTCTCAGAATTAAAATATTCAGGACTCGATAAGATAAAAATTAAGATCCTTTATAAAAGAAGAGATAAAATCTCGATACTTGTAAAATATAAACAAACATGTCATTGGTAAAGGGAATTACAAAGTAAGAGGCACAAGACAAAAAACAATTATTTATAGCGAACGATAAAAAACGGATGCGAAATCCTTATGTAGACCGGAATACTTAAAATACCATACCAATTAAAACAAAACCGTATTCACTATACGAACACTCGGGTTTTTTTTTTCTTTCTGTCCAGCATGCAGAGAAAATAAAGGCACTTAAATAGGAAACTAAACGGAGAACAAAAAAGATTTATTTTCTCTGAAACTTTGAATCGAGACCTTAAGCAAAGTTCTTTTAGTAATAGGGGAAAAAACGTCTCTTAATTCAGATATAAATCAAACTGATAACAAAAGTTATCTTTTTTATCTAAAACAACGCAAGTAGACTTATATTTTAATGATCTTAACGTCGTAGGTAGACAATTGTTCCAATTCAAGAAAATTTCGACATAAAAGATATATTAACTATTTTGCCATTCATAAATAATATTGTCTTGGGTTTTTACTTTGTCCAGTAAGCTATTTCGTCATTCACTAATGACTCAAAATTTTTTAAAGTTAATAATTAAAACTTTTTTTTAAAAAAATAATTTGAATCGTTATATATTAAAAGGGCGGTGTCGCTTAAAATTTTTTTCAACATCGAGCGAAAAAGAATAATTTATATTTAGTTTTGACTTTTTCGATTTGAGCAGGAAAGAAATATATTTTTAAATCTCGTTTTCATGATAAATTTCTTATCATTTATAAATATCTATCAATGAATTACATCGATTTTACAGAAAAGCAGATGCATAGTAAGATTAAATTAAGAATATTGTTTATTTCAGGAATTTTCAATAAGGTAAATAATTAGCTTACATATTTTGCACATTTTTGCCGTAGAACAAGTATGAATTTAGAAGGTTTTTCGATATGCATTTCGACGATCAATAAAATAAGTGTTTATTTTTTTAAGGTAAAAAATATATTAAGAGCCGCGTTTTTGAATCGTTTTCATATTTTTTAATTTTAACCTTTAGTTGTTTTATAAAATAAAATCTCATACTTAAGATATATTTTTGGGTTTTATTTCGTAGACAAAATTAATTGTAATCAAAAGTTTATTGTAAGTTGGGCAAAAATAAAGGCCCATTTTTTAAATTTTTTTTTTAAAGATATATAATAAATATTGTAAGCGAAGAACATTATTTTTTTTTATAGATAAAACGATTATATGGAATCGTTTTCTAATTTTTAATTTTGTTGTTTATTGAAATGAAACATATAATGAAAACTATTTTGGCTAACTGATTTTTCATAAGTAATAAACGATTAGTTGTACTGAAATCGAAAGCTAATTTTAGCTTTTTACAGAAAATAAAAATACGGAATGTTACTTTCTTTAAGGTTTGGAGACAAATATAGATTAGAGCTACCAGTTTCACACTGACACTACTTTAAAAATGACATCTCAACTCGACACATCCTTCCAGGGTTCATTAAAAACTTTAAAAAAATAGTGATAACTTTAAGGAAAACTAAAAAGTTATAACAAAAAATAACAAAAGCCATCATAAAACTCAACCCATTTACTAGAGAAAACAAAAATAATTCCTAGGAGCACACACATCAAGCTTACAAGAAAAGCTTATCACCGATCTAAATCCTTGGTGAGTGCTCTGTCCAAATCAGGCATGCTCGACAAAGCGAGACCTCTTTAATAACTACACGAAGTTGGATGACTCTTTGAAGAAGATGGGGTGTTCTTTTCTTTTTGATGATTTCTGAACCAACTGTGCGAGAACATTTAATAGGATTACACAGGAAGAATAAGGAAGGAGGGAGTGTTTTTATTATGATTATTTTTATTTTTTCATAACAAAATGAGGCTTCGGAGCAATTGGTGCCTAAGTAAATGTTTGAAAAAAAGATTTGTTGAAGAAAAACGATGGTTTGTACACGGGCATAATTTGAATTGAACACGTTCTAAGCAGTTAAATTTTATACAATTATAGTCTTACAAAATATTATAATATATCATTTCAGTTTCAAAATGTAATATGGAACTTAAGTTTGTTTCAGTTTGAAAGGAAAAAAAAATTTTTTTTTCCCCTGAAAAAATCGTTTGCTGCGAACAGGTTGATTTAAAATTTGTAAAAAGCTCAATATCACTGGGAAAATTGTTCTCTCCATACGCGCGTTGTTAAACTTTAAAATGATATACCAAATGTATATCTGCGGGACAGGAACTCAAAATTTGAATATTTAAGCAGCTATACAGCCTGCTCAGTGAGTTAAGACATTAGTTGTGTGTTAAGACAGTCATCCACATTTTGCACGTCGGCTAATCGGCTGATTTTTACCAATTGCTTTTAAGCTGTAGATAATCACTGATATTATACTTACCAAATGTTTATAAACTGTGAACATCAAATTACATTTTTTTTACAGACGTAGAATTATTTTAATGCATTTTTTTTTATATAAATAATTTGCTAGAATTTTGAGAGGGGATTCTATTTTATTTTTTGTCATTCTTGTCAAAATTGGTAAAATATATAAAAAAAAAAGCAAGTCATACTTCTGTACATATTGGCATATATTCCGGAAACTAATTTTTTTTTTAAATAAGAGAAAGTTAAACACGAAAGTTTACAAAATTTTGCTCAATTTCAATTCAAACTTAATTGAAACTATTGCATATGCAATTTTCCAAGTCATTCCCTAGTGAAAGAAAGGCTTCACCGAATAAAAGACGTATGGCTACCATTTTGATTTGCATTGCTTTGGTAAAATTAATTAACTAGTTGAATAACATAGGTCCTTTTTCCGAAATTTTATTTAATTAATGGACACGAGCAGCGATGGCTCAAGAGATAGAGCGTTCGCCTTCCAATGATTTGATCCAAGTTCGAATCCCAGTGGTGGCAGGTTGATACGAATTCTACTCCCACAGCGCTGACGCAAATTATTCACAGTGGTAGACAGAATATGGGACAGAATCTCTTTGCCACCGGTTAAGTCATGAATTTTTCATGGTTTTCCTCCCCATGTAACACACATGCGGGTTAGTTCACACATTAAATTCTTCAAGGAAAACTAGTGTGTCCCAATGCTTGATCTAAGACTTTTTTTAATATAACCGTCGTTGAACAGCCGACCCAATTTTATGGGTTTACGACTACTAATGTTCAACTCCGTAGCTTTGTAATTTTGAACCCAATCTAGAAGACAAAGGAACTCCAGCAATCGAGTTACCGGGACAAATTTGCCGTCGTGGAGGACTTTTTGATGGAGCTAACCCGCATTAGCGTTACATGGAGAGGAAAAATACGAGAACCTTCCACGGTTAGCCTAACGGCAAGGGGACTCGAACCCACTGATCCGTCTACCACTGAGGATATTTCACGTCAGCACTGTGGTCGGTACAAGCCGGATGCGGAATTCGTAAAGACTGGGATTCGAACTCGGTTCGTCACTGGAAGGTGAACGCTCTATCCCCTGAGCCATCACGGCTCGTGATCCAGGCAGGACTTCCCTTGTCTTCTGGGTTGGGTTCAAAATAGGCTAAGGAGTTGAGCCTTGACAGTTATAAACTCAGAATTGTGTTGACTGTTTAACGCCGGTTATAAAATATGGTTATAAATATCTATCTCGCCAATAAGGAAGAAAAAAAAACAGAAATATTTATTTTTTCTGCCACTTCTTAATAATCCTTTTAATTCTGAAAAANTGTTCTTTTCTTTTTGATGATTTCTGAACCAACTGTGCGAGAACATTTAATAGGATTACACAGGAAGAATAAGGAAGGAGGGAGTGTTTTTATTATGATTATTTTTATTTTTTCATAACAAAATGAGGCTTCGGAGCAATTGGTGCCTAAGTAAATGTTTGAAAAAAAGATTTGTTGAAGAAAAACGATGGTTTGTACACGGGCATAATTTGAATTGAACACGTTCTAAGCAGTTAAATTTTATACAATTATAGTCTTACAAAATATTATAATATATCATTTCAGTTTCAAAATGTAATATGGAACTTAAGTTTGTTTTCGTTTGAAAGGAAAAAAAAAAAAAAAAAAATTTCCCGTGAAAAAATCGTTTGCTGCGGACAGGTGACTTGAAATTTGTAAAAAGCTCAATATCACTGGGAAAATTGTTTACCTTCCCCCCTCTCCATATGCGCGTTGTTAAACTTTAAAATGATATACCAAATGTATATCTGCGTGACAGGAATTCGAAATTTGAATATTTAAGCAACTATACAGTCTGCTCTGTGAGTTAAGACATTAGTTGTGTGTTAAGATTGTCATCTACATTTTGCACGTCGGCTAATCGGCTAATTTTTACCAATTGTTTTTAAGCTGTAGATTATCACTGATATCGTACTTACCGATTGTTTATAAACTGCGAATATCAAATTAAATTTTTTTACAGACGAAGAATTATTTTATTGCATTTTCTTTACAAAAATAATTTGCTAGAATTTTGGGAGAGGATTCTATTTTATTTTTTGTCATTCTTGCTAAAATTTGTAAAACATAAAAAAAGCAAGTCATACTTCTGTACATATTGGCATATATTCCGGAAACTAAATTTTTTTTTTTAAATAAGAGAAAGTTAAACACGAAAGTTTCCAAAATTTTGCTCAATTTCAACTCAAACTTAATTGAAACTATTGCATATGCAATTTTCAAGTCTTTCCCTAGTGAAAGAAAGGCTTCACCGAATAAAAGCCGTACGGCTACCATTTTGATTTGCATTGCTTTGCTAAAATTAATTAACTAGTTGAATAACATAGTAGGTTCTTTTTCCGAAATTTTATTTAATTAATGGACACGAGCCGCGGTGGCTCAAGGGATAGAGCGTTCGCCTTCCAATGATTTGATTCAAGTTCGAATCCCAGTGGTGGCTGGTTGATACGAATTCTACTCCCACAGCGCTGACGCAAATTATTCACAGTGGTAGACGGAATATGGGACAGAATCTCTTTGCCACCGGTTAAGTCATGAATTTTTCATGGTTTTCCTCCCCATGTAACACACATGCGGGTTAGTTCTCACAAAAAATTCTTCAAGGAAAACTAGTTTGTCCCAATGCTTGATTCAGGACTTTTTTTAATATAACCAACAGCCCACCCAATTTTATGGGTTTACGACTACTAATGTTCAACTCCGTAGCTTTGTAATTTTGAAACCAATCTAGAAGACAAGGGAACTCCAGCATCGAGTTACCGGGAGAAATTTGCCTTCGTGGAGGACTTTTTGATGGAGCTAACCCGCATTTGCGTTACATGGAGAGGAAAACCACGAGAACCCCCCACGGTTAGCCTGACGGCAAGGGTACTATAACCCATGATCCGTCTACCACTGAGGATACTTCACGTCAGCACTGTGGTCGGTACAAGCCGGATGCGGAATTCGTATAGACTGGGATTCGAACCCTGTTCGTCATATGGAAGGTGAACGCTCTATCCCCTGAGCCATCGCGGCTCTTGATCCTGGACTTCCAGTGTCTTCTGGGTTGGGTTCAAAATAAGCTAAGGAGTTGGCATTGACAGGCATAAACTTAGAATTGAGTTGACTGTTTAACGCCGGTTATAAAATATGGTTATAAATATCTATCTCGCCAATAAGGAAGAAAAAAATCAGAAATATTTATTTTTTCCGCCACTTCTTAATAATCCTTTTAATTCTGAAAAAGAACTATTTTTATTTGTTTTTCTTTATTCTCAATATCAAGAATTCAACAGAAATCTCCGATACCATGCAATTACTATGAAATAATTCAAGCAGCATAAATTCCACGGGATGAAAAATGCCGACATCGGCGGTTGCAGCAGGAAGAACCCCCACCGACATCAAAACAGCTCATCATGAGCTGGTATCCTCGACCGAATTTCCTTCCTTTTTTACTTCATAAAAATGACGACAGGGAATAAAAACAAAAAAGTCACTGCCTTCCTACCTAAAGAACACACAGTCTTGGAATGTTTTAATAGATCGTACCCTCGGGAAAACAGCGATGAGAAATTTCAGTAAGTCGTTCTTCAGCGAAGTCACGGCATTATGGAATTTAAATCAATGTGTCTTCCTACCGATTTTCTTGCACACCGGATTGAAATGGTCGACTCGCGTGTTCGCAAAGGACATTTTGCACAGAATAATTCATATATTTTTTTTAAAATTAATAAAGCAATCATAATAATAATAGCAAAAACACCGAAAATTCTAAAAATGCAATCACCGTAGGTCTATAGAATTTTGTTTAAGAAAAATAACGATGTATAATGCTCAGTAATAGAAATGCTCCAGCTTTATGCAATTCAAATCAATGCGTCTTCCTACCGATTTTCTTGCACACCGGATTGAAATTATCGACTCGCGTGTTCGCAAAGGACATTTTGCACAGAATAATTTATTTAAAAAAATTGAACATAGTAATAACAAAAAACGCCGAAAATACTCAAAATGCAATTGTTTATAAGAATCTAAGTTTCGTTACCGAAAATAAGAATACATAGTATATTAAGCACGATGCCAACTAATAGGAATGCTTGCTCATTTTGAAATTCAAATCAATGCGTTTTCAAACCCATTTTCTTGCATGCCCAATCGAATTGATCCGTTATCTTTTTGAGAACATATATATTCTATTATTCTTTAGTATTTCTTGGCAATAGTTCACTTATGCATTCGTACATCATATAATAAACAACATATAAAATAGAACACAAAGATCTTGCCAAAAAACCTGAATTGTTGCCAAAATAATTATAAAGTACTATTTATGACTAGTTTTCGCATACTAGACTTAAATTACTATTTTAAGTTTGCAAATTTCAATTACAGAAGAATAATACATTGCCAATACAGAATAATATAGAACATAGACGATTATCCAATGCATGTAGTCAAATAAAATTCAATGGGAAAAAAAAGTATATAAAATCAATCCAGGGAGAGCAAAATAAATAATCAGTAATATTCCATGAAAATTATACACTAGTCTACAAATATATTAATTTCTGTTAACTAGTATACAAAAATATTCATGTCTGTTTATAAAATTCACTTCTGTTTATTGATTCGTTTCAGAAATTATTTTTGACAAGTACATAGTTTGTAGCCGTTAAAATACACTGGGGTTTAAAAGTTAAATAAATTTCAGATTTAGTTGATTATCTTTAAAAGCAATTCAGCAAATTTTTATAAAATTTGGTAAGAGCAAAGATTGATATAATACAAATAAAATGATCATTAAACTGTTATTATACACAAGCAAGATCGTGCGTAACACAAGAGGGAATGAAAAAGTATGAAATAACGGCCACAAAATTGAATCAAGGGTAAAAAAAATTAATGGGGGGTTTGTTGGTTAATTTTTTAATATTTAAAAACGTCATCCAGTGCTTCATTACCTCGGGTCACAAAAATTTGCAAAAAATGGGAAAAAGGCATTGATTTTAATAATTTTGATCTCGGTGGAAAATGTAGTCAAATTGGCGATTTTTAAAAAGTTAAATAACTTTTAAAATATTCCAGTTATTTGTCCGATATGAAGCTCAGATAATTCTTTATGGCACGATGGCATGGTTTAAAATTATAGCTTTGCTTCAAATGTAAGGCACTTAAATTGTGGCTTTTTTTTTTATTTTCCTTGGAGGATGAACTTCGACAAACCACGAATTAGAAGCAGAGCTCTCGTTCTTTCTTAAGTAACTTTTCTTTCGTGCAATGCGACTGGCTTTGATTGATAATTCGAAACTTATAATTTTATTTTATTCAGATATTAATAACAGACGCTTAAAATTTCAAAAAGGAAAAAAATAGATAGGAATAAACCAATCCGCACTTATATTGAAAAAATGTTTTTTTTTTAAAGTTATTTACTTTATTTAAAAATAAATAGCTATTTTACATTTTACAACGACTGTTGAACTAGATAACTCAGCTTAGTTCTCGTAACTTGCTATAAAATCAAAGAGTCTTGAATGCAAGCACAGATTTCAAATTTGAAGAACTGAAAGTACCCAGTGTTATCCATGAACTAAACACGAGTTATAGATTTTTTTCTCCTTCGAAACTCCCAATATTTTTTCCGCTTTATAAAGCAATTATTTTTACATTGTTGAAGTGATTATTTATACACTTTTCTCGAAGTCTTTATTTTATAAGCTCGCGCTTGACTTGATGGCAAAAGTAAAAAAATGAATAAATAAAAGTTTTTTTAAAAAAAATTGGAGAAAGGTATTAGATGTTGCAATATATAAATCTTAACATTTAATAATTTACTTCTCTTTAGTTACTTCCAAATCGTTCATTTTTTACGATTGATATATATGCCTTAACAAACTCTTATCACCCAAAATTATAATAATTTTATATTTTATAAACAATATATCTATGGGGGTTGGTGAGCAAAGGCAGTCTCCTAACTAAATGATTCAAAAATAAATAAAATAAAACCATTGAAAGTGCAACTATTATTTCCTGGCGGTAATTTCTAATTCTTTAAGCTTTATTATTTTTGTCATACGTTGTAATTAAATGAGAAATAAATATTGTTAGATATAGTGCAATACAATAAATTTAAAATTCCAAATAAGAAAATATATATATATATAAGTATTTTATTAATAATAAAGAAAATTTGGGGGAGCTTATAATTTAACAGATCACTATATCTTATATTTATTAGTTGTTATTTGGAAAGATAACTATTATTAATTATTTTTTTGGTAGATAAATGGTAATAATAATAAAAATCCCGATAGATTTTAACATCAAATAATGTCCAAAACACATTAGAATTAAGTGCAACTTTTTTATTATATATAAATTAATTAAATCAATTTAGGTTGAAACATCTTAGTTACGAGGGCTCCTAGACTGAATTAGCCAACGTCTTCCTAAGTTTTCGATTTATTTCTTAGAAGAATTATGTTTTCGTTTCAAAATATTTGTTAGCGGTTTTAAAGGCAAAACGATTATAAATTTGCAAAAAACTAATATTTTTAAATTCATTTTCTAATGTTTATAAAAATATATTTTACATAGTAGTTGTCATCATGAAGATGATGACAATTTGCTGATGTTACAATGTTACACGAATTGGCAAAGAAAAAACTGTTTTTCATTTGATATTGATAATATTTTCATGACTTATTTACATTAATTTAACAATTTGTATGAGAGAAAATATCGAGATAGTTTTATAAACTCGGAAACTAACTAAAGCCATTTTGTCAGATATTTTATTTGACTGCAGAATTGTACAATCAAATGAATATGATTTAAGGGAGGGGGGGGGAATCTTTTTTTAGTAAGGTATTGTTAAGAACATATCTTTTTTAATGTATATTAATAGTTTTTGATTCTACTATAACTTTTACCCATGAAAATGATGAATAATTAATATTAAATTCTCAACATCCGTAGTTTATAATTTAATAATACATGTTGTAAGTTTGCAATAATGAAGAATACGTATCAATTTGTGTTAATGAGGCGTGCAAGTTTCCAACTTAAATTCCGGTTATAAAAATATAATGATCTTACTTTCTACCACAAATTAAGTTTACTTTATCGAAAGTAAGAAAAACAAAATTTTCCTTAAAAAATGAAACTTAGTTAATGTTACAGACAATTAAAAACTATCAAACCTCGGCGTTCTTTTTTTTTCTGCTCATTTCTTATTGTGCTTGTATTTTACTTTAATTTTCCCTGTTGAAGGTCAAAGAATTTTCTTTTAAGTCTATAATTGGATTCGTGGGTTCGATCCCAGCCGGCCGAAGACTCCCCGTGTAGTAAAAGGTGACTGATGCACATTAAATCGTAGAGTCGCAAAGCCCTACATGTTCCCATAACAAATCAATATCTCTGGGGTACTAATCCTATATATAATTGGATCAGAGCACAGAGCGTTCGCCTTCCAATGAGGTGAACCAGGGTTTGATCCCGGCGATGACTGGTCGATACGAATTCCACATCCGGCTTGCACCGACCACAGTGCTGACGTGAAATATCCTCAGTGGTAGACGGATCATGGATTAGAGTCCCCTTGCCGTCAGGCTAACCGTGCGAGGTTCTCGAGGTCTTCCTCTCCATGTAACGTTAATGCGGGTTAGCTCCATCAAAAAGTCCTCCACAAAGGCAAATTTCTCCCAATATTTGATCCAGAAGTTCCCTTGTCTTCTGGATTTTTTCAAAATTACAAGGATACGGAGTTGAATATTAGTAGTCGTAAACCCATAAAACTGGGTCGGCTGTTCAACGACGGTTATAAAATAAAATATAATTGGATCAAATGTTTTATTGATAATGGGAGAATTTAAATTGTTCTTAAGTCGTAACCTAAAAAAAAAAATTCCATATCTAGTTAAACTTTTGGTTCGAATAACGGAACCTTGAATAAACTGATCTGCCAATTTTGACGAGAAAGTGCGAGCTGTGCTACATAAGGGTTTAGAAGACGTCTGATTTAGAAAAACGCTTGTGGGTATAGCTGCAAATAGACAAGTGTTAGAACTTGGTTTCGTACTGGGAATAAAGCAGTTTAGAAATTGAGATAATGGACGACTAAAGTCATATTTACATTTTGTGACGTAGCAAAGTTAAAATAGCTAAGACGTTTTTAAACATTGTAAAATATTTGCAGCAACTTCGTTCAAAATCTAAACAAATAACGGATTTAAGAGTATTTGCTCGTNCAGACCCCTGGTGACGTAGCAAAGTTAAAATAGCTAAGACGTTTTTAAACATTGTAAAATATTTGCAGCAACTTTGTTCAAAATCTAAACAAATAACGGATTTAAGAGTGTTTGCTCGTTACAAACAAAGTTCGTCACGCAATAGAAACGTTTGAAACTCCTTCCCGGATCATAACAACAACAAAAAAAGTTAAGGCAAACATTTACAGATAAAACGAAACAGTTCAGAAGCTGTGCCCTTTATGCGTCGTCTTTACGTTTACGTTCGCTTAGCAATGCTGTTTTCTGTCTTTGATGGTTTTCAGAGAGATGCTTTGGCAGGAAATTTCACTTTCCAGAAAATTGCCGATTACAAGAGGTCTATGTGGTCGCGCAATGTTGCCATTAAAATGAAACAAAGGCTAACTGCATCGGTGAAAAGCGAACATGGGTCTCCAAGATATTATCCCTATATCTCAAACCAAACCAGTTGCCTCGCTTAAAGACAAGGAGAGATGTGCAGCCGTCATTTAATAAAAATTCTGCCCAGACAATTTGGCTTCCGCTATCATAATGGTCAATTTTTTCGGATATTATAGATAGAGCATATAGCGAATCCCTAGTTCAAATAGTTCATACTTTCATATATAGAGGGAATCAAGACCTCTCAACCCTCCAATATCCGAGAAATAGACTCTTACTATAGCGGTAGTACAATGGTTTTGACAGACTTCTTGTGGAATGGTTGCACACTTTTCCATGTCTAACTAATTATGTCATTAGACAGACCATTACCAATCTAAAAGTATTTCATAACTTTCTTATTTTACATATTTATTAGACTACAGGCAGGTCTAAATTTTCTCTATTAATTTTTGTTCATTTTGGCAAACATTTTTACAATTGCCAAAATGAAAAATAAAAACTTGGACTAGATGTGTGTGGGGTTAATTACTGAGTCTCTGTTTCTGAAGAAGTAAGAGAGGGAAAGAAGAATTCGAAAAAGGAACATAATGAAGAAAATTTTTGAGTCATGAACAAGGTAAATATAACTTCAATATCTTTCAAGGAGAGAAATTAAGAAAATTTTCTCACTGGTCTTGAAGAAAGTAATCAATAATACATCAAACAACCCTTTACATTAATTGGTTGGTGGTCCAGGGAACTCCTGATAATTTTAAGCAACCCTGTTTCTTTTAAGTAAAAAAAAAAAAAAAAATAACAATAATTTTAAAATACTAATAAAACTTTATAGCGTTAAATTTTACTCCATTAATAAATGATGACTTTAGGTTAATTTTAATAGATGTAAAATGTTAAAAACACAAAATTTTCGAATATGAGCATATGCTTTAGTCAGTGATGTTTCGTATGTGTTTTGAATATGTTTCTCAACTTTACAAAAGCAGAATTTCACAAATACTTAAAAATGCTATTTAACATAGCTCTCTCTTAAATTACAAATTGAATGAATGATTTTAACTTTTTAAATTGATTTTAAAATTTTAATTAATTTTTTTCTTACAACAGTTTTGAAAGTTAAATGCTTAGATCGAGATTCATTGCTATACATAATAATATAATTTAAAATTTCTCAATTCGATGTTTTTATTAATTAAGAAAATTTAAATAAGCGGCAACATTTTTAATCAGTTTTAAATGAAGTAAAGGGGGGGGACTGTAGAGAATGGGGGGGATGCATTTTGACATTCTTCTGATATGACTTCTACAAACTTAAGAGTAAGCTAAAACGGGAAACTATTCATAACGCATTTTACAAGATTTACTACCACTTTTAGTTCTTCCATTTCATTTAACGAAACAGAAAATATTATTCAATGCATAATTAATTCACTACTCTGAACTTTAAAACGTTAAATGTTGGTGAATTTCGAACAATTGCAAAACTTAAAGTCACAATAAGTAAAACATTAATTATGCCTTTAGTGACAGCAAATTTACTTTCAGAAATGAAGATTTTTTTTTTTTCAATTTATAAATATTATAAGTTGTGGGTTTTATTATAAGCATTAATAACTTGTGTAGTCAGAAAATAGCTGAGGCCCCGCTGGTCTTAACTTTAAACCTAATTCACATGTTTAATTACATACGATTTTTACTTCATAATAATACTTATATTAAATAAAATACTTATATTACAAAATAATTAATTATAAAATAAGTAAAATATGATATACTAATAAATTTGACCTTATATTTCATTCAATTTTTGTAAACTAATATGTACTAATAATAGACAATTCTTAAGAAAAAACACACAAAAAAATCAGAAATACAGAGCTTTTTCAAAATAAAAACCTTATGATAGGCCATGATTTTAGTTTTTCTAAACAAACCATACTATATACTAAGTCAAACATTGTGAAACTTTATGTCTTTAACAGTAAAGAAGATCCAAATATGTATTAGTGGCAATGGTTATTTAAACTTATTTTAATTTTGTTATATGTATTTAATATTAACTTTTTGGATTTATTTCTATTTTTAAGCTTATACAACACTATTTAATAAATAAAATTATTTACACAGTAAAACTTTAGAAGTTCATGTTTACTAAATGAAAAAACCAAATTTTCCCAGGATTTTTTTCAAATAAAACCCAATTTCCCCCCGTTTTTTTCAATAAAACCCAGGCGGGTTGGGTTTTTTTAAACCCTGGTTGTACACTAGTTTTTAATTATGTTTTCAAAGAGTAGTATTTGTCAATAACCAACTCAAGTTAACTAGTTTTAAGTTAACAAGAAACTAGCGTAGTTTAAAAATTTCTCAAAAGAATGTGTTTACTCTTAATTATTAAATTAACACTAATATTTTATAGATGCCTTTAGAACACTTGACAATAGCAGAAAAATAAAATTAGTGAAAAATATAAGTCCCAGCGTTAATAAAAAAATATTTATTGAAATGATGCGATCAAAAATGGGTTCCTAAATGGTATACCGTGGAACCCTAGCGTTCCGAGAGTAAGCACTTAAATCATTTTTCTAATAACAATATTATGAATAAATTATGAAAGGAACCCGCATTTAAGAAAAACTGCATTAGTTCTTCGCATCAATTCAAAATAAAATTAAAACCATTAATAAAGAAATATTTTTCCTTCCTTTAAGCCCCTATTTAAACCATAATTCGGCTTATTTATTTTATTTAACTACGTCTTTGCTACAAAAACAAATTTAAAACTAAATTAGATACAGCTCCAAGAGTGCAAATTCAACTGCAAGACTAGTAATGAACAAAACAATAAAAAAATTCCATTCCTCCCATTCCTATTTTCAAAACAAAAACTAATCTCAATCCAAAATTAAACTAATCCAAGTAGTCTTTTATTGGTTAACCGATAAGGTTTCTACCGAAAGAAGTTTTATCATTTAGGGTTCAGTGGCCCAAAAAATTCGGAAACTGCAGGTGTAGAGATACAAAACTCACCAATTAAATGTTTCAGCAATTAACTGCAAGAAATCGCTCATCAAAATCATATCTTCAATTTTACAAGCACACGCGGAATCATTTCTTAATTTGCACACACAAAACACAATATATTTATTCCACAGCAAAATCCAGTTATTCCTAATCCAACAGTCATGAATGAACGAGCAAAACTTTTTTTCGAACCAGTCACACTAGCAATTTGTAGTCAATAAACACACAGTGATAACCGATAAGTTAAACACTCCTCGGACAAATGATGAGTGAAACATATCAAAGAAGAAAGTTGGAGCGATATTAAACAATAAAAAAAAAGTGGTATTTAGTTGCGAGCACCCGGATGTTCCGGTTACTTAGCAACCGAAGTTCAACCATCGTTATTCTTTTTATTCTCTTTACCCTAGAGGCGTGCGGACTAGTCGGCGAAGTTCCAAAGTATTTTTATTTCAGTTTCTGTTTTTTTCTACAGAGGAGCAGTGTTTTTCATTCCCTTTCACTTTTCTTTTAATCAGTTATTTGCTAAGCCACTGCTCTAGTGTATAATCTGTTTCATTCTGTAAGATAAGATGTAGATAATTTACATAACTGATTCGATTTTTTTTGGAGATATACAAACTAGAATTAGGATAAAATGAATGCATATTACATAAGAGATCAATATTGCAGATAAATCCTCGATTCTCGTTTTTATTGAGATATAAATTCCTTTTTTTATTTATATTATGAGTGCGCGCTAAAATGTACAGCAGTGCGACTGATTTTTGATCTAATGATCGGATCTTCAAGTTCATGGACTCAATCTTAAAGGTTCGAGGGATTATTATCTCAAATATGTAATTAGTCAGTGCAAACGATATTTTAAGTTACGAAATTAGACACAAAACGTACTTTCTCTGAATAAACTTTTTTTTAGACAGATTCAAATTTCTAACTCCATAAATAGAGAGTAGCCGCAATCTGGGAAATAAGGCTAGAATATTTTGGTCAGGAGACCGGTCCAAGGTTTGGACCACTTAATGTTTTACTTTTCGCGTTTTTCACCATGTTTCGAAAACTTTTTAAACGAATCGAAAATTTTTTTTAACACAATTGTATAAAATTAGCTTATCCAAATATAATAATTTGTAAAAAATAACTTTTCATAAATATTTATTATTTTATTTAATCATACACGAAAATTTTTTGAATTGTAAGGTAGACAATCTTCTACGTCGTTTTAAAGACAAAACAATATATAATGGCAAAACAATATTTGAGCGAAATTGGTCGAACAGTTTTTGCGAAATCAAATTTCAATAAGTTCTCGAGATACGGTGAAATACGCTAAACATTAAGGGGTCCACACTTACCATACCGCTCTCTTAACCAAACTATTTGGACCTTATTATTCAGATTGCGGCATACCGTACCGAGTGACACAAAAATATTAACGATTTAAAAAATCAATTTAAGTAAAATAGATAAAATTGTAGTTGACTGCGTTCTGCTTCGGAAGCTAGCATTTTATCCTCACTAAGTTTCAAATGTGGTTATGAATTTTGTCATCAGATGGCACTGCGTACTAGAAAATATAAAAATATATTTCTGCTGCATTTCAGATCATCATAGATAATATTTTCGCGCAACCTCCAGTTAAATTGGCATCAGACTGCGCCAATTTTTGCTGTACCTGGTGAGTTATTTGGTCCAAATATTGTTTTCTAGTTTTTTTTTTAAATCTAGAAAGGCCATCTGTTGACGAACATAGTAAATAGTTTTGAAAATTGTTAAGGAAAAAAAGCGAAAGCGTAGTGTTCCAAACAAAACGCAGGGAACCGTATCCATCTACTTCCATATTTCTTTAATTAGTTTTTCAAATTAGTCATATTTTTGTGATCTACGATTCAAGTTATAAATTTTAACATAAACTTTGTAAGAAATAGGTAATAATAATAATTTGTAAGAATATTGAAATAATTTCTCTTTTTTGTAAAAAAAATATGAAATTATTTTTACACCAAATCGAGTTTCTGCAAGAACAGAATTATTATTTCCAGGTTAGAAAGTCTTTCTTTTATTCTAAGCAGTTACAAATGACTGAAGGAAACGTTCGATACATTAATAATTCACAATTGGGTGGAAAATATTATACATTAGAGTGTTGCTATAGCAATTCACGGAAGTATTTTATCACGTGACCTGTCCGCAAATTCGAATATTTCTTGTTTTCATTGATTGATGTGCCAAACAAAGATTAAGACTTTACTTTTAAAAATAACTTAAGAGGGGTTTCAAATATTAATCTAAAATTAATGAGGGTGATGAACACCTTAATAAAATTTTTTGTTCTATAAAATTCATAGTGTGACGGTGAAAAAATATTAATTTAGAATAGTACAATACTGAAAATCATTAAAGTACGTTTTATACATTTAAAGTTCTCGTGCACCAGCCTCCCTACTCAAAAAGAAAGGGTAAAAAAAGAATAGAAAGATAATCAGACATAATCATTAATCATAAGTAAACATTATTAAAAGCAAGTGACAAGAAATTCTTAGAATTTCATAAAGCACTTTCGCTTTATACTTTATAATTAAATAAAGGATAATAAATTCATTCGTCGAATAGATTGAAAAATTATGAAAATGAAGAAAGAAAAGGCTTTCTGAGATTATGAACGCGAACTGAACACATGCTTTCAGCAAAAGGAACATTACTTAATTAAGTCTAAAAAATGAATCAATTTAAACGTGAATTTATGCATTGCTGGAAATATTTTACGGATAATAACTGAGTACATGTAATCATTTTTAGAAAACGAAAAATAAAAATGTTAGTGCATGAAGATTTTTATTGTTTCAAAAATTGCAAGAGTATTGTTTTGAAAATTGCTAAAAATATTTAAAACAAAGTAACAACTTCACATTTTTTTTGTTGGAAAATGCAATATTCTGCGAAAGAAATAATTTAATTTCTTTTTAATTAAACGATTTACTGTTTCGGCGATGATTACTTTTTAATAAATCTAAGATAACAAAATTAAATAACTCGTTTTGGAATGCTTTGTAATTTTCTAAAACTAAATATCTTTGAAAGTAAAAAAATAAATAAAGAAGAAAAAGTGGAACACGGTCTGTAATGACAGCTCTTAGTATGTATTTTTAAAATCTTGGACAAAATTTAGTCGAAAAAAAAAAATGGTTGCAAATTAATATTAGAGGGAAAGGGGACAAAAACGCTATTGAGTCACTAAGAGAAAGGGGACAAAAACTTTATTGAGTCACTAAGAGAAAATGGAACTAAAAACCAATTTGATTCCCGAAACTTAGAGGTGTTTTTAATTATCACCTTTAACACTAGATAGCCTAAGGAAGTCATTTTGACTGCTTTTAATTTCAATTCGAAAAATAATGATGTACAAAATGACACAATTTCTTAGAATTTTGTACAACATATAATTTTTTTTGTTAATGTTTACTAATAACTTGTTATATAACTGTAAATAATATAAAAAAATTAATTTTAAACAATTTTTTTTACACGTTATTTATTCTTTTACAATCCAGTCATTTTTACTGCTTTTGTGCAATTATATACTACGTTTCAGTCTTTCTTGTGTTAAATTCCTATTTTTCATCTAGCAATGAAACAGGTTCTGAAGTTTTCATCCCCGTTTTCCTCGGTAGTAATTATTACAACCATCATCATCTTATTTGGTTAAACAGCCCAAGGTGGGCCAAAGCCCTCTGCTGAAGATCCCACAAAGACAGTCTATTTTTTGAGCCTGGACTACCAATCTTTTATTCCAATCACTTTAAAATCCAATTCTGCAGAATCAAGCCATCATTGTTTTGGCCTTTCTTATTTTCGACTAGTTAAGGGTTTTGACACAAAAATTTCCTTTAGTAGATCTTTTTTATGTAGTCTGGAAATATGAACAGCCCAATTCAATCTTTTAATTTTAATACTCTTGATGAAATAGATCGTTATTAATTTCTGAGTTAAAACATCTCCTCCAGAGACGATTTCAAACAAAACGCTAGTAATGGTCGGTCAAAAGTAATTAAGATAGTGTTTTTGTTTTTCTGGCCCTAATGCTAATTTGAAATCCTTAATTTATATATTTTTTTTTCACTTCATATTTGAAAAAGAATTCTAAAAATATAGATTGCGGGTGGTATATATTAGGAGGTATATATATATATTAGTTACGGGTGGTACAGATTCATAAATATATACTATTTTTGACAAAAAAGGGAAGGAAAAAAGAATAGTTAAGGCTTAATCAAACTCTAAAGCAGCGGTTTCCAACTGGCGGCCGCATCCGGCCCTCGAAGCCTTTTTTTGTGGCCCGAGAACTAAAATATATTAGATGTCATTTTTTTGCGGACAATTTTCGTAAAAAATCTATATGGGTTTAAAATACTTGACTCCTTAATAAAAACTTAATTTCTTCGTTTCTGCGAAATTTTACATACCAACACNAATTTCCTTTAAATTTAACGATTTTCAGTTTTGGAGATGATTAGTTTTTAATAAAAAAAATCTTTTTTATTTTTCCAGTGCGCCTGTGTTAACATCCGGCAATTCAGGCATTTACAGGACGATTTTGTTGACCTCTCTTTCAGGGGCACCATATTAAGTGGAGCAACATCGCTCCCACAGTGAGGACAAATAGTACAGAGAAGGAAAGAACATCCATGCCTTGCCCGGGATTCGAACCCAGAACCTTTCTGAAGGACAGTACCCTGCCCCCTACACAGGCCGGTCGGCAGTTTTTAATAAATATAAGACCACAAAATTAAATAACTTATTTTGGAATGCTTTGTATTTTCCTAAAACTAAATATCTTTAAAAGTAAAAAAAAAGTTAGAACACAGTTGGTTTGTAATGACAGCTCTTAGTATGTATTTTTAAAATCATGGACAAAATTCAGGAGGAAAAAAAAATGGTTGCAAATTAATATTTAAGGGAAAAATATCCATCATTTTATTTGGCAAAAACGCTATCAAGTCACTAGGAGGAAATGAGATTAAAAACCTAAAAACCAGTTTGATTCCCTCATAAGACTTACAGGTGTTTTTAATTATCGGCTTTAAATTCCTCTCTCTTTCCTCCAGCAATCAAACAGGTTCTGAAGTTTTCAGCCCCGTCTTCCCCAGTAGAAATTATTACGACCATCATCTTATTTGGCTAAACAGCACGAGGTGGGCCAAAGCCTTCTGCCCAAGATTCCACAAAGACAGCCTACTCAGGACAACCAATTTTTTATTCCAATCACTTTAAAATCCGATTCTGCAGAATCAAGCCATTGTTGTTTTGGCTTTCCTCATTTTCGACTAGTGAAGGGTTTTGACACAGAAATTTCCTTTAGTAGATCTTTTTTTATGTAGTCCAATAGTATGAACAGCCCAATTCAATCTTTTAATTTTAATACTCGCGATGAAATCGATCGTTATTAATTTCTGAGTTAAAACATCTCTGCCAGAGACCATTTCAAACAAAACGATAGTAATGGTCAAAAGTAATTACGATAGCGTTTTTCTTTTTCTGGCCCTAATACTAATTCGAAATCCTTAATTTATATGTATATATATTTTTTACTTCATATTTGAAAAAGAATTCTAAAAATATATATTGCGGGTGGTATATATTAGTTACGGGTGGTGTAGATTCATAAATATATACCATCTTCATCAAGAAAGGGAAGGAAAAACAATTTTTTAAGTAGGGTTAATCAAAACCTAGAGAATAAATATCAATGTGAATCATTATGATAGGATTAAGCGCTAAAATCAAATTAAATGTTGGAAAACAGAATTATTGTAGACGCTTCTAATAGACCTCTTCTCTGAGCAGTAACTTTTGGAACTGAGCAACGGCTAAAAAGTTCGTAACTTATATACAAAAACAATAATTACAATGTGTCAAATGTAAATGATACTACGCAATCTAAGTCAAGAAACCAGTGTAATAAATTAGGTCTGGAAAAAAAAAATCATAAAATAAAGGACGCTAGCGTCCTAATCTGCATATTTAGAGTAAACAGATTTTAGTTTCGAAACTATAATAAGTTTAAATGTATTTTTATCTAATTAAAAAGAAAACAAATCGAAGATAAGCTTCAATAGCAAACAAAATTGAAAATAACTCTTCATTTCTGCTACGTGGTCTATATTTTATGAGCATGCACGTATTGATTTTTCCCCACGCAATTTCTATTTTAGGTTAGAGGAGGGGATCAATTGTGATAGGCGATCAAATTATATGTCGAGACAGTGGCATGTATGTGCCCCAGTGAAAACGAGGCGTTAATTGTCGAACGTTATTTTAATAATACATATCTGGAATTGCTATAAATAATAAAACACTAACCACGCGAAGATAATTGAATCGTATATCACTCGTAAAATGCGAAAACGAAAGTAAAGCGATTAAAATAAATAAATAAAACAGCACAATAATTTTCTTTTTGCACTCGTGACATTTATCAACTCAATTGAAATCAGTGTATTGTAATTAATGAAGTTTGAAACATAAAACTCACTGACATCTAATAATAAGCCACATTTTTAAACGTTATTATTTCTTTGTTGCTCCAAGTTAGTACAGATTTATAAGAAATAAAAATAGATTTAATTAAAATTCTCATCCCAATTCAAAGATAAAACAATTTATCAAAATTTGAATAAAATACCAAAATATATTTTAAATTATCAAGGTTATAAAATTAAGATCTAGAGAGACGAAGGAAAAAAAAAATTAAAAAGCATCATAATTAGAAAAAAGAAAAAAATTAAAAATCAACCTGATTGTGTTCTAATTCTTGTCATACAGTAAAAATAATACACATGGCTTTGGCATCGTATTTTTACAAAACAGCAGAACAAAATGCACACATTGAGTTATCAAAATCAAAATAAGTTAAATGAATAACCAGGGGTCTGTCCAGACATTTTGTGAAAGGTCCGTTTTTCGTGAAATTGTGAAAAAATTACTCACATTCTTTCAACCAGGGTCCGCTTTTATAAATTTGTGCAAATAGGGTCTGTTATTGCAAAAAAGAAACTTTTTCAAGGAGTTTTTAAATTGTAAAGACATACAAGATTATGCTCAACACTGTAAAATTATAATTAAAAAAATTAAATTTTAAAAAATAAACAACAATTGCTGCTTCTAAATTAGAGATGCAACATACAAATATTTGGTATTTAGCCTATACTGCTGAACGCAGAATATTAATTTCGGACGAATAATGGAAGAATCGTCTGCCGAAGACAAAACTTAATTCGTTTACATCCATCTTTCTTGTTTTCTGCCCTGGAAAGGGTTTATTCGATTAACAAAATAATAATGAAGATAAACAAATTTGTGAAGGGTCCGATTAAAAGAAAAATCATTTTGTGAAGGGTCCGTTTTTAAGTTAAAATATTTTGTGAAGGGTCCGTTAACGGACCCAAATTTCTCATAAACAGACCCCTGATAACCATGAAACGATAATAAAGGTATGAAATAAATTGGTCTAGTAACCAGTGGTCAGAAAAACTACAGTATTTTTGTAATTAACTACAACTACTTTTTTTTTTTATAAATATAGTGACTACTTTTAGAAGACAAACTTAGATTGGGAATTTAATTATTTAATTTACGCCCATGTTCAAAACGGTTTTGAGTAAAAAAAAATTCGCTCATTTAAAGGGGAATTAAGAAAATATTTATTCATGTTTTCAGAAGCCATTTTGTTATTTTTATCCATTCTTTACGAATTTGTTCTTTTAACCATCAAAATTTTATGACTTTCTCAATAATAGATAGTTAGTTTGAGAAAATGCTAAGATGGAAGTAATTAGGGAATAAAACTTGCAGGTAGAAATGATCTTGAAACTATTACTTTTATTATTTTCTACCTTGCAACTAATGTAATACATTGTGTACACCGTCTCGCAGGTGGACTCAACATTGGTTAAGTGGTAAAACATGTCTTATATCTGTACAGAATTTTCTAAGGAATGAAAAAATATCGTATAAAATAAACGTTAAGTCACATTCTTTCAACCAGGGTCCACTTTTGTGAACTTGTGCAATTAGGGTCCGTTATTGCAAAAAAAAATTTTCAAGGAGTTTTTAATTCAACTGTAAAGACATACAAGATTATGCTCAACACTGCAAAATTATAATTAAAAAAATTAAATTTTAAAAAATAAACAGCAATTGCTGCTACTATTTTAGAGATGCAACATACAAATATTTGGTATTTAGCCTATACTGCTGAACGCAGAATATTAATTTCGGACAAAACTTAGTTCGTTTGCAATTGTCTTTCTTCCCCCTCACCCCTTTCCTGGGAAGGATTTATTCGATTAACAAAACAATATTGAAGATAAGCAAATTTGTGAAGGGTTCCATTAAAAGATAAATTATTTTGTGAAGGGTCCGGTTTTAAGTTAAAATATTTTGTGAAGGGTCCGTTTTTATGAAAAGATATTTTGTGACGGACCCATATTTCTTCTAAACAAACCCCTGAGACCTGTATAATATACACAAACGCCATTTGAATTTTGCCACCATCGAGGAAAATGTTTTACTATTACTAAAAAATGAAGAAAAAAATAATCCGCTTCTTCAAAGAAAGAATTAACGAATTATTTCCCGAGAAAAAGATTCGTTTTTACGCTTTTTCCTACCGATGCAAACGTGATTTAAAATCACATTCACATGATATAAAATCATAAATTGCGATTCCTATTTAACGCAATTTAAGATCGCACACCGTGTTTTCACGATTTTATATCAAATTATCGCGTTTCGTATTCTGTGACTTAAAAATTTTAAAATTAAACATTAAGATTTGTATTCAGACGATTTAAAAATCAAACATTGAAATTCATATTCACATAATTTAAATAAATAAAATCTTGCATCAATATTTTTACTAAAACGCTGTTAATATTCTTTGGATAAATGTTTTTTACATACACTTTTTTCCAGCCTAAATTTCAGGTATTTTTTTCAATTATTTAAAAAGTGTTTTTTCACATAAAATTTTTTGATTTCTATTTGAAGCATATTTTGTTTTGTTTTTCTTTAGAAAACTCATCCCTGTGAAATGAATCAATATAGAGTTCTTTAAAAACTAAACATTAAAAAAAAAAATCAGCGATTTCCAAACAAATTTCGCGAAAATGAGGTGACGAATAAAGGATTGAAACTAGTAGTTACAAGAGTTAATCAATACAATGCTTAAATAGAGATTTTGAGTTAGCAGAAAGTTTTTCATTTTAGCTAACTCTGCTTTTAACATCGATAATTTCCGACTAAAGTTTTCTTCAATGGCAATTAGCAATGTAGTTGAAAAATTTGAGCAAAAATTATTACAATAATGAATATTAATAACATTCAAAATTTAAACCAAAAAAGATGTACAGGATTTTTTTACGGATTCAAATTATTTGCTTATTAAGACAAGTATTAAATATTTAAACATAAGTTTTAAGACCGCATTAAATATAAAAAGAAAATTTCCCGAAAAATTTGGAGAGCTGGCCGATATGCATTTATGTTTACTTAAAATACAAATTCAGTAAAACTGCTTGTCACTAAATGTCACAAAACACTACCATATAACAAGACTCGTCATCCTTTACAGACTTTGCACACTAAGAATTTTTTAAATGGAGAAAAAAAAAATTCCATTTTTATTCTTATCTCTGATAACAAATATTGTCTTCCAGTTTTTGTTTAAAATAAATAAGACGTTTAAGAACCAATGCTTCTGTCGCCGTAATCGTCGTCGCATACCGAACATATCACGCAACTGGTGATACGCGTGCAATATGTCATTTCATGTGGGTTAGCTTATCTCGAGCTTTGATTTCGAAACAACAATCGAGAAGAATTCCTGGTCTATAAAATAAAATTTATTACTATTTCTACAATGAAACGTCGCGGTTGTTGTCTTTTGAATGTTAAAGAAAAACTCTGAATCAATTTCTTTTGCAAAAGAATGCAAAAAGAATGTTAAAATCAAATCGAGAGTTCAGCTATAAATCAATCAATTACGGTGTATTAGAATACGACAGATCGAGTACCAAAAAAGTTTTCTATTCTATTTGAAAGAACATCGTTTTAAATGTATAATTTTCACAATTATTCTGGAAATCTAATATTTATGGAATCTTTTTTAAGAACACAATATTCTTCGTACTTATTTACTTTAAAATACACTAAAAGTCTTGAAATTTTTTTCATACTCAGCACTTTAAAAAGAAGCTATGATCCGGGTATCTGCTACATTTTTGATTTTCAAATCCAT
Source organism: Parasteatoda tepidariorum (assembly GCF_043381705.1). Classification (NCBI taxonomy): domain Eukaryota; kingdom Metazoa; phylum Arthropoda; class Arachnida; order Araneae; family Theridiidae; genus Parasteatoda; species Parasteatoda tepidariorum. Next base: position 72,820,884 of record NC_092209.1, read on the forward strand.
GACTTTCATTAACTAAATACAGTTAGACATATGTATTTACTTAAACCTGCCTCATTTCTTCTTAAAAGTAAGTGTAATATAAAAAGCGCAAAGTAGAATTTTAAATTGACAAAATATAAATAAGAAATAGAAAAAAAATGTCTTAAATTAGGGAAGTTTAAAAGATAATTCACTCTAGAAATGATGTTCTTTCCTTCATTTTTTGAAAGAACACCATAGTTTTTAAAGAACAGGATAAAAACATTTTATATTTTAATAAAATATATGACTATGAGTGGGGGTTTTGTTACCAATTCTGATATTCCAAACACTGTGAAACTGGGAGGGTAAATTCCATTTTAAAAATTAGATTTTTCTGAAAAATAGTTAAAATTATGAGTCATGACATTTCATGACAAATTTTGTTCAATACCAAAATCCATGACTTTCCAGGTGCGCAGATACACTATATAATGGTGTAACTATATTTTCAGAACCTTTAAATTCTTTTTTTTTGTAATACTGTAATTTAATTAAGATAAGGATTCAACAACAGATCAAATCAGACTACAGAATCAGATTACATGTGTCTTCTTTTCTTGATCATTATTTAATAAATATTTCAATACAAATCAGAAATATCCAATGGGCTTTATATTTTATTCATTTGTTAAATTTTTTTAATGTTAATTCAAAGGAAAAAAAAAAAAATAGGCAAGACACAAGGTGAAAATTGTAGTACAGAGGTGAACATTTCACAAATCATTTTGTTCTGACTACTGAAAAAAAAAATGTTTTTTTTTTTAAACATTAAAAATCATCATTTTTACTACTTTAAATTGAACAAAATTCTTGTATAGTGAAACAAAACAAATGGATGAAACTCTGTTAGTTATTGCATAAACAAAACCTATAAAAATACTAAACTATTTTAAACTCATAAAATGTAATAATAAATACTAAACTATACTAAATCTATAAAATGCAATAATGAAACTATTCGGAAGAATATCTCTTTATAAATTATTGCAATATCATTTTAAGTATTTAAAAATTTATCTTCTGAAGATATGGAGTTTGAAAATGTCATCTAAAACCCGTAACTATACAGTTCCTATCTCACTGGAAAATCTAATATTTTATTAATAACGACCAATGAAATGCAAATATAACACCGTAGCGCAGCACTGCAATGCAAAAATAAACCGCTCTCGGTAGATTTCGAAAAAATTACTATTTCCCTTCTATTGCTAATACTATAAATGCTGAAATAGGATTTTAAAAATCTGATAAAACAAAGTTTAATTTTGAATAAAAAAAAAAAAAAGTCTTTAGTAATAAGTAGCTTATCATACAAAGCCAAACATATAAAAATCTTAATTTTGAATTCTTTGTCCCTTAAGTTGGTTTTTCTATTGAAATGCAAAGCTGGCTTGACTAATATGATAATAATAATAATATTTTTAAAAAAATTGAAACTTAGTACGAAGCACTTCAGTACTGAAACATTACTAAAAGTAAGCCAACTCAAAATAGTCAATTCCAGCAGATCAATTAATTTTTGTTGAATCTTTCAGTTCTGTTAAGCAGTGATTTTCAACCAGATTTGCTTGGAGGATCTGCAAATTTAGCAATTTGGACTATTGGCATAATATTTAGATAAACAAAATTGAGGAACTTAATAAATTTTTTGGGCAATTTGTTTCAAATCATTCACATGTTATCTACAATTAAAAATATTTTGAGCCTAAAACTACTGAAATATAATTAAAATTTATATTAATTCTAGTATGGATATTAATCGGTAAAGAGAAACAATGTAGTAGTTATTTCATACTTATAGTACTAGTTATAAAAAGAATTTTTTTCTGATGAATAAAAAATTAAAGTTCGATTATCACACTATATAACTGCAGGAGTTATGTAGAAGGGGAGGAAAAGCATGACATTGAACTGTAGCTTCACTTTTAATTGAAATTTTCAACCCGAGCACTACATTTCCCATAAAATTAATTCCTTAAAAATACAATAATATAAACACTTAAAATAATTTAGCTTCATTTTTATAAGCTTAATTAAAAATGAGTAATATAAAACATATATTAATTCTAGTATGGTTATTTTTAGTGAATATTTAATTTAAGAAATGTTAGGTAATCAAATATTTGCAATTCTGTAAGCCTTTAATGGTCTGTTATTTCTTCTGAGAAATAAAATACATCGAAAATTACTGAGAAAATATGTTTCTTTCCATTAACACAACATAATGTTCCATGAGCATACATTCACACTTGAAGGTGTGGCCAAAGTGATGAATTAGCTATTATTCGTAATAGCTGGTTTAAATATTAGTATACTTATTAATGTTTGGCCACAGCGGCATTCTTATGACAATCATTGATTCCCGATCAAGCAGATTTTAAAAATTTGAAATTTTGAAACTACAAATGAACAATTAGTTTTTAAACTACAAATAATGGAAATTATGAATTGAAATGTGGACTTTCAATGAAACCATAGCCATTCTCAAATAAAAACTAAAATACAATAATTCAAATAGTTTCCATACTTGATTGAAGGAATTTTTTTTTCTTACTAACTATTAACAATGTAAGCAAACTTAATTATACCTTAAATACATATAATTTCGTAAAATCCAAAAGAAATTATTATTGAACTTTAAAAAAATTCATAAATACCCAGGGTATTTAACCATAGTTACATGGATATCTAATCAAACAACATGGTACAAAAAACATGGGTATTTTAATCTATAGTTGGCAGGAATTGCTAGAAATTATTGTTTTTTATACCCCAACTCACTTTGCTACTTTTTTAAAATGTGGCATACAACAATGTCAAAAAAAGCAATTAAACAGATAATTTATAGGTATATTATCAATCAATTGTAATCATTAAACTAAAGGCTTACGTCTATTCCTACTAAAAGGTCCACTTAATACAATTCAACAACAATTTAAAGAGTACATAAAGGTGTTCTGGTATGGCAGTGTTTCCCAAACTTATGCCTTTTGTGTACCCTTTCTAAATTTTTCGTAACGCTGTGTACCACTAATAAAAAATGAATTTATTTTTTACTATAAAAAAATTGCACAAAAGTTAAAAACACAACTGGCTGTTGACGTCACTAATTATTAACTGTTAATTCTGCAAAAAATAGCCAATAAAAAGTACGTAATTGTAAACCTTTGCTTTTAAATAAAAATTTTTGAAACTTTCGTTTGTTGCAAGATATTTCGCTTAGGAATGCGTACCCCCGCTAAACTGTTCCCGTACCCCTGGCGGTACGCGTACCACACTTTGGGAAACACTGTGGTATGGTAATCTAAATCTAGTAAAAAACTAGCTTTTTCTGAGTAACTTTTATATGCTATAATATATTCACCTGAATAAATGTTTTTTCCCCCTCAAATTCTTGAAATTTTAGTTGTTTATATATTTCAGAATTATTAAATTTACATTGAAACATAAATATATAAATAAAAAAAATCACGCTAATTATTTATTTTTATAAATGCAATGCATTTAGATTATTATATGTCAGAGACAAACAAAACAAAAAATTAGAAACACAGACCAACAAAAATATAAAAAACAGTACTTCCACAATTTATATGAAAACAATAATGTAAATATATTACATTAATAGAAAAAAAATGAGGGACAAACAACATAAGAATGTGCAATCAAACAATGAATAGAACATCTCAATAATTAGCATGAGAAGTTGAAAATGCATGAACTGAGAACGTTACCAATAGGTTACAACATACAAGCAATGTTTCCTATATTAATATAAATAGCAATGAGAGACAGACAACAAAAAAATTATGATCTAGCCATCAATAAAACGTCATAAGAATTTATATCACAAATTAAATTATATTATAATAATTATTGTTTTAAAATATATTTTTTTTACTGAAATAAATGTTAGAAGGGAGAATTAAGGAGATGACAAAAGTAAGCCACTTGCAACGTAATTCTCCATTTTGATTTAACTCCGGTTCCATAAGCAACTAACATTAGAATATTCATTAAACAACCTGTTTGGGGAATTTTATAAGTTTTTTTTTATTTGTTATATAAAATCATTAAAAGTGCCTCAAAGAATTAAAAAAAAAAACGTAAGCAGAATGTTTTTAAAATCCTTTAAATTCAAGTTAAATAAAAAATATTAAAGGAAATAACATACTTTCATTAAATACTTATGAAAAAATGGAAGCATATGTAAATGACAAGATTCATAGAACAACACACATTGCAACTCCATGTGATACCAAATGCAGAGCAATCACGATATTTATTCTTCCGAAGCAAGTAATTTTTAATGCAGTTAAATCCCAAGTAAATATTCAAGACAACCCACAATATTAGAAGATTATCAATAAAGTACTTCAATTAAAGAGAGTGTAAAAAAAAAAAATAACTAAATTTTTCTACCGAGTGTCAAATCAAAAGTAACTACAGCGAAAGAATTTGAAGTGGGCGAATTAAGTAAAGAAGAAAAATAATCGGTTTTCATTATACATATAAAGAAAGTTTATAAAAATATTCTACTTAAAATTTCTATCATCTTCTTAGAATGTTATTATACAACTTTACGGGTTTATGAACATCGTTTATTTACATTTTGTATCGAAAGTAGTAGCAGTAAAACCGGCTGAATTAAAGGTTATGTTAACATAATCATGAGATATAATCATGCAACAGCATTGGCGTATGTTAATAGATAATTCTAATTCATATTCTTACTTTGAAATTACATAATTATGATTAAATAACTTACTTATTAAATCCTATCCATATAACGTATGCGTCTGACTAAAATATGTATATTTTCATTGGCAGTGTCTATTGCACCGACTATCGGTAAGATAGCCTCAGAGCTATCGCGCCGACGTTGACAACAGCGCCACTTTACAGAAACTAATTCATCGGTACAATAGCTATAAGTTATGCTTTTCTACCTGTGTATGTGAAATTGGTAATGGGTTGTCATTGTTTGATGGGTTGTCATTGTTTCACCAACAACAAAAAATTTAAAAATAAAAGAACATTATTTCTTTTTTCCTTAAAGCGTATAAAATTTTTCATAGAATTTTTAAAAACTAAATTATTTATTAACATTATATTGGATTTATTTAAATATATTAATTGTTTCTTTCGACTAATTTATATTTTAATTAATAATTTAAATAAAGTTTTTACTAAAGTACAAATAAAGGTGTCTTTTCCTACTTTTNCTTTTTCAAATTCATGAATGGCTATTTGTTATTCTTCATATGAAGAAAATCAAGATGATACAAAAATTGTAGCTGCCTTGACTACGATAAACAGAGCTAAATTATTTTTGAAAAAAAAATCGGAGAGTCACGTGGACAGATACGCTCTATGATTGGTTAAAAATTTGATCGGTAAGATAGCAAAATGAATATTACTGCGCCGATAATCGGTGCAATAGACACTCCGATTTTCATTTTTATCAAACAGCGGTCACCGTTAAACAGTTATAGAAATATAAAAATAAATTATTTCCTTCACCAATGTTTTCTTTTTAATGAAAAATTCACTTAAATCATTTTAAAAAAATGGAAGTAAATGGTAAAATCAACGAAAAATCAAACAGAAACTTGAAAAATTAGAAATTTAAAGCATGCACTTCTTAAAAAAACATAACTTCTACTTCCACTATATTAAACTGTCGACAAAATGTAAATAAAGGTAAGATGTTTTGGTTTTCATATTTAAAGAAAGCTTAATTTTTAAAAAAAAAGAAAATTAGGACAAACGGCTGAAAAAATCTGATGTGTTGAAAACTTTTCTAAGTTTATTTTAACTATCCTTTTTGTGAAATACTTGTTGTAATTAAGATTACGTATGACACGTCTTTGCCACCTGGAATGACAAAATAAACATTTACTCTATTGACATTGCCTATGCTAAGATGCCTGATCGTTCTGTCGAGTGTTTTCCGGAAGATAATGGCTGAGTTTAGTACTCTAACTTCATTTTATTTAAATAAGTACCTTAGTACTTTATAATGTTTAGCCGATTCACAAATGCGTTATATAGTGCGGTGGATGCCTTGGCACCGCCGCACTTATTACATGAAGACTTCGTTTGGCACTGGAAATCTATAACAAGATTCTATACTGGAAAAAGTGCATCGAATTCAGTGCCGATTGAATCAACTTCCATACCTGCTCATTTAAAAGAAATGCTTTCAATCCTTGAACAAGAAGAAAAAGAAATAGAGCTGGGAAATATCGGACCTTGTATGGAATACATGATGCAACATAAACTCCTGGATACCATGTGCGTGCTGGCAACATCTGATTCACCTCCTGGTATGAAGCAATGCATGTTTGCGTTTATCACAAAATCGCTTAACATAATACAACAGTCATTAATACCTCATGTGAGCATATGTGTTCCTATTCAGACTTTTATAAAACTTTGTGGTGAGGTGGTTGCCAGTCCTACTGAAACGGAAGAAATGGAATTCTTGTCTTCAATTTGTAATATTATTCAGGAAAACCCACATATGTACAATAGCTTTTTTTTAGGGGACACCGGGCCTGCGTCACGTAGAAACTCGTCCGTCTCTTCCTCCTCTAGTGATAGTAAAGAAGAAAAAAACGAATATGTCTTGATAGCTTCTCTGTTAAAACTTTACGGAAGTCCAGATAACAATATCTCCAACAAAGCAAAGGAATGCATTAAAACTTTATGCTCAGGTGCTAATGATACAATATCATTTTCTATCGTTCAATCAACCAGTCTTAGTCGTGTGCTTTGTTCCAGTATGATAGCGTTTTACAAAAATATGCCCGTCACCATCAAAATTCAAGACCTTGAAAATCCTATTTTTGAAGAAGAAGAAGGTGTTAAAATATCTCCAGACATGCGCAAATATTTGTGCTACTTGCAGCATCTAAATTTCATCGATACTGTTTGTGAAACGGCACATCCTTTGATAAGTGACGATATTTGCACGCACTTTAAAACCGAATTTCTCGATAGTTGCATCTATCCTTCCATTATAGAAAATGAAAACATTGATAATTTGTTATATGTTACTACCCTGGTTTCTTGTTCTATCAGAGCAATTAAAAGTCCTAAACTTATTGATTCATTTGCTAGACATTTACTCGATGACGATATTATACAGGATGTTGATTTAGCTGAAAGTTACAAATTGACGTTAAAGGATATTCTGATCGAAAGATGCAACAATTGCAAAGCGGATGTTGCCCTAGCCATTTGTACTTTACAACTTTTTGAAGAACTGTTGATTAAACCCACCCAATTCATCCTTAACAACCTAGTGTTGAAATATATAACAAGTCGGGGATATTACGACCACACGGCTTCTGATAGCTGGTTTCAATTTTCAGATGACGATGCTTGTAGCAGATATAGTGATGATGTTTCTGAAGAATCAGGCCCGTCATCTAAATTATACGTTAATAGAATTATCGAAGCTTTTATAGCCTTATTACCCGATGATATAAAATCTTGTGAGTCCGATGAAGAATCTGGTTATGAGACGTACATCAAAGAGGCTCACAATAGATTCATACAGTGCCTTATTGTGTGTGAAAATTTTGATTGGCCAGCAAATTTTCCAGAAAAAGAGGAAAACCATAATGGTACGGAGGACGATTCCAGTTCTGAGTCGCAACCAGAAGCAGATTCTGCTCGGTGGAATTTTTATGAAGGACCTTTTTTAAGAATGATTTTCGACAAACTGGAACAAATGTTGTCCCAGCCTTATGAGATTAATTTGCAACTGACTGCGATTGTTTCCCGTTTGGCACTATTTGCAAACCCTCATATACATGAATATTTTTTAAACCCGCTGATTCCTTATGTTCCTGGTGTTCGAACTCTCTTTACTGTGTTGTTTAAACTGTCTGAAGATATTCAGAAGGACGTGTCAAGTATTGGAGGCTTTAAAACAAAATTAAAATTGACTCGTAATGCATTATTAAGTGATGGTAATGAATATGCGACTTTTGAGGAATCAAATGTGTTGGAGGCTTTAATAGTATTTGAAGAATTCTGCAAAGAACTAGCTGCCATAACTTTTGTTAAATATCATGCTGTGTAACACATTGTAACTTTCTAATTTTGAAACATATTATGATTTAAATTTTAATGATTATTTAAACAATGATTTTAGTGGTTAAGGCTAATTTCAAAAGGCTTAGTACAGTCGAACCTGTTTATCTTGAATCTCACGGGAAAGGCAAAAAATTTGAGGTAAAGGTTTTTTTTTTTTTTAAGTTATACAGGTACTTAAAAAAAAAATTAAATTTAATTAAGAAATTTTATTAAAAGTGCTTCAATTGTTTTTAGGAGAAAAATAGAGGCATTTCTTTAAATTAATTATACCACATACATTTATTTACATAAAATTTTTTTAGCATACATTTCACACTGAAAAAAAATTTTCAAGGATTTTTTACGTTTAACCTTATTTGTTTCGATTATTCTTTTAAGGTTAGAAAGAGCGCAAATCCCTCATAGCCAACATTTTCCTGGGATTCAAGAATAGTTTATTAGAATTCTACAGGTTTTCTACCTCTTTTGCATTCACTTTTGGTTCATCAATGATCTTCAGCTTCTTCCTCTACATCTGATATTCCTTTAACATCTATGATTTCCGCATCTGTCAATGTTGCCAGGCAGTTGTCCACTTGTAAACATCATCAAAATTAATGTCAACATTAAATCCGGATTTTATTGCATTCCATTCAGGCAAATCTGGCTCTGCATTTTCAGCATCAACAGCTTCTTCTTTACTGATGTCTTCAAACTCATGTTCATCATCTTCACAGCTATTCTTAAAACCAGCTTTTTAATACCATTTTGAATAGTTTTTAGATGTACATTTCACCAGGCAAAACAGCAATTCTGATAGCATCTAAGATCTTTATTTTTGGAAGAGAACTTTTTTCATGGATGGCATCAACAAGTTTGCTTACCAACTGTTTTCTATAGTTCACTTTAAAACTCTTAATTATCCTTTGATGCAATGCTTGCAATTTTGAGGGGAAAATGAATTTCTATTCTTAGCTTTCCTGTCTATGTTTAAAAGCTAACTTCTGGTGGTCACTACTCATTAACCCCTCACTTACTGCCAGAATCATTGTATTCCTTTCTAATTAAGAAAGTGCAGGAATAGTGATTGAAATTCCAAAAAACACCCCCATCTTCGAATCTGTTCATTCCTATCTGAACCGTTCACACCCATCTGTACATCCCTACTTCCTGTGGGTTCACGAAATTCATCTCTGTCTGCAAGTTCTACTGATAAAGAAAGTTTTGACATTTGTGCTCTATTATTAGAAATTCGAGAAACATAGATTTTGAAGGAAAAAAATTTCCACACAAAAATGGAACTGATTTTAGACAGTAAATGTAGGAAATTTTGAAATGTAGAGGTTCGAGATAAACAGGTTCAACTGTATATAAAATATTAATATTTGTAAGGTTTAAAGAATACAAGACAAAATATTTTTGATAGCAATTTTTTAATGCAGTAATATCTCTGAGTAAGACTTAATGTATCCTATTAAAATTTAATTAAATAAATCCTAATTGACCTTAGGGTAGTAAGTTCAAGCTTTTATACTACAACTTTTGTTCACACCAGTTAATTTTTATTCAAAAAGCTGTTTTAAACTATTTATTAAATTTTGCGTTTTTAAACTAAACCAATATCTTAAATATTTTTTTTTCCATCCAGGGCACCTATTTCTATTGAACTGAATTATATGATTTTTTTTTATGGTGTGGTTTTCATTTTTCTTTGTAATTTGATTTTCACTTTAGAGAGACCACTCTGCAGAGTTCAGGGAAATATTGTCAAATAATCTACTGTTCTGAAGAAATTTTACCAATTTCTCTCTGTTGCTGAGAAATTTAAAAAAGGATAAAATTCTTTAATTTTTACTAATGAACTTGCACTTTTCTTGGAAGACATTTCTCTCAATTCTATAGAGTGTTTCCTTAGTTTGCGTGTAAAACGAGCCTTGCATGCATTTTTTGAAATTCTGCTGTCTGTTAAAAAAACCAATTTATCATAATATTTAACTTTTTTTAGAAATATTTAAATTTTTTATTTATCTGAAATTATATAAACAGGCTATATGTTAATATGTATACAACCTGCAACTCTTAAATACTTTGTGCAGCCTTCCCTTTCAAACCAAATAATATATTTAAAAAAAAAAAAAATTTAAAATGGTAAAGAAAATNTAAAATTTAATTTTTTTTAGAAATATTTAAATTTTTTATTTATCTGAAATTATATAAACAGTACTATACATACTATACTGTTAATATGTACACAACCTGCAACTCTTAAATACTTTGTGCAGCCTTCCCTTTCAAACCAAATAATATATTTAAAAAAAAAAAATTTAATTTGGTAAAGAAAATTTTTATAACTAATTCTTCAAACTAATTTAAATATTTTTTTTAAAAAAAAATAGAAATTATTAAAAGTCTTAAAATGCAAAGATCAAATTTGACCACTGATAAATAGAAATCTTACTCATGATTTTTTTAAGCGAAGCATGTTTAAAACACTTTTAGTTTAAGGGCATATCTTAAAATTAAAGATGTGAGCTGTTTATACATGATAGGGAATAATAAAATTATTTTTCAATAAAAAAAGTTAAACACTTACTATGTTTTTTTTTTTTATTTCTCTTTATCTTTGTTGTTAAACAGACAACTGTGCAAAATAGTTTATTTTTTATTTTGAAAGAACTATAAAAATACAATTCATTATAGTTTTTGTTGTTATTTAATGTAATAACTGAATTTATCAAGCCATTGAAAGTTGATTTATTTCTTTCAGTGGTTATTCTCTAAAATAAGTTGTGTATAGCCAAGTTAAAATATGTTATTTGAAGCACATTTGTTTGAAAACATAAATTATGTTTATTATAGCATAATTATTTGTATTAAGTCTTGTATTTCTAATGTAAATTAATTGATATCTAGTCTTTATTTATTTCCTTGTAAAATACATTTAAAATTTTTAGAAAAATGCTTTGTTGAATTGCATTTAGCTTTATTTGGGCATTGTTAACAATTATTTATTATAAGAGTATGGCATACTGAATATTAATGTGATCGAATAAATATTTACTTTTGCATGTGATTGAAATGTTTTTTTTTTTTTTTCAATGTAAAATTATTTTAAATACAGTGAAACTTCAATGACTCTAAACATCAAAGGGAAGCCAAAAATACTTTCAGTTATTGAAAATTGAATAAAATATATCATCTTTAGGTTTTTTATAACACCTTGGTCTATAGGCTGAAGTTTTTATATCAAGTTGGGTGGATAATGGATTGCAAATTTTGAGTCAGTTTAGAATGGGCTAGACCAGTGTCTCCCAAAGTGTGATACACGTACCCTCAGGGGTACAGGAACAGTTTAGCGGGGGCACGCGTTCTTATGCGAAATATCTTGCAACAAACAAAAATTTCACAAAATTTTATTCAAAAACAAAGCTAGCCATGAAAATTTACGATTACATATTTTTCTATTGGCTATTTTTTGCACAGTTAATAATTAGTGGTAGCAACAGCCAGTTGTGATTTTTAACTTTTGTGCAATTTTTTATAGTAAAAAATACATTCATTTGTTTAATAGTGGTACAGAGCATTAACGAAAAATTTAGGAAGGGTACACAAAAGTCATAAGTTTAGGAAAGACTGGGCAAGATAGTTATGTCAATGAATAATAAATTATTTTTTGGTCAAGTTTTGATAGCCATTCTTCAAAAATCGTATTTGTCATCCATTTTATTAAGGTTTAGTAAAATTTAAATCAATATTAAATTTATACAGCTGTGCGAAAACTCTTATCAAAAGGCTAGTAAACCAAACAGCTATCGAACTTTAGTAGAAACCAGAATTTTCAAATGAACTGAAGCATGATACATAAGGGCAAACTTATAACAATCTTAAAAAGCAGAAAGCTATGCATTTCTGCTACCATTCTGATGGTAGCTGAAGCAAAGCATCAGCTACCATTTCTGAGATCTCAAATAAAAATATTATCCATCCGTATCTGTGAAACCAAAATTGTGTTCATACTATAAAACATTATGCAATTGCAATCTTTCAATTGAACACTTTTTTTATTTGGTTGTAACACTCTGTTGTCAAGAGTTGAAAAAAATATTAAAAAACCAAGCAGTCTACAATTATTAAAAAATTATCATGTATGAAGACGTACAATAATCACGGAACTTTATTTATGAAGATAAAATATAAGGTTTGGGAAATTTTAATGATGCATTAAGATATACTAAGAACATTACCAGATTTGAAAATTATCAATTTCCTGCATTTTGCTAAGAAAAACCAAATAAATATATTTCAAAATTACAAGTAAATACAATCTAATAATGTTTTCAAAATAAAAACCACTTGCAGCAACAACATTGCAGTCCAAGAACAGAAGATATTTTAGTTTATTAGTACTTGTGAAGAAACTAGGTGAAAAGATTTATGGAATTTCTTATCAGTACATTTTTATCAATTTCAGTTTTCCTTTAAAATTGAATATTCAAATCTTAAGTTATTTTTGGGACACCTGGTACCTTATATATACATAAAGGAAAATAACCACTATCAAAATATTCCTAAAATAAAATTTTAATTATTTAATGACTACCAAAACTCTAGAGTAATTTACACAAATATACTATAAAAAATAATTATTTGCACAAGCTAATTTTTAAAATACTGACTATATGAATGACTATTAAGAACTTTTTCTTTTATTTAAGAAAAAAACATGTATATCCAGTTAATAAAATTAAAATTATAAAAAAAAATTTCATGTCTAAAAAATATTTAAGATAAATATGAGCTCAAACTGAACAAATCCATCATATGGCAAAAAAAAAGAGATAATGAGTAATAAATCAAACAAGTAAATATTTATTGACAAATAACATTTACATAATTTGTAAACAACAGTTCGTAAAATTATAATAAAAAAATAATGATTACACATACTATAATGCAAAATAATAAAATAAAGCATTCAATAGTAGATACATAGCAAAGAAAAGATCAAACAAAAAAAATAATGCAATTTGTGCAACTTAAGGATGTGAGTAACTTTAAATAATCTTACAAGTATATTTATAATTACATGCATTATATTAAAAAAAGAATAAAAATACAGCAAAAATTCAAAATATTTTAGAATTAAAATCTGAAAATAACTATTTCATAAGTCGTATTTGTGACATTGCAAAACAGTCTAAAACATCTATACAATTTGCTTATACTTAAAAAGCATTACCTTGCTTCATTTAAGAACACAAAACATCTCATACACTGGGACGATACTTTAAACTTTCAAACAATATAAATTCACATAAATAATGAAATCTAATTAACAACAAATATTAAAACTTTAAGAGTTTTGGGGCTCTTCCTTAGGTTTAAAAAACTAAGTTCAAACAAAAACTTTCCACAGATGACTTATATTTATTTCATAAATTATCTTTAATGACAAGTAAATAAATAAAAAAAAAACGATAAGGTACATGAAAAAATTGACTTAAATGTGCTATAACATATGCACAATATTAATGCAAATGTATAATTTCAATCTTAAACAGTCTTTTTCTAAGGAAAAATCTTTCATGAATAAGTAAATAAATAAAAAACGATAAGGTACATGAAAAAAAATTGATTTAAATGTGCTAGAACATACGCACAATATTAAAGTAGATGTCTAATTTCAATCTTAAACAGTCTTTTTCTTTGGAAATAAAATTTTTTTGAATGAAGTGTTCAAATGCAAACTTAATTTAATAACGAAGCACTATACAAAAATTTATATATTCTTTAGAAAAGTATTAATAAATTTAATATAATTGATTCATATAATTTATTTATATAGTTAAATTATTAATTGATTTAGATATGTATTAATTGATTTAAAAAAATTACCATTTCAAAAATTCTTATTTCTTTTTGTTTTGTTTTTGGTAAAGCTGAAAGATGTTTTATAGTTTATTAAGGTTTGTTTAGTTTATAACAGAGATTCTTAAAATGTGGTCAATGGACACCAGGGATCAGCTTAGTCAATACAACACACTTATATAAACAGGCTTTCTTGATGCAGCTAGATATAAAATCAAATTATAGAAACAAATTCAATGTGGAAGTAAATTAAGATTTTCTAACATAGAGATCAAAAGTTCTACTATGGTCTCAATAAAAAAGATGAACAATCCATCTTTTTCTAAGTATAATTTTTTTACAGAAAACATTAAAAGAACCATTTTGAAACTGTTTTATACTATTGTTTTTTTTTCATTTATTTTTAAAAAGTGAGGGTTTATTTATTTATTTTTTTTTAAAATTACTTAGTATAACATAATGCATTTCAGATTAGTAAGCCAGTCTCATAAACAAAGTAAAATGCTGTAATTGGAATAGGATTTGTAAAACAAAATGAGGTCAGCAAATTACAGATCTTGGTTTAAAGTTCTTATAAAACTGTATGATGCAGTAGGTACTGGAAAATACTGTTTCTCCAACTAAATAAAATGTAATCAGCATATTGATATAATATATTAAAATTTGTCTTTTATAAATAATTTTTATCACTAAATGATAAATTTTTCTTCTTTAGTATACATTATATTGCAGAATAAATTCTGCAATTCAACATTTCTGTCTTAAAATTGTTAATGTAAAAGCTTTACTGTATCAACAGCATTAACATACATTACTTAAAAGAAATTGGTCCACAGTTGAGATTTCATTTTAAATATTTCATTCAATATATCTCATTTACACTTGAGAATCTGCATTGTTTGCATAAATAAATTATTTAAATAAGAAATAATTTTATAATTTAAGTAATGTATATTAGCATCATCTAAACGTATAATAAACTTTGAAAAAAAAATGCATTTGTTATTTGAAACCTATTTTTGCAAGCACTAATATAAGTAACAACTATCATGAAATAAGATTCAGAACAAAAATAATATTTTTCAGTGTCATTATTAGAATTAAATTGAAAATTTATAATTTTCATACTCTTCTGGTTTAATATACAATCTAATTTTAATCTTATTATCCATAATAAATGCTAATAACTATGGAAAATAACAAATATAGCATAAATTTGAATGTGATCAAAATATAAATACTATGCTGAAGATATGTTAGTCATTTATGATTTTAAATATTATAGACAGTAAGTAATTTTTAAACTAAATAATTAAGAATAAGGAACACAACACCAATAAGGCATTTTATTTAATCCAAAGGAATTGAATGCTGCCAAAAAAATCTTTAATATTTGAATATAAATATCTAGTTTAAGAGCAAGTATACATGCATCTTAATTTCAAGGTAAAAAGTATTCTCTTCAAAATAGGATTCTTTTATTAAACTTAAAAATATTATAAATGGACAGCTGATTTGAAATGTGTTTACCTCTGAATTAATTTTTTTTAAATCAAGAATACTGTTGATACTAATTTATTTTAAACAAAATTGTGTGACAATTAAATTAAGTTTGCTATAATTAGTATTTTAAGCAATATTTCTCATTTCAGAAATAAAATTAAAGAAATCTGATTTAGTAAGCAGTAGTTACTAAATAAAATAAATTTGTTCTTTTTTTTGTGAAAAAAGGTTTTATGACATTCATAAATCGTTACTCCAATTTCTGTCTAAACATTTAATTTCAAACATACAATATTTTCATTTATTTATTTAATTTGGAAAATTTTTTTAATCCAGTGTAATTTTATAAATTGAAGTGCTATTTCATTAACTTTTTAAAATCTTTAAAACCATATGTAGATTTGTAGGAATTAATTTTTTTTAATAAAAAAAAAGATTATAACAGTGATGATTTAAAAACACTCTCATTTAGATTTTCAATTACCAAATAATTCAATTAAAACCTTAAGCATTATCTTGGCAAAGCTGTAAAAGAAATGACTATACACATCAAAATGAAGAGATTTTCATCAGTAAGTATAAATCATTCAAAATTTAAGAAACTTCCACAATATTTTATCATACAAAAAAGATTTCATGAAATTCACATTATACACTAAACATCTGATATAACAGTTCAAAAGTATGAGATTTAGTTTCTCAAATTATTATTACCTAATATATTTAAAATTAAATAAAACACAGTCGAACCCTGCTATAATGAAACTAGAAAATAGTGAACACTCGGTTGTAATTAACTTTTTTAGAAGTTCCATCTGAACTCTAGTTTAACAAACATTATTTTAATAATTAAATTAAACATTATTAAATTTTATTTAATTATTAATTAATTAAATTTTATTTCCTCAGTATTTTTTCCCTTTTCATTTCTCCAACTTTTAATTTCCAGGAGTTGTGATTGCAACTCACAGCATTTTTTTTCTTACAATGTATCAAATCTCACTATTGCAAGTTCCGCGCTTTCAAACTATGGCAGACAATCCTCTCACATTTCTTTTCCACACACATATTGACGGACAAGAAATTTCATTAACTTATATCTCAGAAATAAAATCGGCATTAAATATTCTGATTTTTTTTTCATGCAAAAACTAAGGACTAGAAATACTGGGTTCCAGTAATTGTTTAAACTAAAATTGGTGGACTCTTCTTAAAATCAAACTGTAGTTAATCAAAAATCACTAATTCATTCCATAGAATGTAAAAATTAATTAGTTAATCAGCTAAGATATCATAAAAAAATTATGAACTGTCACAATTTCCAACAATATTATTGCCATATGCATACTTGCCAACATTGGAGAAATAAAATAACGGAGATTTAACCAGCAGAATTTTTTAGGCTATGAGTGAAGCTTTGATACATCATGCATAATTATGTAAGTCGAAAAGAGAAATTCAAAATAATATATACATTTACCTAAGTAACAATTATGTTTATAAAGGATAATCTAAAGAAGAATTTTTTAAACCATTATTAATAAATACTTAAACTATAAACACTTAACATACTGCAGTACTGACAATAACACCATCTGTTGAGAAATAAGAGAGGTATTTTTGCCATCAATGGGTAATTTAAGAAACAAAATTTTTTTCCACAAATACAGATAAATTTGAGAATATATGGATAAACAGGAGATAGTCATAAAATACAGGAGTCTTTGTTAAAAAACAGGAGACTTGGCAGGTATGCATATGCTAAAAGAATATTTTTTCAAAGAATTTTTATATAGTGAACTATCGTTTATAGTGGACTTATTACTAGATTAGCAAACATTTCACTATAAGGGTGTTCGACTGTATTAATTAAAAACATGTCGTGTTCTATAGTGGAGAGCAGGAAACTAAAAAATATTCAACAATGCTGGTAAGCAACATTCCATAAATCTGAAAGGATTATCACAATTTTATGGAAGTTTATCATGCACACAATTGCATTCTTGAGAACTGAAATAGTAATAAATTAACTACCAACGCAATGAATTTAAGTTGCAACAGTAGGAGATGGAAACATCATGGAACATTTCATTCTGGTTCGGAAGCCTATTCACAAAATGAAATGTGAAACATTCTCATTCTATAAATATAGAATCAACTTCACAAACATTGTATTATTTTTTTTTACTATAAAATTGTGTAAAACAATTTTTTTAAATTTTAATAAATCAGTTACTGAATTTAAACTTTTGCCCAGCTCTTGCATGAGGAGCAACATTACTGAAACCGGGCGTTCGGTTTGGCGGAAAACCAGGTGTTCGGTTCGGCTGAACTTCTGCAGTTATTTTGAATAACTGAATGTTCATGTGATTGCATATTTGGTTACACACAATAGTGCAGTAATGAAGCAAGTCTGCAACTGAATACACCTGAAAAAGAAAAACAATATTTTATTTCAAGCATATATATATATAAATATATATATATAAATAGCACAACAAAGACAAAAAAAGAAAAGAGAGAGAAAAAGAAAGTCATTAAGTATTATTTTTTTTAAAGTATTCCTCACACTATCGTATTGGTATATTTTGCTTTTACTACATTGATACAATATTAGAAAGCACTCCTTTTGCGGATATAATTGTGTGAGTTGATGAAGAAATTATATCTTTTTTTGGATTTGTTTTCCAGATTTTTAAAAAGATTTTTTTAAAATTTTTTTAGATAAATAAAAAATTTTTTTTAAAAATAATTTAATTTTAATGGTTTTTCTTCTTCTCTTTTCATTAGTCTTTATTATTTTCCATGTTTTCTCATTACATATATATACAGGGATGAGATTAGCCAAAAAGCTGTTGGCTAATCTCAAAGGGTTGCGCTTGCGTAAAGCAAGCGCAACCCTTTAAGTTTAAGGTAATAAATAATGTGTTGACATACAATTGTGTACTAATCTATCATTATATAAATGATTACATTGATACTTAACATTTTTTAGTGAAAATAAAAATTACCACCTGAAAAAATAAATCTGGAAATTATATTTTCCCCCAGTTCACATAAGAGACAATTATTACTTGAAAAACTACCTGGTTTAGCAAATTAAAACTACTGAGAATATACATTAATATTTCATTTCTTTTAATAAATACTGTAATGTGATTTATAGCAAATATATCAGTAATAATCAGTAATCTTTTTCCCCAAAAACAAATTAAATTAAATCTCTTTTTAAGTTATTGCTTTTGTTCGCTATATCTTTTATGTTTTCTACATTTAGTCGTTAGTCCATCTTCAAACATCTTGTGACAAATCCTATTTTTTCTTCTTTGCAAGCACAGAATGTAAGTTTTGAATATATTCCCTTCCAGTTTCTCTGATGTTGTAACACTTACATATACTAATAATCGTCCTTAGAAAAACAGTCACCTTTATAGTAACTAATTTNCTTTTACTACATTGATACAATATTAGAAAGCACTCCTTTTGCGGATATATTTGTGGATATAATCATGTGAGCTGAAAAGATATCTTTTAATTTTTTTGTTTTCTGGCTTTTAAATTTATATACATATTTACATATTTTTAGATATTTTTTAACAATATTTCATTTTAATAATTTTTCTTCATCTCTTTTTCTTAATCTTGATTATTTTACATGCTTCCTCTATATTCTCTCTCTCTCTCTCTATATATATATATATTTACAGATTAATGAAAAAAGGGGAAAAAAGAAAATTAATAATAAAAATAACAAAAACTGGAAGAAGAAAAAAATCCGATAGAAAGGAAAGAATTCTTTTAGAATAAAAGAATTCCATCCAGAAGAATTTATATCCAGAAAATAAAAGATATAATTCAAAAGATATTATCTTTTCATATCCGCGGATATAATCGTGTGGGCTGATGAAGAGATTATATCTTTTATTTTCCTTATATCTTTTATATATGATTTAAGATTCGTTATATCTTTTATATGTGAAAGATTTTGGATATGAAAAGATTATATCTTTTGCTGATGAAAGATATAATCTTTTCATCAGCAAAAAGATATAATTCAAAAGATATAATCTTTTCATATCCGCGGATATAATCGTGTGGGCTGATGAAAAAGTTATATCTTTTCTTTTCTGGATTTTTTAAAATAATTCTTTCCTTCTTATTGGATTTTTTTTTATTCAGTTTTTTTTATTTTTATTATTAATTTTCTTTTTCCCCCTTTTTCATTAATCTGTAATTTTCCTTTGTATTATCTTCATTTTGAACTTATTTTATGAGTCCTATTTACTTGCAGCTTATGTGCAATAAATGAAACTTATTGTTTTTCTTAATTTTCTTCGTGATTGCCGTTTTGTTGTTTCCATTCAACGATCAAAAATTGAAAAATGGATAGTGTTTGTCAAAGAGGCTCAAATTACCAAATGGTCAGTCAGGTATACGAAAACACTGATACCTATGTGGATAACCTCGGAGAAAGTCATGTCCACATATAATTTGCAAAGATCTCTTTGAACTGAGAATATGGCTGGATCAGATTTTTTCGAAAGCATTCATACTTTGGCAATTTTTAACATAGTTGTTTGTTGTGCTCAGAATGAAAATTTGATATTCAAATAGAGCAAAAAAAGGCAGAGGAAGTCAACATCCCTTGGTCAACTCTCTCATTACCAGGTAAATCAGATTGGCAGAGAGCCTACTTACTTTTATAAATTCTAATTACCACAAAAATGCATCCACCTTTGAATCTCAAATCATCTTTTAAATATGAAACTGTACTTAAGTTCACCTAGTACACATTTGACACATGGCACTATAGTTTGAACATTTTAAACTATAAATTTTAATAGATTTGAAAAAAAAAGAATAAAAAATAATTATGATGATATTGAAGCACAGAGATTCAATTATTTTAGAGCACAGAGATTTATTTTAATGAGACCTGTAGCATACATTTTATTTCCCAAGAAGAAAATAGGCCTGGCATGATATCTTAAATTAAATTACAATATTAGAGAATGAATTATAAAGACAAAGTATTATTATTTTTTTTTAGATTACTGAAACTATTATTAGGACCTACAAAGCAGTAATCTTTTAAATAGTTTAGTTAATTTTAAATAATCCATATGGATTTTGTTAAAAATACTGCCAGAGCAGTAACTCTGACACACAACCATCAGGAAATACAAATAATGAATTTTACATAAAAGATAGTCTGGCGTAAATACGGGCTAAAAACATTATGAATACACTAGGGGTGGAGAACACGCGACCTGCCAACTATTGATTTGAGGCCCGCGAAAGCTTCTCAACACAATTTTCTTGAAGAAAAAAAAAATTTCAACAATTTCAAATCCTAAATTTGATTAGACTTTTTGATGCGCTCAATTTACAAAGATTCTATTGTAAATCTATGTTGTTTCTCAATCACTTTTTCAACAGTTATAGATACAAAATTCCATAGAAAATGGTCATTCATACGAATTTTAATACAATATTACGATGCACAAGTTTCGAATTTGAGTAATAACTTTTTGACTCGCATTATTTTGCCGATTTTATTATGAATCCAAGTAAAATTTCAAATGTTTTCTGGCATTTATAAATGCCAATTTCCATGTGATTTTTATAAAATTCCAATACTTTATTACAATATTATGAATCGCGAGTTATAAATTGCGCATTTAATTGATCACTCTTTGACATGCTTCATATTTGCCAATTTTATGATAAATCTAATGATTTTTTTTAAACGCAGTTATTGCTACATTTTTGCATGTGATTTTAAAAATCCCTTATTTTCACTACAATATTATTACGACACACGAGATTCAAATCGCACATTTAACTAATCACTTTTGAAGCGCTTTGTTTTTCCGATTTCATAGTAAATCCAAGTTATTAGTTAATCATTTTCTTGACAGTTTTCGCGATGCGTTCGCAAGGGGCTAAAAAATTTCTCAATTTTATTTTAAATCACAATTAATAATTTTAATACACTAATTTGGAATAGATTCATTTAAAAAGTAATCTAAAACAAGATACCTAAGTCTTTAATTTCATAAATGTTAAACAAGAACTTGAATATTACAATTTAAAAAAAATGAAATGTATAATGACTTACCAAACAAAGCCACAAGATGATATATTCATTTATAAAGGTATTAAAATATTGGTTCATGAACAACATTCCAGGACCAATAAGGATGGAGTCAAAGTAATCCAGCTCACTTCTAGTCATATGAGCAACCTAAGAATTGTATCATTAATAATGAATAAAATTGCCATAATGAAAAATTATAAACAATGAATGAGCCACTTAAAAGCCATGGCAATAAAAAAGTAAAGCTTTCTATCAACAGCCAATTGTTGTCCAAGGGATCATAGAAGTTTGGAAGTTAAGACTCCACAATTTTGAGACCAACAGTATGAGGGTGATAATGCAACCATTGCACATTAGCTGCTTTTAAACCTTAGACTGAATTATAATCATT
The DNA here is from genome assembly GCF_043381705.1 of Parasteatoda tepidariorum. NCBI lineage: Eukaryota > Metazoa > Arthropoda > Arachnida > Araneae > Theridiidae > Parasteatoda > Parasteatoda tepidariorum. The sequence continues at coordinate 72,842,855 of NC_092209.1, forward strand.
AATTTAAATGCAGGCAGGACTGCGGGGCCAGATTTCTAGTTTTTTACCATGATAGATGAGTGCCTTATCTCCTTTGCCATTGGGGCTTTAATAATACCAATAAAAATATGCAAAAATTTAGAAATACAGTAAGACCCTGCTTAAAATGTGTAGAATATGTTCCATCAAAGTAGAGCGTAATGCGAAACAGCGCTAAACGAGGCTATCTTAGCATGTAAATAATGGGGTTAGGGGAAGATGGATAGAAAATTGGTTAGGTATTAAATTTAATAATTATGTTTTTTTTTAAATAAAAATAAAACCAAACATTTATTTCTTACAAAATTAAAAACAATATAAACGAATATACGTACTTATAAAAACAAATGAAATTCTAAGTCAGTCAGATCATTCAGTCTATTTTGTGTTTCCAATTTACTGCCTTTTTGTCAAGAAGGCATCTAATGTAATTTGTGTTTTCCTTTTGAGTTCTGTTAGAAGTTGTTGATAAGTGGATAAAGCATCTATAACACTCCGTCTAGCTTCTGAACTCCTGTCAAAATTTGGATCATTTTCAACAAATTGGTCCATAATACCAGTTATAGTGGTCAAACTCCTCTTTACAAACGCCATCGAAAATTCTGTTTGCTCTTCTTCGAAATCACTACTATCAATATTTTTGTTTTCTTCTTGCTCAGTTAATTCCTTGAGCTCATCATTAGAAAGACTAGCTGCTGTTTTTTGAACTATTTCTTCTATGTCTTCCACATTTACCTCATCTAAACCAGTTTGTTTTGCTAATTCCACTATTTCTTCCGCTATTTCATCCATATGTACATATTTGGGGGAGTCCCTGAGCACAATTTTGGGGAATTCCCGGGTTGAAATAAAAGAGTGCTAAACCGAAACAGCGCTAAACGAAACAGCGTTAAGCGGGGTCTTACTGTGAGAGTAAAATCATACTACAAATTTAAGACAAACTTTATTTTAAATGCAGGTACATATCAATTGAATATTATTATTTATATATAATATGGGCAAAGTAATTGAAACAATTCTATAGTAATTCATTTTCTCATATTTCTCAAGAAATAGTTAGAGAATTATTTTATAACTTCAGAAGTGTTTAGATAATGCTATTTCTCATATATATCAGTTAAATTTAAAGCTTTTAGATGTTTCAGGGACTGATAATAAATTAAGAAAAAAAATTTGAAATTGCGAGCAAACGAAATGCGTCTAAACTTATGCGCACTTATAAAGCCTGTTTCTCCACTGGCTCAGCCTACACACACGTGTACACTTATGTATTTCATGTACAAGATTTGTATTTATGTCTAAAAGCAGTGGTTTCACATTCAGTTCAGTTCTTTTCATGAAATTCAAAATACATGCAAATTCTCTTAATTTATATTACCAGTGTATGTAACCAAATAAGATTCAGAACAATATTATGAAGAAAAAAACATTTAAGTGTTTCCTATGCATGCACAGTAAAAAGGATTAATTTAAATGCTCATATCTTGCATAATTTTTAACAATTTATTTTATTCAAATTGTGTTTAATTTTATTGAATATTTGTAGAGTTATAGTTAGAAGAACCTTAAGTGTTAAAAAAAATAAATTATTAAATTGTATATGAAATAAGAGAAAAGAAGTTATATTAGAAATGTTTTCCAAATTTTATTTTGCTGAAAAAACAATTATATTAACCTCTTCAAGGACAATTTTGTTTTAAGTTGGAAAAAAAATATTTGACTTTTTTTTCTATACAATTTATTTATTTTATATTAAAGAAATTTAAAATGCAAAACAATAATAATTTATAGAACAAATTCATGACCTATTTATGAATACTGAGCGTTAATGGTAATTCATGAGTAAGATAGTTTCATATATTCCGGACACAATGGTTCTTCACATTTTTCAGCAATGTAACAAATTGTAAAAAGTATTAAAATGAATGCATTTCGTTGCATGCTTACACAAAATGTTATATTATAATTACGAATGTATTTAAAACAGGAACCACCTTGAATATGTCATTTCTTATTAAAAAAAACTAACAAATATTAACAATTTGTTCACATAATCCAACAATGTCTCTGTGAAAAATTACTTCACACTTATTTTACATCTTTAACAACTGTACATCAAAATAATAGTGTTATTATTGCAGCCAGGTTATAATTGCATTGCTTCTTGAGGAATTCCTCAATTAGATTTTTTTAAATTTATGACACTAATCATTACAATAAAAAAACAAAAGGTTCACAGAGGTGGTTAACGTCCTGAATAGGTTGATATTCTACATAATTAAAAATATTTGAATAATTAAAACTGCTCAATCATGAAGAACCTGTCACTCTTTAAAATCAGTTGATTCGCTTCTAAAATAGTATATTAATTAATATATAACACAGCAAAATCAGTTACATACTAAAAAAATTTTTTTACAGTTTTAAAGTAAGTGTATTAACTTCATAACTTGTGTGCTGGAGTTAATTCAAGCGTGCTAAACAGACCAAACTGCGCACACTCAAAATAATTCGAGCGGCGTTGTATTTTATGCTGCTATAATTTTTCACACTCGAATATAATCGAGAATTGAAAATAACAATGTGTTTTTTAATATAAAAAGTGCTTTTTTACACAAAAAATTGATTTTTTTTGGCAAGTTTTTTTCAAAAAATCTATGCATTAAGGGGTTAAACAAAGGTCAACTGTAGTACTGCTTAGTCTTATAATTTGGAATTTGTAAGCAGAAAACATTTCATTTTTTTACTTTTTAATAAGTAATTATTTTTTAAAAACTTACTCCAGTTTGATAAGTAATTTTTTTTAAATTTTACATCAATTTTTTGGCAATTAATTAAGATAGTACAAAAACTAGAATCGATTCCACATATATAGAGTAAAATAAAGAAAAAATTTTTGAAATAAATAAAAGAAAAGATTTAAAAAAGAACAATAAATATCTTACCACTAATTTGTTTGTAACTTTAGCAGCTACTATGCCAAATGCTAATATATAAAGACAAGGATGGTTTTCATAGATGTTTTCTGTTGATTTTTTGTAAATTGTAAATGCAAGAATTGTTACAATTCCAATTGGTATAGATGGTGAAAGAACACTAGTACCCTGAAAAAAAAGCTAATTCTCATGAAAATTCATTCACAAAATAATGTATCTATCAAACATTTGAAAAACAAGCACTATCAAACCTTAATATTATTTTCTCACAACTAAATACAGTGAAAAAATTTATGAAATATACAATATTCAAAGCTTCTTAGTGATGAGAAAGCTCAATATATATAACTTCATTAGCATATAAATTGTTTCATTTAAACTTTCCTTAAACAATTTATTCTGCTCATTCTAATAATATATCAAAACTTAAAAATAACAAAATTTTTTTCCCTTGATTATCAAAAGAAAAGAAAAAGCAACTTTAAAAATCTGTGTTCTATACTTTTTTTTTTTCACCACAGAAAATAAACATTTTCTATTTAAGATTATACAGTGTAAAGTCGCGTATCCGGAATCGGTTGGACTTCCAGAAGTCCGTATAATACATTTTTCCGTATAATTGACCCCCAAGGTAAACAAAGCTTAAAATGATCTAATATACAATCTGAGTCTAAGAAGCAAAACATAAATAAACATTATTTTTAAGGGGAATATTGTTTTAGTATTATAATATCTAATCAATCAAACATAAAATATGTATTAGAAAAAAAATATTATTGCTAAAAATATAGAAAACGAAAAAATTTGACAGTTATGAAAATATTAATCCGCCATTTTGAGCTAGAACGATTCAAGCAAAAAGGGGAAATTCACTTCATTCTGGAACAAAGCTTAAAATGATCTAAATCTAAGAAGCAAAAATAAATAAACATTATTTTTAAGGGGAATAATGTTCTAGTATTAGATTATCCAATCAATCAAATATGAAATATTAGGAAAAAAAATTTTTGCTTAAAATATAGATAACGAAAAAAAAAAATTGACAGTTGTGAAAGTAATAATCCGCCATTTTTAACTAGAATGATTCAAGCAAGAAAGGGAAATTCCCGTCATTCATTAAGGTGGGTAGGTGGAGGAGAAAAATTCATTTCCTCCTTATTTGTGAAAGAAAATAAGTGTAGAGAGGAGATCATTTAAGTTGAGGGTGGGGAAGTGACAAATTATTGTTTTCTCTCCAATCATTGGCTATCAATCAAGCATAAAGGCGGGGTACGCTGATGGGGTTCTCTTTATTTTTTCTTGTATGACTGAAAGAATNCAAGGACTACTGGGTAGAATCAATTGAAGTTTTCACAAGCAAGGCTTGCTATATCAGCTGTGAAAAAATATAAATAAATCCCCTGTTAGGAAAAGACTAAAATACTTCCCAAACAACCCAGTAGTAAATGACAATGGTAATAAAGCATACACAAAATAACAAGAAAAAATTATTACAAGACTCAGACAGTTACCAGACAGTTGCATAAAAAAATGTTTTGAACCCAATTTATGGACCTATATAGCATAATATATGGGCTCTAAATTTAAGGTGTCTGTCAGTGAGAGACCACTAAAAATAGACTGAGACTATCGTGAAATAATTATCAATGGTCCCCAGCAACTGATCACCATCAATCAAATGTGAAGAGATAATATACTAATTTGGTTTTCTACTTTTTAGTTTGGTGTTTTTGTCTCTGTTTAATTTACAAAATAGCCTATTTGGTCATAATTGTAAATATTACACATGCACGAAAAGCTTTCAACCAATTTCCCTTTTCTATAGTTTTTTTAATTAATTTTAATGTTTAACATAATGATCTACTAACGATAAATATCTACATGTCAACAGTTCATAAAACATAATAAAATTTTGATTCATATAAGGCTTCCATTTGAATTTTCATTTACATTATTAACAGAAATGTAAGAGCACAGTATTATTAAACTTATTTTATTTCATAAACGTTCAAGTACTTTTTAAAAAATCTAGTAGACACAAGCAATTGAATCATTTAAAATGAAAAGATAAATTTCTCAATATAAAAAAATAATAAAAGTACATAAAGTGTAAAGGTAAAATGGTTGAGCTACATTAAAAAAGCACATATTTATCGTGATAAAATAATAGTAATTGATTTGTTTTTAAGTTGATAAATTGAATTGCTATTTCACTTTCAGTAAAAACAATGGTTCCTTCAAGCAGTTTCTTTTCGTGAAAATTTATTTATTTGCAAAGAAAAAGGTTCCTTTTCTTGTGTATAAGTAAACTTATAAATGTTCAAAAACATTAATTAAACGGCCATCTAGTTATAACAAATATAAAACAGAGGGCAGGAATAAAATATCAGTTTCCTGAATTGATAATTTTGAAACAATTATCTTTAACAAAATTTATAATTAATTTTTATGATACAATCACAAGTGAAAGCTTAAAAAATTCATCAACTACGCATAAAGATACTAATATTAAACTCCCTTGCAAATTATTATTTTTTTGATTCACAAATAATTAAAATAACTAAAGAACTTTACAAAATCTTTTAACGTTAACATGGAGAGATCAATAATAAATTATTAATTTTTGTTAATTCAACTAAGATCATTAAATTCATGCTGTAGAAATTTGAACTTCATGTAATTATTCACATAATCAATACATTACAACAGGTAAAAAGTTTTTATGTCAAACTATTGTTCTGTTATATCACAAAAAAATATACTTTTAGCAAATAAATATCTCTCTGAAAACTGTTGAAGTGCTATGGAATTCCAAAATTTTTAAACATTATCAGAAATACATAAAAAAAAATTACAATATACAAGTTATCCATGCCAGCCAACAATCAGAATCTTTCAAGGTTAATTCTGGTGTTAGACAGGGTTGTGTACTTTCTCCAACAATCTCTTCAATTGCTATTGATTGAATTATAAAGAGAGTATCGGAAAATAAAAGGTGTATAAGATGGAACCTTGCTGAATATCTCTCTGATCCTGTAGACCCCCGGTCCGTGGGTCAAATGGTACCGTGCCGCCCATTTCATTGAAACTAAATTTAAATTCCTAGGTTTATACCCAAAATTAAAAATATCTGTGTTCTATCAAAAAATTTTTTATTTAAAAAAAAGGGGTCCCCGAAGGTAGTGACATAAATGTTTTAATGTTTGTAATGTATCATTGTCTCTGATTACCCCCAAGTGGAACAGTCTCATTGCAAAGAAACAAGCTCAGGGTTCTCATTGATTTAATGTTCGAGTAAGTTAAAATGTTAAATCCCTTTATAATTATTTTTTGGTATAACTACATTTTATTTTGAAGGCATGTTTAAATACAGTTAAATTAAAATTAATAAATCAAAATAATCTAAAATAAAAGCAATCAGCCCCCTCCAGCAGGCCACGGTAAAATTATCAAACGTTGACAGGTCCACGGTGATAAAAAGGTTGGGGAACACTGCTGTAGACGACTTATATTTTATGACCAATACAGGCAAACAAACAGAAACATTTTAAACGTAGAGGCAAAGAAAATGGGGCTTATCAGCCAAACTAAAGCTAAAATTTTGAAAATGAATCCTAAACAATAAAATGACATATTCTTAGGAAATAATAAACTAGAGGAAGTAAGTAGTTTTACATATCTTGGAAGTATAATCATCAATAAAGAAAGAACTGATGAAGATATACTAAATAGATTAAACAAAACCAAAGCAGTTACGCTCTTCTTAATAAGTTCTGGAAAAACAAAAATATAACAAATTCAACAAAAATTTGAATTTTCAATATTAATGTTAAATCTGTCCTACTATATGGATATAAGACATTGACATGGCACTACATCAAAAATTAAACATGAAAAAACTTCTAAACAACTTTTTAAGAAGAATCTTTCGTATCAAGTAGTTCCATAAAATTTGTAATGTAGAAATCCTTCAAAAAGCAAAACAGAAGCTGATTGTTCGGGAAATTAGAAAACATAAATGGAAATGAATTGGTCATGTTCTATGTAAACCTAAAAAATTTAAAGTAAAAAGGTTTTTGATTGGAACCCTAAGGGCAATAGAAAAAGAGGAAGACCTAAAACTACTTGGCGCAGGACGATTGTAAACGAATTGAAAACAATAGGAAAGACATGGAGAGAGGCAAAATATCTGGCCACAAATAGAATGAGAGGGAAAGTTATGATAGAAGCCCTATGCTCCAATTAGGAGCGAAAAGGAATATGCATGTATGTATTTGATGACCTACTTTCTTACTTTAAGATGGAAAAAAATAGCCCAAAAGTATTTAAAATTAATGCTTAACATATAATTATTCAGAAAATTTTTTTAAATAGTTTTCTGAATGAAAATGAATAAAAAAAAAAAAAAATACATACAGCAACAGTTGATCCATTTTTTCCAACACCACCTTTACAAACAACAGCAACATGATAATAACACAAAGAACAAGTAACACCAAGAGCCAGTAATATTGGCAGTACACGAAGTTCGATGTTTAGAAATGGAACCTAAAAAAATAAAACAAGATAAGGAGATTAATAAGTCGAAAATTATAATACTAGTAATTTTAAGAGAATTATTAACATTGAAACTAAGAATTAAATTAAGAGATGCATCAAGAGCATTATTAGGACTTGCAGATACCAAATGTAGGCGGGTAAAACTGTGTAATGTAGTACATGAATAAAAACTGGAGTATTTAGATCTACCTATAATATTATAAATAGTCAAAAAGGCCTTATTTTTAATAGCAGATGTCTACATAATTTTATTATAATTTCATTTTTTAACAACACTTGACTCGTTCTATGTATTTACATCTACTAAAGATGACTTTTTATTTTTGAGGGTTGAGACCACATTGCTCAATATAGATTGGAATTATAGTTATAGGTTTGAATTTTCTTCTGTGACACTGATCTTAATCAACTGACCTTGAATTTTGGGAAGCATTTCACACTTTCAAAAACTATAATACAATGGCCTTTATCAAAACCATAATGGCAATAAAATAAGTGTAATAAATTTAAAATATTATGAATACATTGTAAAATCTTAGCATTTAGAAAGTACTCATATATTTCCAAACATCAAAATAAATAAAAAATTATATTTTTTTAAATTTAACACATTTTTAAAAGGTATTATTTCTTTTTCTTAACTCACTTAAAAAAAATAGTTAATTAGTATACTAACATACAATAGAAAAATCATAAAATCTATTGTAAAATATAAAAATCATAAAATCTAATTTTACATAATATCTGACATTTTTGTATAAATAACAGAATCTAAAAAATGTCTTTTTCAAAAACTAATTTTTTTAAAAAGTTTTTTGAAATTCTATTCTAGCATTGAGAGCATTAGTAAGGTAAAGAAAATAGATTTCAAGCTATTTTTCTCAATATCTATTATGAAACACTTACGCTGTTTTTTCAATTGTATGGCAGTATACAAGCAAAAGTTTAAAGCAATATTTCACAAATATTTGTTGTAATATATTTAAGAATTATTTGTAATACATACAAATTTTATTAGGAAAAAAAAAACTGCATTAAAATTTTCAATATAAACATAATTCTTAAAATCTTTCAATTTGTCAGCAAAATATGCTTCTCAGTACAACTTCTGCAAATTATTTCACTGCATTTATAATAAAATAAAAAAAGATAAGTATGACTTACCTTGTTCATCCATATATCTGTTCCAAAGAAGGCAGATATTATATGCACAAATATAATGCTGACCTGACACTCAGTTACATCAAATCTAAAATGTGTAATGAACTTTTAGAGATCCACTTTTATAATAAACAACATAACAAATAAACAACATAACAAATTACAAAATTTGACCAAAATCAGTCAAATTGTTTTTACTGAATTAAATTTTAAAATTTTTTAAAAATTCAAATTCTCTGGAACTATTCAAACGATTTCGCTTAGATTTTGTATTTTGCTATGTAAAATTACATTGTTCAAAACGATAACAAANAAAATGAACAAATTGAATTGTAAGCTATAAAAGTTTTGTTATCATTTTGAACAATGTAATTTTACATAGCAAAATACAAAATCTAAGCGAAATCGTTTGAATAGTTCCAGAGAATTCGAATTTTTAAAAAATTTTAAAATTTAATTCCAGAAAAACAATTTGACTGATTTTGGTCAAATTTTGTAATTTGTTATGTAAAATTACATTCGTTAAAATGATGTAAGAAATTTTATGCCTTACAATTTTATTTCTTCACTATTATTAAATAAAATAGGAAAAAATATGTAAAACTTACTTAATTTATTCTTTGCATAGAATTAACTTTGGATAAATAAACTTTATACCTGCGTGTAAACATTTTTTAACTCACTTAAAAAGCTCTCAAGTTACAGGAAAAAATGTAAAAAAGTAAAATTAACATGAAGGGATCCAAACTTTGTATTGCTCTCCTCATCAAACTATTAGAATCATATTTCCCAGATTGTGGATATTTTGGATCTCAGAAATTCAAGGATGTCGAAAAAAGATGCTTATTTCGAGAAAGTATATTGTGTCTTAATTTCGTGACTTAAAATATCATCTTCACTAATTAATTTGCATATTTGAGGTAACTTCCTTGAACCATTAAGATTGAGTCATACAATGTGAAGATCGGATCATTAGATCAAAAGTAAATCAGGGTGGTTCGTTTATTTGCTTGTGCACTGCACAATATTGAGCATGACATATAGCACATAACAGAATTTACAATAACTTTGTTGAAAAAGTGAACAATCCCCATAACTTTTGGAAAAACCAGCTTCTTCCCTTAACCATATAAATTTACTTACACATTATTAAAAACTCAGCTAAAATCTGTATTAACCAAAGATATATTATGTGGCTTTCAGGAGAACACCTACAAATATCAGTCTTGCATGGTGGTGGTTACTATGGTTACCAGGATAAATCACTTCGGAAAAGGGTTAAAAGTGAATGATTTTGCCATGGTCTTGGCACATGTCGACATGAGAATCTTTGCTTTACGACCAATCGACTACTTAATTCCTCCAAAGCACCCCCATGAGAAATGTGCTTTTTATTGTTATCATAGCAGCAGATAAACTTCAGACTTTTAGTCTAGAGTTCTTCTCCAAGCCCAATGGTGGATAATGCAATCTAGTAGTTTTTTGTTTACTTCAAATATTTTGGTTAAAGTTATTTATCTTATTTTTAAAATAAAAATCTTTGTTAATATATAAAGAGAGTAGTTATAATGAAATAAAAATAAAATTACTCACTTTCCGAATTTTAATGATCCAGTAATATATGTCTGCCAATGGGCACAATAAAATAAGCTAATAGCAATGAAACATTGAAAAAACATCCAATTGGAATATGCTCCTAGTTTTACCGCAATACATATTCCCAATGATACAAAAACTGTAAATTGAAATACACATATATTAGTTCGACAAAACTAATACACAAATTAGTTTATCAAAATTAGGAAATATAAAATATATCATTTCTATATCCTGAGATTTTACTAAAAGAGACTTGAAAACATGCTCTTATTACAACACTTTTATTACCATGTTTTATATTTCAAGAAAACATAAAAAATTAAGTTTACACATAATTATTTAATTATTTATTATATTTTATGACACAAAAGCATAGTTCTTGACAAGAAAACAGAATAAAGTAATTTAAAAATAAAATATTACAAGGTGCGTAGCCAAATTTTTCAGCAAAAAATAAGCATCTTTTAAGTACTTTTCAAGCACTAAAAAAATATTTTTAAGCATTTTAGAAAAATATTATAATTGGGTTATGCGCACTAATAATTTTTTCCCTTTATATTGTTGAAAGTTCTTCATCTATATGTTAACAAAATGCAAAATAGTTTTCTAAGTTACATGTTTATGAAAAAATAACTAGTTTCTGACAAAGAATTCACTGCGTGATTATATTAGCCACCATAAAAATAATTTATGCACAATTTAAAATACATTCAATATTGAGTGAATCATTCAATTTTCAATTTGATTTATAACTACTTTACACAATCATGTAAAAAAATTATTCCAAATTATAAATAATTAATTTAACAATTATTTAAAAAGATTTTCTCTCTTGCAAAATGCAGCAGAGGTGCTCATGAGAAAGCATGAATCCGTCCCACGGAATCCAGCTCAGTATTCGAACCTGCAAAGTATTTCATAAAATGATTGGCGCTTCCATATGCTACAGACCAATGGTATGTCGAAATAGATTGTGGTTGAATTAATTATAAAAACGTTGAATAGAACAATTTGAAAACCACGCTTTTTGAGTAGTTCGAAGCAAAAATTGATATGGTAAAGAAAAAAAATCTCATTTTGGAAAAGGGAAAATTAAGCACTTTTTAATAACACCAATGAAAAAAGCACCTTTAAGGGCTTTTAAAAGACGAAAATAAGCACCTTTAAGCACTTTTAAAAAGGCTACGCACCCTTTATTATGTACAAAAGTACCTGTTGATATTGAATCGCATCCATGGTCAAATAATTCTCCAAGAGGTGAACTTGACTCAGTTCTTCTAGCTTGTTTTCCATCACACGCATCAAGAGACTGATAAACAAATAATCCAATTGCTGCAAGAATAAAAGCCCAACTGGGTGGCTGTAATTGGGAGAGAAAAAAATTAATATCAAAATGACTTTCAACAAGAAAAATTAAAATTTACTTACACAACAAGATATAGAAAAAACCCTTTATTAATAATCAAAGTTATTTATTCAAGTATTCAGCAAGCAGTGATTCCACTTACTCACAGTTACGCATCAAATACACTAAAAATCATTTAAGGGACTCTTAATTAAAATTAACTTTAGATAAATAGATTTAAAAAAAAGTCTTTTCTGGGTTATTAGAAACTAAAAAAATTACATCAGTGCTTTTATATGATGCAGGTGTTTGATTAGTCCCAATTAAAAGTATCGATTGTTAAAATATATCTTTTTTCTTGTTTTGAAATTCTTCGCTTTGTCTATCAAATGATAGAAATTCATAAATTTGAATACTAGTAAATGAAAAAACAGGTAGGGAAATTCATATTTTAAATAAGTACCTGCTTTTAATATAAAGAGATCCAAAAATATAAAAATCCNAAACTAGGTGATTGAGATACCCCAAATTCAGTGCGGACCCTCTAATATCCCTGTCATATTTTTAACATTCTGCACCAACCGGTTTTCCGTTTGAACCATCCGGGGCAATCCCCTGATTACATCCGATTTGCTATTTTTATAATCCTTTATCAACCCCTCATTTTTTATGAGCCGTCCCTTTGCTCTTTTCTCTTAGATATGCCAGATATCCTCCACAATATAAGGAGCCACATTCGCAAACCATATAAAAGTTTAACATTTTTAAAAACACAAAGTAGCCTTCGAATTTTATTTCAATTGAAAATAAAGTAAAGTAAAAATAATTGATGGTTTTTGCAATAATTTTTCTTACAGGGGGTGGTCTGTGACTTCTTAAAAAATTTGATAAAGGGTCATTATACCAAAAAGGTTAAGAAACACTGATCTAAAGGAACCCTAATATTGAATCGAGTTAGCATGTCTTATATACTAGTGAATTGATATATAATAATCATAGTGGAAGACATATATACTCATAATACTTCCTCCCCCCCACACCAGAATTTTCCAAGGACAGAATTCAATGAACCAATACTACTAGTTGTGGTATTTGAGAAAAACCCAGAGAGCTGTATTAAGTTAACCGGATTTTGAGTACTTGTGGTGAGAGATGTAATTAAGTTCACAGTTATGTGTATGGCCTCTCCTGTGTTTCTATTAGGGGTCAAGTGTATGCAGGTGTCTGTTGTGTGTAAATGAGACTGAGAAGCAACAGCGTGAGGATGATGATGATGCAGTCACAAATAACAAATGAACTGTTCAATGTGGACCATCCATTGATAAGAAAGTTACTTTCGATGTAAGGGAATTCATATCACGTCCGCATCACCTATGTTGAGAGAGGAGTTATAGACCATGCCTATCTCTATCAACCTAGAGGTACTCCAAGATTGAATTGAGATAGCATGTCTTATATACTAGTGAATTGATGTTTAATAATAATAGTGGTAGTTACGCTACATAGTAAAATGACACCATCATTAGCATAGCAACATCCTCTGTTATGTCAATGAAATATATTTTTATTTCTTTCATTTTTTCAACTTAAAAGTTATAAATATTTTAGTGCGGCATATTCAAATGGATTTTAAATTACTGTATTGCTCTCTTCATTACAGTTAAAGTCAGCATTAATGAGACACAACAACATGTGACCGAAACTATAAAATAAAACAGTTACTACAACATTTCACAACAAAATAAAAGTCATCACACAGTTCGTAAACTTAAGAGCAGATTTCATAATGTAAAATATAGCTATTATATATTTAATAAATTTAACAGTGGTCTTTTTAACTTAAATGACACAATTACAGTCATTATATATTTACTGAATTTAACAATGGACTTCTTAACTTAAAATATGGCCACCCATTATATATTCATTAAGCTTAACAACCGCCTTCATAACATAAAATAAAACCATTAAATATTCAAAGAATTTCACAGCAGCCTTCAATTATAAAATATAGTAATAGAAGAACAGAAATAACGTACAAAGGCTACACAAAACTGAAGCATAAGGTAAGATAGGGGATATTTCCGTATCGTGATCTGTCGCGCTAACTACAATCGCCAAGGTGCCAAATAGATTTTAAACTTGCAAATTTTAAAAAAAATAAATGTAGATGTTTGTCCAGGGGTGGGTACGAGTTATACCTTTCGAGTTCCTCCCTTTTTGTGATGTTTTTTTCGTTTCTCACAGGCCCCTGCCCGGAAGTTTCCAAAACTTGACAATTATTCTAACGCAGATCACAATACGGAAATCTTCCCATAAGATATTATGATTAAATCTTAATCAGTGTCCCAATACAGAAAATGATGACAGTTTCAAAGATAATTTCGGTTCAGTAATTATAAATTTACATGAGTGTTGTAGTGATACTTGTTTAGAAATGTTTATTTTTAAGGTTAGCACAAGCATAAAATGTAGAAGGTAACTTCACCAGCAACTAATGATAGAATATTTAGGCTTGGTGTTTAATACCTGTGTTTCTGAAATACCATATAACTGCTTCGCAAATAAAATGCATAATTTTTATTTCTTCCATTATCTAATTGCCATGACACTTAAATAGCTTGACAGTGTTCAAACTATGAGCGCTTCTTTAGGGTTAGGACACTAAAGAAGGCTCTTAATTGTCAAACTGAAAGTATACTCTGTCTTTAAGTATATTTTGATATTCTAATAAGTTGCAATATTCTAATTTCTATTATATTGCTGTTTCCATGCATAGGAACATCATACAATTTAAATTTACTTTTCTTAAACTCAAAACTTAACAGAAAACGCAGATAAAAAATTAAATTTTACAAGGAAATAAAAACTATTATACCAACCTCATGCTCTGCATCAGGACTATAATATACAAGAATGAGAGTTGAAGCAATCGTTATAATAAGGCCACTAATTGTCATAAAATTAGGAGCAACCCAAAGAGGCAATTTGGTTACTAACCAGTTCCAATAGGGTTGAAGAATTGGATCTAACAATGTTGATCCACAACTATTATATTTATGTTCACTCAGTCTTTTCATCTGAGCAGGAGTCAAGATATCGCTGCTACTGAAAATCATTGTGAATCTAAGACATAAACAATCCTAAACTAAATAAATAATTTACACAATGTAGAGTTGAAATGGAATTTAAGTATAAACAAGCCAGAAAGAGACTATCACAAAATTTTAGGGAACACACAGATGGAAATTCTAATTATTTATCACATAGATTTAGTCAAATGCCGGCGATACACATAAAATGAGTCACAAATCTCTAGAATAAATAAAATGTTAAGAGGAAACCTTTTTTTGTTTTTTAAGACAACATTGAAAACAAACCGACGTATACGAAGAACTCAAGGCAAAATGTTGATTTTCTTATCTAATCATAATCTGTTATCGATTTCGCAGCAACTACTATTAACAATTACAGAGTTCTTGCAGTCAATGAATAATATATGCACACAAAAAAATGGTTTATCTTTAGAAAACAGATGGAAAATTAACTTGACGCTTCACTTATTTTTGATCCACACATGCAAAAAAATGATTTGTTGATGACATTGGAATTGAGTTGATAAAGGAAGGTTTAAATCTCTCCTTTCATTGGCTAAGACACATCATGCGTCATGAAAATATACTTCGGTTAAAAACGCGAGTCTGCTTAGTTTCGTTTTCTCTATTTGATGCAAAAACATATAGTTAAAAGCATATTAAAATGAAGTTAATGGTAATTTTTTTAAAAAAGAAATTGTAAGTTGGATTTTAACCTGAACGAAATTTAAAATACCTAAAATTGATTTTATCAATTTCAACAAATATTATTTTTTTAAACAATTATTCTTAAAATAGAAGAATAGAAATTTTAGAAAAATTATTTGCTTATAAGAAAATTATTTTAAATTATTTAAAATTATTTTATAAAATACTTTTGAAAAATTTAAAAAATAAATTAAAAGAGATTAATTAATAATGAGATTAATTAGTGCTTGAGATTAATTAATAATTTTTCAAATCTAAATAATCAATAATCGTCAAATTAATAATCGTCTCAAATCTAAACTGCACTGTCGGGAAAAAACACTGAGGACACAAAAAAGTAGGGGAAACAAATCCTTAGCTATTTATAAAAAATGATTATCAAAAATCAATTTCATGCGAAGAATAAATTAATTTAATAACGATGAAAAGTGTTAATTTTGAAGGCGTAAAAGGAAATTAAAAAGATAATTGCCGGANAAAATACTTTTGAAAAATTTAAAAAACAAATTAAAAGAGATTAATTAATAATGAGATTAATTAATGCTTGAGATTAATTAATAATTTTTTTAAAAGTCTCAAATCTAAACTGCACTGTCGGGAAAAAAACACTGAGGACACAAAAAAGTAGGAGAAACAAATCCTTAGCTATTTATAAAAAATGATTATAAAAAATCAATTTCATGCGAAGAATAAATTAATTTAATAACGATGAAAAGTGTTAATTTTGAAGGCGTAAAAGGAAATNTTCTGATGCAAGGACAGTTCCCTGCCCCCTACACAGACTGGTCGGCAAATTAAAAAGATAAGAGCCGGAAATTTGAGCGAAATCAGTTGATGTGAAAAAAAATAAAAAATTAGCGATTTCAAAAATTATTCGACATTTTTTTCTTAACACTGAGGTCTTATAACAATGATTTGATCAGTTACAAAATCGAACCATTAAGATTTCATTTCAATGCATGTAATTGCGAAAGTTATGTTAAGTCCAAAAGTTATGTATGTAAGATTGATTTTTTTTTCTTCTGACTCCCACTTTCGTTTTAGTATAATTTGCTGGCAAACATTTTTATTTATTTATTTATTTTTTACATTTTTTCGATGCATGTAAAAAACATACATATAATGCAATTTAGCGTCAAGGATCATTTCAAATGAAACATGATACAGGTAGTATCATTAAGTAAAACATTGTAAAACTTTATGACAACAAATTTTTAAAATTAATTTGGCCTACATGGGCAAATATTTCTGAATAGTAGCCTCTGCTGTTATCTATAGTCAATAACAATTTAAGGAAGAAAAAAGAAACATAAATCAGTAAAGTCAAGACATTAAAAATTTGCTTATCAAGAAAAATTGTTTCGATTACTCTATTTAAACGTGCAAAAAAAAAAAAAAATCGTTTATGCTACATTTAAAATTAATTAATAATGAAAACAATGTTTCGTATGGAACGAAATTTATTCGTTAATAGTAAGAGTATTTAACATTTATATTCTCTCAAATTTAACCTACAAATGTATGCTTGAAACAAATCAGAAGTTCGTGAGTTCAAAACATGCATTAAATAGTTTCCTGCTATGAAAAAAATAAATAAATTAAAACACTATTAAAGAACTTCTGACAGTAAGGAAAAGCATCTTTAAAATTTAATTCTAATCATGAAAATTTAATTTTATAAGTCATAACCATAAAATTATTTTAATAAATAATGTGCAAACTATCTAAAATTTGGAATTTTTTTAAAATTTTTACTTTTAATGACGAATAGCTTATTGGCATTTAAAAAAGAAATGGTTTTAAAAAATATCTCATGTTTTAGAAAATTATTGAGTGGTCATGTGTCTCCTTGGTGCTACGCCTATATTTGCGTTAAATGTTTCTTTTCTTTTTTTCCTATTTTTTCTAATTTTGGTACATACTTCTGTGTTACTGTATACTATTTAGTTATTTTAATAGAATATTATTATTTTCTAAATCATATATTTGCGTTAGCTACCGTTCACGTGACCTCAAGAATTACAAATCACAAAGCATTTTTTTTAGTTAGCTTTATAAAATGTAAAGCTTCATATAGTAGTAAAATATTCTCAATAGTATAGTAAAATATTCTCGATTGTGGTAAAATATTCTCAATTGTAGTAAAATATTCTCGTAAATTATTCTCGATTCCTTACTTAACGCTAATTAATTTTTCTCATATGAATTTTTTTGGGGTCGTTACTACGTTTGAATTCCGAGAGCATGTGAGTTGAATAACATTGTTTTTGCCGCTAAATTTCTTCCCTCTATGAATTACTCTTAAATAAACAAAATAAAGATAATAGTTTCGCCGTAGATGATAGGATGTGGGAAAAAGTGACTATGTATACATATGGAAAGTAAATAGTTCCATTCAAACTGCACTTCAAAGCGTTATCTCGACGATAGTAAATTTTTTAAGCGAATGTATTTTTTATTCTTTGCCTTCATCTGCTATCGAAAAATAGGAAATATATTTTAAGTTTTATAAATGAAACATAAAATTTCAAATTATTCTTCTAAAATAATAAAATTTTTAATAAGCAGAGAGTAAATAATGCTCTTCAAATGTTTAACGTTCATAATGTTTAACGCCTTTTTTTTTTTCCTTTTGAAATTAAGAAGTCATTTACTCCCAAGTGAGGTATCAAGTGAAAAAGAACGAAAGGGATTCTAAAGATGCTTTTAAACGCATTGATTTAATAATAAAATAATAATAGTTGTAATAATAAAAACTGATTATAGATATTTACTCTACGGCAATATCTATCCGCAATATCCCGCAGCGCAGCATTATCTACTCGGCAATACAAGGTTGTAAGTTAATTCGAAAGGGGAAAATATAGCTCACGTTATATTATAATTTTAATTGCATTTTTCTGGCAAAATAATATCAATGTAATTTGGCATCCAGTCTTATTTATTTTTCTTAAATATAGTTAAGTACTACGGATTCATTTATGAAATTTTGGATTCATATAAATATTTACTTTTTAGCGAAATTTATGCTTAGAGAATTTTTATCTAATCTAAATTCAGCATACTCTAAAGTTTTTTTCAAGACCTTAACATTCCTGTTTCTCTTTTAAATAGTATGATGTTGTTGAGTAATACTCATCACAGTGTCGTGCAGGGGTGTAGGTATGCCCGGGGTGCTTCCCCAACTCTCTGCTTGAGTGACTCTGAAATGAATATTGTTATCATTGAAAAGAACAAAAAAAAAAGTCAATTTAATTTAAGAAAGAAAAAAAAAACATATCTATAAAAATGTATATTCATATTCTAAACTCATTTTTACGAAACTGTACGCGAAAATTCGACTGAGGTAAAAAGAAAATTAATAAATAAATAAAAAATTCTGTAAATTTCTCTTAATGACTACAAATTTTAATGACCTTAGCGGTCAATTGGATATCTCTTCTGTCTGAGTACCTGGGGCCATTGTCCTTTTCACCAATCCCCAGGGACCGATCAAGACGAATTCCGGCCCAAGGCTTCCCCCCCCCCCGCAAATTTTCTGGGTCTCTTACAAATTATTTTGGAATTAAATTACTAAAGAGTAGTCCTAAAAATAAAAAAGAATCTATTCAACTTGCAAGATTTAAGAGAAACATTCTGAGAAATTTTGAAAGCAGACAATTGAGGATTATTTTTCTAAGATAAAGTTTACGTATTTATAAATTAAAGCAAAATATAAATCAACAAAACAATTGTATGTCAAAATAGAAACAGTTTGGTGACCACAAACAATTGAAATCGGTGATTTTTGCTTAAAGCCAGTGATTAGCTGAATTATTTTTATTCGAACTTGATTAGTGCATTACTTTCGAATTTGATTAGTGCAATGTTCATGTGAGTTTAGTTGCATCACGATACAAAGAAGATTTGAAATAAAAAATGCACTTTTTGAGAAAAACTTTCTTCCAGTAATATTGAGGAGTTTGAACTAATTTTTGGGACCCCTCAGAAATTGTGGGGCCTAGGCGATAATCAGGCCCTGCCGATCCCGCTTTGCACGTCACTGCAAATAAATAAACAAACAAACAAACAAACAAACAAAAGTTTTCTATTGAATACATTCAATTGCTTATGTATTTTTATCGTATCATATTAAATGCTGAAGGTATATCAAATAATGAAACTATTTTTTAATTTGTCTTTAAAAGTCCCATGAACAATGAAAATTTTAAAAAGAGAAGAAAGTAAAGAACAGAAATTAGCAATCCATTAGCAGGCCTTTAAAATTTTTACAAAAATTACATTAATTGTAGATATCAGTATGAATTCCAAGTCTTATATACTTTTATTTACAATCGATGACGTTAAACCTTGGATGAACAATAAAATAAATGCATTTTTATCATTGTCGGAGAGAATTACTCGCATAATAATTTGTTTCCGGCTGTTGTTTTGTTGAAAACTTTAGAAATTTAATCAATGAAAATATTTTATTGTTTTCCAAGTTAACTTGCACTAACAAGAATCGTTTTCATTTTAATTTTTTGATATCCCTGAATTTAAACTCCTCCACCATTTCCAAATTGAACTGATGTATATATTATTAATATGAATTTCTATTTTTTTTTCTGAGAAAAAAGAAATGAATATCAATGAATATTGATTATTTGAAAATTAAAATCGTAGAAAAAGTTGTTTTTTGTCAGTGTTTTATGCATAACTTATTTATTCTTTAAAAAATGAAAACGATTTTTTAATTTTTATCTATTATTCACATAGCTCTTATACAAATATATACATTGTTTTATGTATGAATAGTGAAGTTTGTAGCGTTTGAGAGTTTTGGCACAATTACTTCAAAAAATTGAAATTGTGCCCTTAGAAAACTATTCAATTTATATTAACTTGCTTATTCTTTTCTTTTTCTCTCTTTTTTTATTAAGATTCCACGCCTAGTGTTCTACACTTCAACTTGTGACTAATTACTTTTTATAATATTTAGACTTAAATTAATGTTTCACTTAGAAATCAACTGAATCCACTTTCTGCGATTTTTTTTTCTTTAGATTTTAGCGTCAAAGGAATTATGATACACTTCTTGCTACATAATTTCAAAACACTAAGAAATAACCATCGAATGACTATTTATTTTTTTAAACGATTGAATAAGCATTTTTTTTTCAGAAGCAAATATTTATTAGATATTGTTTCATTGTTTCTGTACTCTGTTTTATGCAGTCAAGTGAGGTATTCAATGAACTAATATGCAACAAAAACATAATTTTCCTCTATTTCTTTAGTAGTTTATCATTGCGAATACATTTATGATAATGAATACTAATGAATGTATAATTCGATTTTAAAATATACTTTGTTTACTTCTGACTCATTTTCAAACGTGCCCATCAAATGTCTTTTTACATTTTTACTTTATTTTCTTTTTTATATTTTTTCATTAATCATTATTTTTTTTCCTGGTATAAATATTTTCTGGACTTTGCTATCTGATTTATCCTTTTCGTCATCGATCGGAAGACTGAATTATATCACCGAAACGAAATACATTGTGACGTGGAATTTGGAACGTGTAGTACGATGCTTAAGACACGAATGAATAATTTTAGGGGCCGTCCATAAATGAAATTACTGTTAGGATAGTTGGATACATAGTTTGATTAAGAATAGTTTGTGACAAGGGGGTGATAGATTAAATAGTTTTTATAAATTTAGTTTTCTGTTTGTTTTATATTTTTTATTAAAATAAATACGCATCTAACCTTTAATGCCGTTACTTACAAATGTCTTTAAAACATTGAACTTCAAAAATAAAAGTNTTGATACATAGTTTGATTAAGGATAGTTTGTGACAAGGGGGTGATAGATTAAATAGTCTTATAAATTTAGTTTTCTATTTGTTTTATATTTTTTATTAAAATAAATACGCATCTAACCTTTAATGCCGTTACTTACAAATGTCTTTAAAACATTGAACTTCAAAAATAAAAGTTGAAATGTAATCTATAACAACATGTGCTTTGTTTCTGAACTGCTGGTATGTGTTTATGTAATACCGTGACAAGTAACAAAGGGGTAGCGGCTCGGGGGAAGTGCAACATTCTGTGTGAAAGGGTCAGGGGGTCAAAAATAGTGAGGGAAAAAAAATGTTACATCATTTAAGAACGGCCCCTGATCTTACTTTCAGTGAGAGAGGAAAAGAGAAGAAGACGAAAAGATAAATAGAAGAAAAAGAAAGGCAAAAAAGGAAGAAAAGGAAGGGGATGTTTTTGTTTCTGACTGTTAAAATTATAAAACTGTCTGGAAAAATAGCGAACCATAATGATTGATGTGACTATTTTTAAAGAAGTCGGATCCTTATAAAAATATGTGTTACTAAAAATTAATAATCAAAATTTTATTAAAAAAGTTCTTGATTCATAATTTTTAAAAGTGCAAATAAATAATTTAACCTTTATTGAGAACACGTTTTATTTGTACTTTAAGCTCCTTAATACAAATCTCTGTATTGTATAAAACGCAAAAGTCACCAACTGAAACACGCGTTTTACTATCATTTTATACACTGTTAGAATTTTCATTATAAAATAGCAATAAAATAACCGGCAGCTGTCCGCCCAACCCAATTAAAAAAGGTTAAGAACATTTTTTATCTTTACGGTTCTGAAACCATTTTAAACTAGTGTGGACAAAAACCATGAATACAAAATTTTACAGAATTTTAACCATTAACATATGGTTTCAAAACCGTAGAAAAGACATTTAACCGGACACTGGAGATAAGCTCTTAGTTAGGTAATGGGCATCGGAGTTAGGTTGTGTTTTATCAAATGAATCGTGGAGTGTGATTTAATTAATTTATCTAGTTGTTTCACCTATTTTAAGCAGGCCCGGACTGGCCAGTAGGCAGACCGGGCAAATGCCCGGTGGGCCGGTCTGGCCTGAGGGCCGGTTGGACCGATCTAGCAGTGCAAATTTTTTTTTATACATTGCATGAATTTCAAATAATATTGCGCAAATAATAATAATATTAAATAACATATGTATGATATATGTAGCAATATTATTGTTTTAAAATACAGGGTGATTCAGAACATGTGCGCCACCCATTTTTTTTTTCGAGAATGGAGCAAATAACCGATTTGAAATAAAAAATCTAATAACTAAATCGATCCCAAGGAATTCAATAGTGATATTGCTAATTCCCGGAAGTACCGGAATTTGAACACAGTTTTGATTTTTTAAATGGAAACCTATATCTTATTTTGCATCATTGGAAAGGGTTTTCGAAAAAAAGTAACTTTTACTTGAATTTTTTTTTATATCTCTTACTGTTCTCAAGATAATAGATACGAAAAAATTCCGATTATTTACTTCAATTTATCATTTTTATCAAAAATAATTCACTTAAATTATCAAAATCGCTTCAACTTTTATAAAAGATGGGAAGAAAAGCACAAATGTGTTTCAATGAAGGTAAAAGACATTATGACGAAAAAAATCTATTTAATATGTATTTTTTCTTATCTATTATCTTGAAAATAGTAGGAGATATTAAAAAATATTTTAAGTAAAAGTTATTTCTTTTCAAAAACTCTCCAATGATGCCAAATAAGATATAGGTTTCTATTTAAAAAAGATATGAAATATCGTGTCTATGAAAGACTTCTCGCTGTTGTAGAGTGTAAATCTTCAACCGGACAGAATGTGTTTTCCTTAGTGGATTCAGTTTTAAAGTCTTGTAATATAGATATAACAAAGTGCATCGGTAATTCAACTGACGGGGCTGCAAATATGCAAGGTGAATATAAAGGATTTTCTTCATGGCTTTCAAAAGAGTCCCCT